>NC_139222.1:151687803-152047743 GCF_055691185.1 Crinia signifera | reverse complement strand
CCTGTAACAGTGAATGGGAGCAGGTAATGAGTGTGGATGAAAGATGCAGTGGAGGGGGCTGAACAGAGAGATGTTTTGAGGTAAACAAAGAGATGTACTGTATGTTGATATTGTTTGGTTAATATGTAAGATGAGGTAGTTCAGTAAAATACAAGCACACAATCTAGGGATGGCAGAGTGGAGCCGCAGCAGCAGAAAAACAATATATTAGAAAGGTCTATATAGCCGCTATATTCACAAAAGATTTTAGGGGTGAAAGTATAAGACTATTGGAATGATCAATGTGTAAGATAATGAGTGAATTCATTAAAGTCTTTGCAATGTTTTGTCGGATATATGTATATTCTGAATATTTTCTGGATGCATGTAGCATTATTTTGGTTCAAATTAAAAAACTGGATTGAAATAATCCAGGATCACGGCTGTCGATCCCTCCCGACTGTCGTGATCCTGGCCAGTTTGCGTTTTGATCTACAGCAGAATGACAGATGGGATTCAATGTCCCGCCTGCCGATCAGTGCAAAAGGGGCGTGGTCGCGAAAACGACCTTGGATTGTCGATCTGCGGTCGGGATTGCGACAATCCACGGCCGTTATCGGCAGAATGGGTTTGACAGCTTCTAAAGTCGGGACCGTTCTGCTGTGATCGGTCTTCAATGCTGTCGGTAAAGACAGCATTGAATAGGGAACCACCACTATTTCCCCAGTCGGGAATAGAGGTGGCACATTGAATAACCCCCTTAGGCGGCAAGATGATCATTGGGCCAAAATAAAAAATGACTGACCCAGTACTGTGAATGATTATAAATATGTAACCAAAGGTGTTTTACTTATCTTCAGTGTGAGAAGGTACTTTTAGTTTACCATGCAAGGTACATGGCACTATGTAGGTTTCCATAGATACAATAATAATAAAAAAAAGACCTGTGAAAGTACAGGTTGAGTATCCCTTATCCGAAATGCTCGGGACCACGAGCATTCCGGATAAGGGAATTTTCCGTTTTTTGGAATAAAAGTTTGTTAGGTATACTTACCTGTCCCCTGGTGGTGCCCGGTGGTCCCTCGGCGTCCACGTTGTCCCCTGGAGTCCACAGCAGGACTTCAGCATCCTCTCCGGTGTCTCCAGCGGTCCCAGGAGTGCTTTTCGTGAGTTCCCAGGCGCACCGGTGACGTCACCGGCGCGCACGCGCACTCACGCAAAGCACTCCTGGGACCGCTGGAGACGCCGGAGAGGATGCTGAAGGCCTGCCATGGACGTCGGGGGACTTGGTAAGTATTAAAAAAGGGTTGGGGGGGGAGACAAAAACAAAATTCGAATTATTCCAAAAAAAACAAGGTTTTTGGAATAATTCGGATACGGGATGCACTGTACTATGATTTAAGATGTGTCTATGGGTGTAATACTAGATATATGGGCATAATTGTTTGGTAAATAGGAGAAAATTGTTTTATTAAATAAACCCCCAAATTGAAAAAAAAAGGTTGTATAGCAATGAACTGATTAGTAGTGTTACGTACTGTGGATCTTCTTACATTCTTTCACAGTTTATCCTGAAAACTGTTCACCTATTTAATAGTTTATTCCTTTGGTTCAGGCAGTCAAGAGAAAATGGAATTAGTTTTGTTTTTTAGTACTATAATGTAAAATGTTCCCACACAGAAACCTGAGTGTGCTATGAACTGTACCCTGTTCCCATGACTATTGCCCCACTTGCCTTCTCACACAAACACAGATAACACTTCAGATCATTTATGAATGTTGCATCCATCATGATTCATAACAACTATTATTTCATAAAAATTAAGAAAGAAAATAAACAATGGAATGTACATGTAGTAAATGATATCTAGTTATGACTTTGATGTGGATAGTAGGCATAGGAGGATTCAGGGGGGATCACCAAGGCAAGTGTGGCCATGTTGTTTATGAGATTTATTTATTTTATCAATGTCTCCTACCTGGAGCTAGTGGCACTGGGACCCTCTGCTATTATGCAGCCTGTAGCTGGCAACTATATGAGTCAAAATTACTCATGTTTACTATGACACTGCATTGCTGCTTTGCTGCTCTGTGACACAGAGGATGTGGTATGGCAGGAGGTAGAGGAGACTGAGTAATGGTAGGGAGGCCTCCCCTTCTCTCTGCCTTCAGACTGGCAGAAGGCAGGTGAGTGATGCTATGATCCATCCTGCCCTCAGTTACTTTGCTGTGTGACATGTGAGTCAAAGCCAGCCTGGCATAAACCAATGCTGTGGGCCCATCCCCCTAGGCAACAGTAAATAACCTTATGTGTGCCTGCAGACACCTCACACCTGTTATCAAATGTCTATGCAGTCACCCACTATGTCCCCATCATTCCTACCTCTCCCTGTCACCCAGTATCGGTGTAACTCCAGCATCTCCCCACCATCACATACATCACAATTGCTTCCCCCTTGGGTCACCCCCCCCCCCCACCCCCATCACCTATTTCATGGAATAACCCAATTCCTCCTCTGTCACCCATTCTCTGGAATGACCCACTGTCTCCCCACCACTCATTCCCCAGAGTCAACCATGTCCTCCCCATCAGTCATTCCCTGGGGTCACCCACTGTTGCCCCCTATCACCCATTCTCAGGAATCAACATGCTGCCTTGCTATAGCACCGTTACCAGGAATCAACCTGCTGCCTTTCCCTGTCAGCCATTTCCTGGTGACATCAATATCTCTCCACACCAGCCACTGCCTCAACTTCTGACTCTCCACTGTATCACTTTCTCCAAAGCATCACCATCTCTATATCATATGGATATGGGAATACCTTTGTTAAGAAACTTCACCCACCTTTCAAATAACCTCTTTTTTTTGTTCTGGATCTGATCCTGATATTAGGTTCAGTAGACCCTCTCACCCATACATTTGTGCCTTTCAAAGAAACAGAGGTGAGATCCTTAATTCCTACAACAGGCTGATCATAACTTCAAAAGTAGCAGGATTTTCCAACCATATGAGTAATCAGTGGTGCCGCGCATCGCACACGGTTTTGATGGATTTTGTTCCTTAATGCTACAAAGCCACTGTCTTCAGCTGGAGTTTCAGTGGGTTATGCTGATATACTTTTGAACGTATTCATTTAAAAGATTGTATTAATGCCATCCAGTATCAAATATGATTCATTTGGTATGTGAATGATAACATTTACTTTATGGAAAAAATTTTGAGACGGCAATAACTACAGGAGACTATGGGGTCCATTTACTAAGATGTTATCTCTCTCCCCTGAGAAAAAGGCAAGAGAGATAAAACCAGCCAATCAGCTCCTGTTATTTTCAAACACAGCCAGTAACATGACAGATTGACTGATTCACTGGCAGAGCCACCAAGAGGCACTTGGGGCAGGTACTCTTTACCCATTCCTGTTAAAGGGGCCCAGTGGGTGGCGGGTGCGCTTTTCCATAATGCTGTTGTGTGTTGAACTGGGGAGAGTGGCTTGTGTGGCAGCAGTCAGGAAGTACAAGGGGGCGCCCCTGGATCTATCCCTCTGAAGTGCTTGATCTTAGCCACTCCCCCCACATGCAGCACACATGGACACAAAATGGGCATGAACTGGGCAGGCCACACCCCTCTGAGTTGTCCCCACCCTCACAGAGTACCAGGGTCTGGCAGAGCTGATTGAAGCCCTGTTGGCTGGAACTTTATTAGCCTTACCTCACTCCAAGGCTTAATAGATATATCAGACTGTGTTGTAAAAGTGAAAAATTTTATGAATTATGATATATCTTCTTTTAGTGCATGATGTTCTGTACTACAATATAGAATGTGAATATCCAGCATTTTAATTTATTCAATAAATCTGATACTTTTTACTTTATTTTTGGATACTAGGTAGAGTGGATTGGTGGTATAGAGACATGTAAATTTTGTGTAATGAAAATATTATGTTGCCCATAATATTTAACCAAAAATGTAAATTACTGAATCAGACTGGTTGCTATGGGCAGCAGCTTCTGCTTCGCACAGTAACCTATCAACCAGTTTCAATAAATGTCCCCCATTAAGAGCTCTGCTGGCCGCAGAGAACAGCACTTCAAGTTTGTACAAAAAGCTTTAATTAAATTGGAGGTCTCTTTCACAGAGATTACTTCTTTTCTCCACTTCCATTGTCTCTTAATGAAACTCTAACTTTACTCAGCCTGCTCTTAATATCCCCCCACAATTCTGTGCACTGTATGTGCTCCTAGTGTCGTCATGGCAACTATTCTTCTTCATTGAATACAGTACAAGAATAATTAGACAGTAGAATAAGAACTTTGGGACAACTCCTGCAATGTAACCTTTTTCACTGTGTCCTTGATTGTAAAAAAAGAAATCACTGAAATATATGTAAATGCTTGCAGTGAATAAAATTGAAGCATATATTTTTGGCTAGATTAAGTTGACAAAATATTTAAAATTAAACTCCCAGATATACTTATTGGCATTGCATAATTTGTTAATTAAAAAGTAGTACTAAAAAAAAAATCACATTTACTGAGGGGCCAGTAAACATTTTCTTCAAAGGTTACAGTGTTCCAGACGTACATTTTTGTGTGTTCCAACATCTCCCTTCTCCCTGCTCATATAAAATAATGTATTTTACCTGGTAATTAACATGATCAATCATTGTGCTGTTGGGCATATGTGTACTCAGAATAGCCAGTTATATTTAAATATTTAAATAAGTAAGAAAGTCAATTGATGACAGAATTTTCAAAAAAACATGAAAACAATGGACAAAATTATTTAAAAAAAATGTAGCAGTATCACTGCCACCCAAGCTCCTGGCTATATGTTCTTTACACATATCTCTGTTATATGTCGTGTTGTGCTTGTAGTCACTAAATATCATTCTGGCATCCTTTACATCTTGGTGAGTACAAGCTGGTAAGCACAAGTGAATGTTCTAGTATATCCTTATTCCACCTCCTCTTCAATACCTCTATCAGTTGGAGTACCATTGGGTTCCAGTTTAGGACCTCTGCTTTTCTCAATGTATGCCACACCTCTTGGCACACTAATCAGCTCATTTGGATTAAAGTATCATCTGTACATGGGTGATGCTCAAATCTACTAATCCTCCCCAGACCTGTTACCATCTGTATTGGTGTGTGGCACTAAGTGGATTTCTGCCTTTTCATCATGTATGTCGTCTCGCCACTGCAAACTAAATATTTGAAAAATTAAATTAGTTTATTTCCACCGACCAATAGTAAAATACAACAATTAAACCCATCCCACAAACTAAAATTAGTTGGCCTAGGTGTCATCCTTGAATCTGACCTTTTCTTTGTTCCGCTCATTCAAACTATTTCAAAATCATGGTAATTGCATCTAAAAAAACATATCCAAAATATGCCCACACAAGATACTGTTAAAACTCTAATCCATGCTCTCATCATCTCACACATTAATTATTGTAATAATCCACTTATTGGTCTTCCCCAATATCGACTTGCATCACTACAATCCTTTCTGAATGCATCTGTGAGTCTAATCTTCCTCACTAGATGTTTCTTGTCTGCAAATTCAATCTGTTACTGTAGTTCCTACATTGGTTACCTGTCTTCTACCATATTCAATATAAAATTATATTACTTACACACAAGGTTACATCTTGCTTATCTCAAAATATCTCCAAACCTAACCTAACCTCTCTCAAGATGGACGTCTGTCATTCACACTAGATTCTTGATAATTATGCTCTCCAAGTGGGGAATTACAGACAGCAAAATTCCATGGTGAATCAAAAATGTCACTATTGAGCAAAATGACTTTTCACCCTTTGATAAATCAGCCTACAGTATGTTTTATACCTAAAACCTCCTTTTAAGAAAGGGCTGCAGCACGATGGCTAATACTAGATGCTAGCTTCCAGGCTACAAACTGGCCAATTTGTTGGCCTGCTCTTACTTATATGTTCTTGGTGGCAATTATCATGTATCCAAATTGCATGAAACACATTCATGAAAAAATTCAGCTGAAATATTTCAATGTCCCTATTTAAATGCCCATAGTTACATTGTAGTAAATAGAATGACACCCAAAGTAAACACCTTTGCCTCCCTAAGACCTGGATTGTTGTGTCATTTACTCAAATACAAGCTAGGTTATATGTTGATTTTGTATATTCATTTATACATTCTATATTTCATTCAATTAATTTATTAGCTATTTTACCTATAAACAATTAAATTACATTATTCGTAAAAGAATAAAAATAATGCTATGTTGCTTTTTCTTCTCCTGCACAAACTTAAAGAGATTTTAAGAGGATGGTGGAATAAAAGCTGATTTGTGGGGGTGGCAGATAAAATAAATGTATTTGTGTCTGCATTACTTTCTGTAATGACCTAGAAAAATACAGACTTGCTAATCATAGTGCTAGAGTGCTGAAATTTGTGGCCTCTGTAAACGGCTGTTTAAAAGCTAAAATAACTGCTTATGTAATGGGAAGACAAAGTAATAAATATTGTGTAAAACACACTGTAAAGCATATTTTAAAAATGATTTGCAATTGAGAGTCCATTAAGAGAGTTTACGGAGGCTGATGCCAGGATGAAGCTGCTGTAGAACTGTAAAACCTTAAATATATTTTTTTTTATTTTTTTATCATCTTAGAAAAAGTGAAACCCAGAAATCCTTCTGTTGTAAACAATTCATATCTGATAGATTGAAACCACTCTGGGTAATGCACATCTGCAGTGAAAAAAAAAATCTTTCAAGAGGAATCTAAGATTTAAACACATCTCCTGGAAGGTTAGGAGAGAATTCCTATATGTTCTTGAGTGTTGTAAGGATTGTGGGTGGCTTGCAGGAAACTTATATTAATCATACAAGGACAAGAAAACTAAAATATGTCTCATTTCTGGCATCTATTCAATTCTCCACATATATACACCTACTTAGTTGTAGTCATTGGTTATACATATAATAGTCCAGTAACTAATTGTATATATCTCCGTAAATCATGTCTAGATCAGTTTTCTGTGATTATAGGCTGAGCACAAGGGGGTACATTTACCAAGATGGGAGTTCTGTTGAAGATGATATGTTGTTCATATAGGACCGGATTAAGATCTGTGGCGGCCCTGGACAACAAACTTGTGGTGGCCCCTATCAATAAAAGTGATGTAATGGCGGTTATAAAAATAAACTATACTTTATCAATAGGCTTTGTGATTGTGTTTAATTCCTTAAGAAAGAAGATATAGTATTTTAAAAAAAATAAAAAATGCTAATCACACTTTACAAAATGTACTCTAATGTTCCAAATATCTTGCATAATATAAAGAATAACAATAAATCAGTAATTATCTATCCATTACTTATGAAATTATTTTTTTATTAGAATGCACCAAGGAATCTTTGGTGCATTCATTCTAGTAACATACAAATAACATAATTAATGATTAACAAAAATGGTATTCTTAATATATTTGTTAAAGTTAAAAGACATATACCAGGCAGGTACACTCATTACTGTCTGGTGCATTTTAAAAGATCCACAGTTGGAACTAATTATTTCATTTGCGATTCTGTGTGGAGACCTGGAAATTGTGAACTATTGGGGATACTTGACGACCGAGTGTTCTACAAGGTGCTAAATAAATTAGAAGTGGAATCTGATTGGTTGCTATTGGCAACATCCCGTCTTCAATAAAACTCCCATTTTAGTAAATTTACCCCAAAATATCTGGTTCTCCTTGGTTCCATTTATCTTGTTCTGGATCATTTAACCTAGTCATTGACCTTGTTCCTATAGGATCCACTCATTTATCTTTATAGATTTTCATGTATACAAGTGAATGAATACAAGCAAGTTCCTACTTTCTCCACAAGATTTCCATCTCAATCTGGAGAAAGCATTGAGAGTCCTGCACATATTAATAAACATAATATAAATTGATCCATACTAAAAACGTAAGGGATTTGTTATCGGGTCCTACAAACCCATTCATTTATGTGGCAAAAAATGTTATTCCAACACCCTCTTCCCATACATTTTTCTTTTTTTTTTACCTTTGATGGGTAATAGAATAGAATTCACTATTATTTTACATTGGTGAATAACCATCGCAGAAGAAGGGTGAAATTCCATTGCAGAAGAAGGTGCTTCCACAGTGGATTTTTTGGCCACACATGACCCACATAACTTGAAAATAATATCCTCAACTTGAACTTTCTCTGTAACATTTTTCAAGCATAAAAATCTTAAATCTGAGACAGATCAGTATCAATGCCGACTGCTTATTTGCATTTTTAGAAAGCTCCAGATTATATAGCATAATCGAGTTTGGCCCCAAGGGCTAACAACATCTTTAGATGGTCTAATCCATTGTAGCCAATGACTTGCACACTAGAGGGTCCAGCTTGCAAAGGAGAGGTAAACAGATCACATTAGCGATCATTGTGCTCTAACTCATAACAAAGCATTTCCCCTGCATGTGCTTTTTATGCCTGATAATTGGTAAATACGTGGAGACATCCTTAAAAAAAATACTTTTTTTTTTTAGAACTTTCAACAGTATTAACCTTTTTTTTTTGTGAAGTCTGATTTCTATTGCCCTTTATGTTTATACAGATGGAGCCGGGCTCCCTGTTGCTGGCGAATCACCAGACTGTCACCGCTGGTGATCCGCCAGCAGCCCGGCTCTCCATCTGACTGAGACGCGCATGCGTCTCAAGCGCACGCGCGTCTCAGTTTCCATGCATCAGGGCGACGGGAACCTGTCCCTCTCCGCTTCAGGGAGACGGACAGGGTTAGGGGGCGTGCGGGGAGGCGGTGGGGACCCCGGGTGACCGCTGACAAGTCGTCGGGGACACAGGGGAAGCGGGGGAAGCACCGCCGGAAGGGGACGTGCTCGTGCGCACGCGTCCCCTTTCGCAGATGCGGGTGGCGGGGGATGGCGGCTGGCGTCACCATCGCCATCCCCTGCAAAGACAAGCCCGGCGCCATCTGTATCTATGTTACGAATATTCTGAGGCAGCAGTTGTCTGGTGTGCTTCAATTTGTGTTCTTTATATTGGTTTCAAATACTGGGGGAGATGTATTAAGCATTAACAAGAGATAAATGCAAGGGTGATAAAGAGAGATAAACGTCCAGCCAATCAGCTCTTTACTGACTTTTTTCAAACACAGGCTGTAACATGGCAGTTAGCAGGTGATTGGCTGGACATTTATCTCTCTTTATCACCCTTGCATTTATGTCTTGTTAAGGCTTAATACATCTGGCCCAAAATAAGAATTCAATGCAGACAGATTGTCCTGCTTATGCCATTGTGAGACCAATAGAGCATGTACCAAATGCAAATGCAGACATAGGGGGTTATTTTGATTCACTCAGAAAGGCACAATCACTCTCTAATGGACAAAACCATATGCACTGCAGGTGGGGCTGATGTAACATGTGCAGAGAGAATTAGATTTGGGTGTTTTATTGTCTCTGTGCAGGGTAATACTGGCTGCTTTATTTTTATACTGCAATATAGATACCACTTTGAAGTACACCCCCCAACCCAAATCTAACTCTCTCTGCACATGTTACATCAGCCCTACCTTTAGTGCATATGGTTTTGTAAATTAGAGAGTGATTGTGCCTTTCCAAGTGAATCAGAATAACCCCCTCAAACTAATACAAGTTCCTGCTGACAAATGGACACAATACGATCTTACTCTCATGGAATAAAATATTTTCTTTCTAACACAAGGTGCATTGCTCACCTTTGAAGTATCACATAACTAATCACCACTTCTCTGATTATTACTGCTACTCTTCCTTTCTCTCTCCTACCGCTGTCATACTTTCTATCTTTATGTAAGGCTTTATGTAAGGGAAGGACATGTTATTGCAGTCTTTCTAGTACCCATCTAATGATGGCCTTACTTACAGTACTTACTGTACGTTGTTACATTGGTGGGACGGAATGAATAGTGATCCATCTGGGAATTGCAAAAGAAAAACAGAATGTAAAAAATCCAGACTTGCTGATCCCGATAATTTTTTGGTCAGATTTGGCAAATCAAAGATTTCCAACAAAATTTTTAATTTCCAACATGTTGGATTCCCCAATCCCCTGACGCAGGCATTGGCAAAATGGGAAATACCTGTCTGATGTATGGGTTGTCATGCCTGGGGTCTGAGTCTAAGTAATGAAGGCATTGGTTCTGACCGATGTATAAACTAGGGAGGTTAGCAATTAGGACTGGATTTGCCGGCATACTTATACTGTCTCAGCCAATCCCCGCTTCCCAGGTATGACAGGAAAACAGGACTCACAGGATTGGCTCAAGAGAACAGGTAATCAGACCAAGCATTGCAGCCCCCATGTTTAGCATCCAGCTCTTTAAATGTTTAGAAAGGATTGCTTGCAAATAAATATCTAATGCTAAATGTTATTTGGTGATATGTACTTGCACTTGATAAGAATTTAACTATACTGATGCTGTAATATATTATGCAAAGAAAAAACTCTTTAAACAGGAATGTTCACTATGCTTCATGTATATATCTTATATGTACTATACATAATATTCATTATATTAACCCTTTGAGTGCTAAAGGAGCATACACATGGAGCAATGTTGTGCTATTTTTCTAAGCAATCTAGTCAGAGAGTAAGCACAGATCTCTCCGTGTGTATACCCTGAGCGATTAATTATCTCCTGCTAACTAAGTCAGTGCATGCTGTCAATATCTAGTGAAATTGCTTAGCAGGTGACTACTAAACTCTCTGTGTGTACAGAAAGAGAGAGATAGTGATCACAATCTCTCATTCTGTACCACTACCCTGCCTTTATTTTGCTTAAGCAAAATTTCTTAGCAACATTGCTTGGCACAAAGCTCTGCATGTGCTCTCCATGGGAGATCTGGACACCAGGAAATCGCCTACCCTAAATAGCTTAGCAAACTTGCTTAGCACACATATCTACGTGTATATGCCCCTTAAGTGAATTTGTCAAAATATAGGAAATATATTTTTTTTACATAATATCATTTATTTGAATTTATATAACAAATGTGAGCAACGCTGTCATTTTAAGCAGATCTTTTGGGCATCTCTTACAGAGATGTTGGCACTCAAAGGATTAATACAATTTAAAGGGGTCTCTGCCACACATAACAGTGGTGAATGAAACTTATCTCCCCAACTATCTGGCTGATAGGAACAGTGCAGTTCAGATAGGCAAGTCAAGATGGGCCTTTAAATTGGGACAGTTGGGAAATGTGTCACAAGAATGCAGCCACTAGGTCACCAGGGAAAGCTGCCACTTCCAACAGGGCCCGTTCTAGATAATTTGTCTCTCATATATTATATACCACCAGAGGAAACAAAATCCTGATTCATGCCCCTTACATTATTAGTCATATTCCCTCTTCAAAGTAATGCACTTTACACATTATGTACCACACTGTAATGACCCTTAAAACATTTAGTTCCCCTTACACCTTATAATGCCCCATACCATAGTGCACATTACACAATGTCTACCACACTGTAATGCCTCATATAACATTGAGTGTCCCTTACACCATGTTATGCCACACAGTAATTCCCCTTACACCATATTATGCCCCACACAGTAATGCCACTTACACCATATTAGCATTGGTATGATAACTCTACTAGATTTTCCCAGGGGTACCCACTAGTGAAATGAACGGTCCTGCAATCAGTCCAGTGAACAGCTATAAACCATGTACAAAATTTTCTGCAGTGGGACAGTGGTAAACAAGCAGTTGTTTAGTAAGTGCGTCAATCCTGTAGGATAGAAAAGCTGGAGCTGGGAGTTCCTTCCTTCTTGCCTGTTGATAGCCCTGCTGCTATGCTTACTGAGACTGTGTGCTAGTGCCTGGAACCAGAAACAAGGGACCCCTGAAGAAGCAGGTTACAGTTGTTAAGGATGTTTAAGAAAAGGTAGTCTAGTTTAGTACTGCTCTTCTAGCATCCATCACAACTGTCTCCATTGAGACTGTGGCTATTTTGGGAGAGACATTTTCAGCTAATCCATATACACAGCAAGATTACATGGAATACTGATAGGGTTACCACCCGTCCGGGAATACTCCGGACAGTGCGGTAATTGACACCGGCATCCGGAGTCCGGAAGGGTGGTTGCCCCAGACTATACATTGTCTGGGATCCCCACCCGGCAGGCACCACCTATTACTGATGCGGGCTGCCGGGCGTCCATCTGATCCACATAACATCATCATGACAGACAGAGTCAGACACATACCGTGGAGGGGGGGGGGGGGGGGTGAGTTTGGAAGGCCCACGGGGTGGACTGTCCTACTATAACTCCTCCTTCAGTGTGATGTGATTGTGGTTGTGAAGATTGCTGAATGACACAGTCACTCCACCGCGGCACAGGCTGGGAGGAGGAGGGAGGCCGGACACAGTCTGAGGAGTGTCACTCCTCGACTCGTATGTCCTCCGGCTCCTCCTGCACTGCAGACGTGTGATGTGACTGACACACCACTGCAGCGTGCCTGCATGTTTTGGACACGACAGTCACGGACGGCACGGCGGCGGTGAGTTGTGGCGCAGTTCAGTTCAACTTCGGCAGTTGCGGCTGCGCTGCCTGCCTGCTGTGTGTGTCCCACTCCCCTCCTACACAGTCTGAGACTGTCACACACTGTCTCCAGCCTCCAGGGCAGACAGACAGTCCAGGCAGCAGTCCCCTTCTGCATATCCAGCCAGTCACCACCTGCTGGTGTGCCCGCTGGCCCCAGGGGCCCAGCCAACATCCCAGGCCCAGCCAGACCCAGCACAGCAGCTACTCTAAATTTACTACTGTGGCCACACTGGCCCAATACAATATTACTTGATTATCACCACTAGTATTTCTCAAGAGTCAAGCAAGCTTCTGAAATTGAAAGCCAAAGGTTAGCACTAGTAGTGTGTGTCAGTAAAGATTTTTCTTTTAAGTAAACTTAAAATTAATCTCAGCTAAGCTTTATTTATATATTATACATATACTGGGGTATATTACATTCAATGCCGGGGCCCGGGGCGAGCTCAGCTGTGACAGGCTGCCTGCTTGCTGTCACAGCATGCCCCGTCAGGATTCAACGGACCGACCCCCCCCCCCCCCCCCAATAGACCGGTTCCCCCTCTCTCCTTTTTTGGAGCGTAGGAAAATTGGTGTATGCAGCCACAGAAGCAGCAGTAATGGGCATTATGGCATGTGGTATACTATGTAATGGGCGTGTGATGTGTAATCTGCATTACGGTGTCCATATTGTCCATATTTTAGAAAAAATATGAGTCCTAGCATAACAAGTAATAAGCATAATGTGTAATGGGCATCATGGTGTGTGGCACAATATGTAATGGGCATTATGGCATGTGGCATACTATGGCATTTTGTATACTGGGTGTGTGATGTGTAATCGTCATTATGTTGAAAATTTTTGGCACGCACTGTCCATATTGTCCCTCCTTTACAAAAAAATGTTTGAGTCCTGGCATAACGTGTAATGGGCATTGCAGTGTATGGTGTAACATGTAATGGGCATCACAGTGTGTGGCATAACGTGTAATGGGCATTACTGTGTGTGATGTAACATGTAACTGGCATTATGGTATGCAAAATCAAGAATGAAATTGAAGCAAAGGTTAAAAGAATCGACACAAGGCGGGTCAAAGGGCAGGGCTGGGGCGGGACAGTGGATGGGCTGTGGGTGTGTCAAGGGGGGGGGCACTGTCCGGGAATCTCTCAACAAAAAGGTGGTAACCCTAAATACTGATGTTGGGACACTGGCCACAGGTGCCCCATGCAATTGCACATCTCACCGGGCCTACAAATGGTCCTGCTTCCCAACCAGCATATGTGACATCATACCATCTCATTCACTATAAGGACATGCCTGGCAGCTCTCAATATTGTTAGTTGACTACCCAAGCATCCCACAGGCTTGACACAAGTCACCCCACCTTCATAAATGGCCCTGCTATCTGTCTTTTGATTATAGCTATACTTATAAAGAGTGCAAACAGATAAAGCTGTGTCTTCAATGTGTAGAAATAAAGAGAAGAAATGTACATTTCTACATGATTACTGAGGGCCCATAGCCATGGCATAGAAAGAACCTACAGTATGTAACAAGCTGATTTACAATGCTTAATTCTGTAGCTGCCTGTTAGTGAGATTATACACCCTGCTCTTTTCCTGTTTCAGCTTCCAGGCTGGCTCAAAGAACTACAGTCCCTGTGAGTCAGTCAATTAAAAGGTTGTTCTGTCAATGGGGTCAGATTCTTCATGTCTTTACCACAGTGTTCCCAGTCTCTCAAGGATCAGATTAAGAGTGCCAGACAATGCTGTGTTTATGATTATTGTGGTGGTTCTAGCCTTGTTAATGTACACTAATCAATACATTGGCTCAAAGAGCTCATTAGATTCTCCTAATTACTTCTCAAGTTGACATGTCTGATGCATTAGTTAGTAGTTGCCACTAACACTGGATTGGAAGGACAAACTTTGTACATCGCTACTACACATAGAATGTTGGTTCAATGAAAGACAGAATATGATAACTTGTATCTTCATCTAACACCGCATACATGTTCTTGGAGCAAATCTTAAAATACAGAAAGGACAGAAGATATTTCAGCCCACGGGGGTAAATGATAGTTACTTACTAGTAGATAGAAAGAGAGATAGTGACAATAATAGGACTATTCATTTCCTTCTAACCCTCCTCATATACCATTGTTATAATCTCTAATCTTTACCCAATTGTTTTCTTAAATTGCATAAACTTTACATGTATAAACATTTGACAAAAGTGATAAATTAAATATTAAGATAGACAGACAGCTAATGCAATAATTAAAAAATGTAAAACCAATAATTATTTTGTTTTTAAATTTTTGGTTTGTTATCTTTGGCAAAGTCAGAACGAATACTTTTAAAATCTTAGTAAGACATTGTAAAGAGAACATGGCTGCCTGTTGGTTAATATCTGAAAAGGTGTTTGCTAAACATATAGGAGCAGGCACAGCAATATAATCAAATGCCTGACTATATTAGTACATCATTGCTTTGTTTATTTGTATTTTGTTATGCAGCGTTTACGCTGCTCTGTACTTATTGATAGCGCTGCAATACTTTATCACACTGTAATTGCTGCTGTCTTACAGTATTTCATGATTGCATTTATTTTGCTACAATAAAAACTATCAATTAAAAAAACTTTAAAGTTAGAGACCTGCTCTAAATAGCATGAGAACCAATTTTTAGTTTTCTACTCATATAAATAACATGGGGCCTTATTTTGGTTCATTCTTTCTGACAAAATCCTTCTTAGATGGGCAAAACCATGTGCACTGCAGGTGGGGCAGGTGTTACTTGTGCAGAGAGAATTAGATTTGGGTGGGGTTTTACTTCAAAGTGAGATCTATATTGCAGTGTAAAAATAAAGCAGTCAGTATTTTCCCTGCACAGAAACAAAATTACTCACCCAAATCTAATTCTCTCTGCACATGTTACATCTGCCCCCCCTGCAGTGCACATGGTTTTGTCCATCTAAGAAGGATTTTGTCAGAAAGAATGAACCAAAATAAGGCCCATAGTTTTACTATGATGATTGGTAGGAACTTGGACATAAAGATTTCAGCAGTGCATTTAATTTGCTATCGGTACAGCCAGGGGCGGGCTGGGCCGGGGGGCATGGTGCCATGTGCCCCCCAGGCCACTTTACCAATTATTGGCTGCGGGCCGTGCTGGATGACCATCTGGTGATCCTGCACATTGTCTACCTCCTCTAGCCGTCCAGCGCTCGCCACGGCTGCCAAAACATGGCCGCGGCTATAGGAACAAAACCATATGCACTGCAGGTGGGGCTGATGTGCAGAGAGAGATAGATTTAGGTGGGGAGTGTATTTCAAACTGATATCTATATTGCAGTGTAAGAATAAAGCAGACAGTATTTACCCTGCACAGAAACAATAAAACACCCAAATCTAGCTCTCTCAAAACATTTTACATGAGCACCACCTGCAGTGCATATGGTTTTGTCCATTAGAAAGTGATTGTGCGTTTCCGAGTGAATCAGAATAACCCCCAAATTAGCCTATGGGCCACTATAGAGAGACAGTGGCCAATGAACGTGTGCGCCCTGGTGACCCAAACCCAAACCAGGTGGCGTTGCATTATCACACTGCTTCCAGCTCATTTTCAGTATTCTCTATAATCGGAGCCCCTCTCGTGGCAAAAGATTTTAGTAAATTTGCATAAATATATACATTTTCACTTTACGCATTTATGCATAAATAAATATTTATTACATCCACATTAAAAATGTGAATTGTGATAAATGACAAAGACATTAATGGAATTTTTAAGAGCCAGCATTCAAGTTTTCTTGTATCTTGTTGTGATTTCACATTTGATGAACTCCTTCATTTTTTGCTATTAACATATTACTGCAAGTAAGAATTTTTGCAAACATATCGTTACCAAACAACCTTTTTTCACTGATGACAATGGCAGGCTTTCATTAGTAGACAATATATGCCCCCCTTGCAGTAATCCGTTACTGTCTTTTTGGTAACAAAGAATTAATTATTCTAATAACAATGGTCATTAACATTCAGTAATCAGTGGATCTCAAAGAATTCTGGGATTGTGTCACTACAAATTCCTGTCCAGTGATGACATTGAATCCAGAACACAGATGGTGGGGATTCTTATTAACCTCTCACATAATGGATAGTAAAACTGGCATGATACCAAAATTAAAGTGGCAGCAACCAAAAACAGTTTATAAACCCATTATTCCTTCATATTTTTTTAAAGATTTGCCTCATTCTTCATATGGCCATAATATTTTGCATGTTTCACCTGTGGAATTTGACAATAACACCCCACCAACCTCAACACTGCAGAATGAATTGATAGTTTCTGCCCTAGCTATATGCAGAGACCATCAATTCAGTTGCATGTAACTTTACAAATAAAGTTCAATGCTGAATGGCAAAGCAAAGGCATGCATCAAACAATGATATTACTTGTTATTATCTCTCAAACATGATACTGTTTACCTAATGCTATACATTAGCATTATTATTATTATTATTATTATATTAATTAAGGTGCCACAAGTGTTTTGCAGCACCGTACAAAGGAACAGTATAGGGAGACAAAAGGTAACATTACAGAAAGTAAATGACAAAAATAGAGTATAGGTAAACAGAGCACCACAATTCACATGTGCAGAGAGAGTTAGATTCGGGTTTGGTTTGTACTAAAGGTGGTTACTCTGGTGGATTCGAAAGGCTGCAAATTTGAAGCCTTGCGAGTCCACCAAACCCTGCCTTGTGACTGATGGCTGGCTGCCACCCATTCGCAAGGCAAATTCGCACGCAGGGCATGCGAAAGGCTATTACACAGTAACATCCATTTGTAGCCTGGATGGATCAGCCCCATCATTCGATGGTCGTCGACCATCGAATGATGTCAAAGACTCACGCATATGTATGGCTGCCTCAGATGAGTGTCTGCTCGGGGGGAAGTCGTGGGAAAAGCTGGGTGTTCCCATGTGGGTTCCCACTGCCCCACGCCCCTCTCCGCCCCCGCCCGCAAGGTTGCCTGCATGCAAACGGCGAACAATCTGTTTGCAGAGGCCGCACACAACAAGCCCATGCAAATGCACAGAAATGCGCATGTGCATAGAAGAAACCTCTGTCCCCATGCAAACTGTCTCTGCACATGTTACATCAGCCCCACCCGCAGTGGTTTTGTCCATTAGAGAGAGAATTTGCTTTTGCGAGTGAACCAGAATCAGGCACAATATGTAATCAGAATCATATCTTGCTCCACTAAATCTCCATCCAGCTGTGCTGGGGCGGGATATAACTCCAGCGCTGCTGAACAGCCTAGCTTCTATGGACTGCAAAGCAGGTTGCATGACGGTATAGCAGGGTAGTGGCTTTCCATGGGAAGTGTTCCCTTTGCTATTGCAGTCTAGACTGGCATTCCCAGGGAGAGAGAACACCTCCCCATGGGACTGACTGATTGGCTGTGATTAGCAGGGAATGCTTACAATGGGAAGTCACCGTCACTGTTGGACAGTCCCTGAGGGTGGTGGATTTTACCTGGGGGCTGCAACGGTTCCGCCTATAATTCAAATCTGCCACAGGTCTAGACACTTCTGATCTCTGTTGTAACTAATTTTGGAAACATTTTTATAATTATGTTCCCTTGGAAATTATAAGGTGTATATAGCAGGGAGAGGCTGCAGTGCTCAGTATTGGGCATCACTTTGGATAATGATCCCCCCTCTTCTTAGCTGCTGCTGCATAGCAGGGGACAGTGCTGCTGCTGAGCTTCCTCTCTCACATGCACAGTCCATAGGCATGCTGCAATCCGGCCAATCAGAGGTCGCCCTTTACCGCACAGCATGCCGGGAATTGTAGTCTCTAGCAGCATGGTGGTGGGGAATGGAACACAGAGCAGGGGGTGGCTGCAGTGCTCAGTATTGGGCATCACTTGGGATAATACTCCCCCCTCTTCTTAGCTGCTGCTGCATAGCAGGGGACAGTGCTGCTGCTGAGCTTCCTCTCTCCCATGCACAGTTCATAGGCAAGCTGCATCCGGCCAATCAGAGGCAGCTCTTTTCCGCACAGCATGCCAGGAGTTGTAGTCTCTAGCAGCATGGTGGTGGGGAATGGAATGATTTGTAGTACAGAACTACACACTGATCCTAGCAGCCGGCTGTCCCTCACCTGCGTCATCTCCTCTCCTCCAGCATGTTCCCTGTCATCTATTCTCTGTTTGATTATCACATGGACAGTGACATGTATGTAGCATGCAGTCTCCAA
Source organism: Crinia signifera (assembly GCF_055691185.1). Lineage (NCBI taxonomy): Eukaryota > Metazoa > Chordata > Amphibia > Anura > Myobatrachidae > Crinia > Crinia signifera. Next base: position 152,028,898 of record NC_139222.1, on the reverse strand, counting down.
ACATATAAGCGTTCCCTAAAAACTTATCTCTTTAGGCAAGCTTATCAAATTCCAGAACCAGTCACAGAACCTTGCATTCTGGTGGAATCGATGCAACAAAGAATACAATATGTATTCTTATGTATCAATGCCTATTACCCTATAGATTGTAAGCTTGCGGGCCCTCCTACCTTTTGACTGTCTGCAAATACCCTGTTTGTTGTATCACTTTCTCCTTTGTAAAGCGCAACGGAATATGCTGACGCGTCCTGCCCGTGGAGCACAATATTATGCAATGCATATCAAAAGCATATACATTAAAATACTGTATAGCAATATTACAGTGCAACATATGAATACATCAGCAATACCAGTTATCATATAGCTAAACATCGATATACACAAAAAGGTGGATGCACAAGCAAATAGAAAAGCAGAATGGCTCACTTTAAATTCGCAGTATCAAAAGCATACAAGAATGAAAGCATCTAGTTAATTAAATCACTTAGTGCTATCGGAAGGTGAGTATCCATTTCAATAGTGAATAACCAATATTGCACTCCTGGATCTATGACCCCAACATTTTTATAAGAAACTATTTAAACCAACAGCCTCTTTTAGACCCTTTGGGAATATTGTATTAAGTTTAAGGATACACCTGGTCTTACCTGTGTTCCCTCCCCTGATATTCTCCGGAAGAGGTAATGCTATGAGATATTTGTGAAAATTGGCGAGCCACAGTTTGTTCACTGTGGCCTTAGTTAATGGCTTTTGTGATGGCAGATCGATGTGCTGCCATCTTTTCTTTGAATGACCGTATTATCTGGGCTCCCATGTTAAATGCACCCCATCTTTTCATACCCCTACTATCCAACTACGTATGGAGTTGATTTTATATAGTGTGGCGAGCGAGCGTGTGGGAGCTTAGATATTACATAAGTACCGAATGACCTTTCGACAGGGCCATCTTAAAAACAGTTTGGGCCCCTGGGCAAAGCAATGCACTGGGGCCCTTACCCATTCTCCCCTCCTAGGGGTGGGGGGTGTTATCAGCAGCAGCTTTGTTGTCCCACGGGTGGCAGGGGGTGCTCTATCTTCCACTCAACATGTAGGACCTGGAGCAGTAACTTCTGCTAATTGCTCTTTTACTGCACAGGTGGTGGGAGGGAGAACACTAATGTGTGGAAAGGGGCACTGAGCTGAATGAAGGGTCCCTTGTAAATGACTTCCAGGGAGGTAGTTAGTGTTTTATACGCAGGGGAGGGTTGGATAATGGAGTGGGTATTCATCATTTTCCGGTGGAAGGGAAGCTTGTTTGACTGCAGATATCACCATTATCTGGAAATAGATTTCTTAGCCTTCAATAGTATAAAAACCTAGAGTCCCAACTTTCAGGAGGTGCTGGGGACTTGGGGATCAGAGATCAGGACTGAGCCAGAGCAAGTCATTAACAAAAATATAAAACTGTACACCAGACGTTTGGAGCTAAAGCAGGGAACGGCTGCTGGAAGGCTGATATCTCTGGTTCTGGGCATGATAGAGACAATCTGCTAGTGTCAGAAAGGGGAGAGTCCCAGCTTTTGGAATATACTCTCAGAAAAACTCTAAGTCAGAGAGAACCTGAGATATATGACTGGGAAGTGCAAATAACAGGTCAGATGTGGACTGCTGGTTTGAAGTTGGATATCTCCAGTTCCCCAGGGCCGATATTCAAAATTCTGGTATCCCTGGAAAAAGGGGATCCTCGGCTATCAGCTTAGGGGCCCTTATACACCTGGGACCCCTGGGCAAGTGCCCATTAAGCCCATACGAAAAGATGGCCCTGCCTTTCGGTCTTTCCAATATAACTCAGGCCACAGGGACAAATGATTTGATAAATGACAAAACGTGACTTGCATGTCAATGTGTGTCTAATCTCAAGGAGACATCCACTCTGAGGATGAATGAACGTGGCCCTCAGGATCCGAAACTTACAGGTGACACATGTACAAATAATGCACCCCAATTGTTTCTTCCTGCTGTCTAAACCAATTGGAACATTGGTCTTAACCAGTATGTCGGGTAAATTATGGTTGCATCCATAACTAGACATCAGCCGTGAGTTACTTAGTGGAAGTTCAGGATCTGATTGGACAATTGACCATAATTTCTTTGACACCTTCTCAGTAGTGTGTGTTTTATATTGAGCCTGATGACAATGCACCGTTAGCATTGAAACGTTGCTGTAAGTTAATACACTTATTTTTCAACTTTGGATGGAGTGCTGCTTAATTTTTCATTTGTATTATCTTGGAGTAAGCGGGCACCCGCCCCAGGAACGGGATGCGGTTAATTTCCCGGCGGTCGGGATCCCGGCGGTCGGAATCCCGACACTGGAATCCCGACCGCCGAAATCCCGAAACTTTCTCCCTCCGTGGGTGTCCACGACACCCATAGAGGGAGAATAAAATAGCGTGCCGAGCGTAGCGAGGCACCGGGCCCGCTGCGTGGCGAGCGCAGCGAGCCCGCAAGGGGGGGCGATCCATGTCCCCCCCTTGTCGGGATTTCGGCGGTCGGGATTCCAGTGTCGGGATTCCGACCGCCGGGATCCCGACCGCCGGGAAATCATATCGGATCCCCAGGAACAGTCATTAAATTGGTGCTGGACCTCGCTTTTATATAAATATAATGCAACTTTAAAACAGTTAATTAAAGAATTGAAATGTTAATGGACACCTTCTTGTTCTCTGTAACTATTATTCGAGTGCTGCTGTATTCAAATTCATTGAGATTTGTGATTTCTGCTGGTTGTTTGGAGTGCCGGACCCCTACTGCATTATATATATATATATATATATAAATATATATATATATATATATATATATATATATATAAAGGGAACAAACGAACCGGCACTCACGTTTCCAATATTCAAAATGCCCCGGGTGCCAACGTGTAGGAGTGATGTACAGGAAAGAATGGACGTATCACTCCAGGGGACTTATTCAGAAGGATTTAATAGAACAATGAAAATAAGCACTGGGTTACATGTACAAAGGTCAACGTTTCGATACGCGGAGGTATCTTTATCAAGACAGCATGTACCAGGCAGTTAAATGCCCGCACGGCGGCGGGACCACAGATATATATAGCAGAGTATAACTTACTGACTCTGTGCGAGGCTGGCCGGCTGCCGGGTGCGGCGCGCCCCCCTCCTGTCACCGAGGCAGGAGCGCGCACCGCTGACGTCACCCCGACCGCTGCATAGCAACGCAGCGGGTCTGGGATGGCGTCCCCAGCAACCAACCAGACTCCCCAAGCCAGGACTGTGAGCATGAATGACTAAACACCGGCGGCGTGCAGTGGAGGCATAATAAATACAATAGCAGACAGTACTGTGCGGCACAGGATTAAGTCAATGCAAAGGAGTGAGTCCACATGTAACGATGGAGTCCCGTGTTAGCGCGCGGGCAGCGAGTAGTGGAGGCATAATGTACAATAAATGCAAAGGCAGACAGTACTGCACGGCACTGGATGAAGTGGAAAATACATATAAGTGACGAGTCCACATATAACAATAAAGTCACCAATATGCGCACATGATGAGCAGAGAATCACAGGGGACACCTGCACCGGCAGGTTGTCAGCTGAGGTCGACATAAGTCCACGGAGGGCATGCATAAATGTAGAGGGTTAAAAGAGGGGCTAGACGGATGGGATCCGCATATACCGATGAAGTCATAAGTCAGAGCACGGCATGTGCAGTGAGACAGGGATGGCCACAGTGTCAGCAAGAGTATCGACTGGAGTCGATATGTGTCCACATGCCACAGGCATGGTAACAGAAGGCTAAAAGAATAGACTCCAATTGAGTCTATCGTTGAGGCCATATGGTTTGACGGTCTGAAGTTTATATATCCATTTTGCCTCGAGTTTCAACAAGAGGCCATCACGGTCGCCTCCTCTCGCCAATGTCGGTATATGGTCGATCAATATAAATTTGATGTCGGCCACTGTGTGACCAGCTTCAAGCCAGTGTCTAGCCACCGGTTGGTCCGCTTTTTTAGTGGAAATGGCATTGTTAATGGCGGATCGGTGGAGGGCCATACGATCACGGATCGTCCTGATGGTTTTGCCGACATAAGAGTCAGTAAGTTATACTCTGCTATATATATCTGTGGTCCCGCCGCCGTGCGGGCATTTAACTGCCTGGTACATGCTGTCTTGATAAAGATACCTCCGCGTATCGAAACGTTGACCTTTGTACATGTAACCCAGTGCTTATTTTCATTGTTCTATTAAATCCTTCTGAATAAGTCCCCTGGAGTGACACGTCCATTCTTTCCTATATATATATATATATATATATATATATATATATATATATATATATATATACATATATACAGTGTATATATACATTGTGTATACAGTATATGTGTGTGTGTGTATATATATATATATATATATATATATATATATATATATATATATATATATATATAGTCTTGTAATCTTTGTCATTGTAGGAAAGCCTAAAATCTGAATCTCAGAAAGAAAAATTTCATGGAGACAGATTTTGCTGATGAAAGAATCAGACTTGGAATAATTCCATAAACAACTAGTTTTTCTAGTCCTACTACATTATAATCCAATGATAAATGATAGAGAGAGCAGTCATAATCCATTACATACCTCAACATTTCATATTAAATTGTGTAGTACTGTTTTCTGATTGGCTAAGGCTGAAATCACTATTTCAGTGGCTGGCAAAGGAATAAGGATTTTCGAAAAGCTTATAATGGAAAATGCTATTTATCTTCTCAATAAATGCCACAGCTGTGCTAAACGGACCTATTGTAAGAATTGGAGAAAGCTAAAAATAATTTTGTTTGGTGTAAGCTGCAATTGTGAAGTAAAGTACATTGGAAACAAGAATGCCTGCAGCAGTTTCAAGGGAGGAATGAGTTAGACTACTAAGAAATACAAAAACAGTGCTATATAAGACAAAGACTGAGTATGACCAACGGATCAAAAGCCATCAAGCATATACATGAAATGCAATTATAGAGTGTCTGTTTTACAGGAACATTTCTGAGTCAAATCTCAGTTCCAGTGTGGTTCTACGTGCAAATACGATCTTTGGGGCACAAGATCCGTTCTGCGCATTTGCAAAATAAGTGTTGCCAGCAGCACTATGATTGACATGCTGAGGTGTTTGTGGGTGGCTCTCAAAACAATTTTTGAAAACATGAGGAAGTCACCCTCCTTTTAAAGGCGTCCAGGTCTGCATCATCGAACATAGTCTTCCTGGACCCTGGTTTGCCAGATTGAGTAAGCTTCCGGTTTCACAGGCTGGCCGATGCCTGTTACCAATGCATATTGTATCCTGAGACACAGCACTTGGATGCTCACTGATGCTTTCAGGTGCCACCTATCTCATACAGATGCTTCCGAATTTTAATTAGATGGATTTGCACAGCTGTTTCCTTGTCGCTGCACAATGCCATACAATTGTGAATAAGTCTATATTGCACCGGCTCTAAAACTTCTGATGGTATAAACAAGGTACTAGAACTATAAAGTTAAGTAAAGAGATGAATGCACAAAACAACGTGAGCACTCCAATAAAAGCAACCAATGTGTACTTTACATGCATAACACGTTTAAATCCAATAATTCTCCTATCCTGTGTGTGAGATTGACATTCATCTTGTAAAAAACCATGAGGAAAATAACATTTTCATGACTCTTTTATCTCTATAATAATCTGTCTCTGATGCAATAGGCAGAATTAAATCTGACAAGTAATTATTAGGTTAATGATGTGGATGTCCATGTTTCTAATTTGTTTTTCAGACAACTATATCATGGCAATATTACATTTCTGTTCAGATTTTCATAATGTTTCTTTCTACAAAGAAGGTGCAACTTACTGAAAAATACTGGCTGCAAATATCCAGTTAGATAAAATGCAACATATAATTTATCTACAGTACTATCTGGCTATCTGGTGCCAATCACAGCAGTATTGTGAGTATGGATATTATGCTAATATATGCTTTTGATCTTGATTCAGTTCAATGAATTTGCTCTGAAATTGAATTTTGCAAAAGATGGCAATATTTGCCTATACTGCATTGTGGACAGGACTGGCCGCATTCCATTCAGGATGGCTCCAAGAGAGGTGCTCTTTTTGAACTTAGGGGCTGATTCTGGATTCATTCACCAATGGTCTGGGTTTGCACATGCGCATTTCTGAGCAAACCCGACTACGAAAGGCCGACGTGAGTTGCTCATGCACCGGGCAGTTTGCAGAGGGGAGGGAGGGCCGGGGCAGGCGGTGGCACTGGGCCATGGAATCACCCAGCGTTATATGGTCCCAAAGAAACTGCTGGGTAATCACATGACGTCCGCCGCCTGCCCTGTCCTCATCCCCGGCTCCTGCAAATAAAAGTCAATTCAGATTGACTTTTATTTGCGACGGCAGGAGAAATCATTCGATGGTCAATGACCATCAATGATTTCTGCTGAAGCGGCGGCATGTAAGGGGATGATAGAAGTAAGCTGAAGTTTTGCTTAGGGTGCCACAAAACTTGACACCGGCCCTGATTGTGTGAGACAGCTGAAAGAGAACAGTATCTTCCCAGTTTTTTCCACTGCGAAGATCCAGAGCTGGCGGTTTGATTTATACATCTTCAAAAATACCATAACTGCAATTGAATAATTGGAACATTAGAATATAGCTCTCTAAATAAAAGGTGTGCAGGGATTTGACAGATCAATTTACATATTTTAAAATAATGCTTTAAAAAAGTTAATAGAGGACTATAATGTCCAATTCATTAAAGTCTGAAAAAGTGTCATATTTAAAATTTTATTAGCTGTTAATACACCAGAATGGATAGTACGCTTTAGGAAGCATTGCTAATGTATTTAAATAAATTTAACGAAATGTAAAAATTATCAGCATAACGCTGAAAGCAGATTTTGTAGGTTTCAATTGTTTATTCACCCGTTCTCGCTACTTATCTGCCATCGCTTTACATTTCACAAGTATTGTGCATGATGTCATATGTGTAAAAGTGGTACTTATGAAAGCATGGACATGGAAAGGGATAAAACACCAACCAATCAGCTTCTATCATTTTTCAAACACAGCCTATAATATGCTTTATCTCTCTCCACTTTGTTCCCTCTCTAAGCTTTGATAAATACCACCCTACATCCTAGATATACACTGTGATGATAAGCAAGCACCTCAAATCAATGTTGCTGTTCTTTTGCTTACTTGGTACAATCACAAGATGTTTGTTTAAAATGTTTCCTTCTTTTTCGCTAGAAATGCACTGTGTCCAAAACAACAAAGAAAAAGACATAGGGGACATTTACCAAAATGGATTCCTAGAAAAAAGGTGTATTCGTAGGGAGAAATACACCTTTTTTTTACGAATTTGTATTTTTGGGATTTACAATCCCGAAAATACAACAATTCGTATTCCTAAAGATGGAACATTCGTATTTGTATTTACAATTACGAATGTCTACACCATCGATAGAATACTACAGAAATCACCATTCAAAAGAATGGTGGTTCCTGATGTACTAAGCAGCCGTACTGATAATACGGCTGCTAAGTGGTGTAAAACACCCATGCAAATACGACAGGAAAATACACCTTGCTTTCCCTGTCGTATTTGCTTTAAGCCTGCACGGATCAGTCAGATCCGTGCAGGCTTTAGTGTAAAAAAATAGAAAAAAAAATAAATATAAAAAAAAACAGCGTGGGGTCCCCCCCACAGCTGTAACCAGCACCAGGCTGAATGAGCCGGGGCCGGTAATTAAAAATCAGGGAACCCGACAAATAGGGGTTCCCCGATTTTTAATAACCAGCCCCAGGCTCCAGGTCCGGGGCTGGTTCCCAAAATACGGGGGACAAAATGACTAGGGGTCCCCCGTATTTTAAGAACCAGCCCCAGGCCAAACCAGCCAGCAGGGTAATGTCACAGCCGGGGGACACTTATTATATAAGGTCCCGCGGCCAAAACATTAACCCTACCGACCAGTCAGCCTGGCCAGGGGCCCTGGGGGAGTGGGGACCCCCCCAATGAAGGGGTCCCCCCCCTCCAGGACTTACCTGACCAGGCTGAAGCCTGGTGCTGTCCTCGATGTCTCTGGGCGGTGGGCATCGAGCTGATAGTGGTGTAAAAAAAAGATTAAACTATTGTCTAATACTGGGGCACTATGAGTCCCAGCAAGCCTCCCCCGCAAGCTGGGACTTGGAGAACCACAAGTCCCAGCCTGCGGGGCATTAAAGGGCCCGCTGGGTCTTGTAGTGCCACAGTATTAAAAATAGTACAATAAAACACACTGACACACACTTAAAATAAAACTTTAATACACACAAAGCCCACACATACTAATACTTACCTATCTTCTTTCTGTAGGTAGCCCTGGTCCTGATGTCCTGCAGTCCTGTGTCAGCGTTCTTCTTCATGTCGACGTCCTTCTTCAAGTCGACGTCGCTGTCGGCGATGGCGTCCGGAGTCCGGAGTCCGACGAAATCCATGGAGGAAGCTGTGGAAGAAAACCATACTCACCTGTCCCGGGGCGACGTAGTCCAGGTAAGGGTCTTTGCAAAAAAACAAATCGACACCCGAAACCAGCCGGACAGCAGGAGCCTCACAGTGTTTGTGTACATCGTGCGGCTCCGCCTCCCGAATGCCGCTATTGGCCGCCTTGCGGCCTAGCGGCCAATCAGGAGCCGCTAGGCCGCAAGGCGGCCAATAGCGGCATTCGGGAGGCGGAGCCGCACGATGTACACAAACACCGTGTGGCTCCTGCTGTCCTGCTGGTTTCGGGTGTCGGTTTGTTTTTTTGCAAAGACCCTTACCTGGACTACGTCGCCCCGGGACAGGTGAGTATGGTTTCCTTCCACAGCTTCCTCCATGGATTTCATCGGACTCCGGACGCCATCGCCGACAGCGACGTCGACTTGAAGAAGGACGTCGACATGAAGAAGAACGTCGACACAGGACTGCAGGACATCAGGACCAGGGCTACCTACGGAAAGAAGATAGGTAAGTATTAGTATGTGTGGGCTTTGCATGTATTAAAGTTTTATTTTAAGTGTGTGTCAGTGTGTTTTATTGTACTATTTTTAATACTGTGGCACTACAAGACCCAGCGGGCCCTTTAATGCCCCGCAGGCTGGGACTCATAGTGCCCCAGTATTAGACAATAGTTTAATCTTTTTTTTACACCACTATCAGCTCGATGCCCACCGCCCAGAGGCATCGAGGACAGCACCAGGCTTCAGCCTGGTCAGGTAAGTCCTGGAGGGGGGGGGGGGGCCTTCATTGGGGGGGTCCCCACTCCCCCAGGGCCCCTGGCCAGGCTGACTGGTCGGTAGGGTTAATGTTTTGGCCGCGGGACCTTATATAACAAGTGTCCCCCGGCTGTGACATTACCCTGCTGGCTGGTTTGGCCTGGGGCTGGTTCTTAAAATATCTGACTGATCTGTGCAGACTGCCTGTACGAATTCGTATTAGCGGCCGTATATATGTGCCGCTAATACGAATGGTTACACCATCGGAGGGTTACAAAGCAGTCGTATATGACTGCTTTGTAATTTCCCCTCCGGAACACGACTTTGCATACGACTGAAACAGGCGTATGCAGTCGGAGGGGAAATACCAATACGAAAAACTAGGTTTTTCATATTGGTAAATTTCCCCATAGGGTCTGATCTAGAGTCAAAACTAAACCAGTTGGTGTAGCGTATCTTCCGGGAATTCCCGCTGTGCAAGTCAAGAACAGTGGGGTGATACTGGTCACAAGATTGTTAAAAGCACAATGTATCAATGTTCAGTACATTGTGCATGCTCTCGATCCATAGTGCACATCAGGGATTTTGTTTTGCCTTTTCTTTATCTCCCCTATTCAATTTTTCAACATGAAAACACCACATTTTTCATGCAAAAATACATACGTATGTCCCATTATAAGCCCCAGACCTATGGACTGATCACCAAAAAAAGGGCACTTATCACTGATTTGAATTTACCTGCTTGAGGTGGGTGACGCAAAATTCTGATAAGTGTCAGCAGTCAGGGCTAATAGCCCTGGTGGGATTATTCATGGCAGTAATTAACCCCTGATAATTGAATACCGCCCGTCATCTGAGCATACCTGACACGGAATGCTACTCAAGTAATAATGACCAGCCATTTTACTTCTGCCTTTAGCCCAAATATTAGCTGACCAATGAACAAACCAGTTTTTGGCACATCACACAATCTCTTGCTGTCACCACACTCTTATCACAGGTCAGCACACTCTATGAAACATATTAGTCATGGGTTAACAGCACATTAGAAAAAATAACTTCTGGCCACTAAGGGCCTGGCTAATTCCACTCACCACCTGTCAGGATCCAGAAAAACATGGTCTGAGAATGCAGGCCACCACCACCCCTTTCCACACCACCACACAGCACAGCATTACCGTTCCACTGAATACAGTAGGATATTTTTGTGTTAATTGAACAATGGACCAAACACCAGCTATCTGCACCTTGTGCACAACCTGTTTTTTTTATTTTTTAAGTTTCCCCCAGGTGTGTGTTGCCTTTATTTATGAAACACCCCATAACAACAGATCAGCAATTCTCAGGAACTCATCAACTTGCAGTCGTCCTCATCTTGCCAGTAAATCAGCCTAGAGACTTTCATACAGACAGAGGTGTAACAAGAACTTTGTGGGCCCCATAGCAAAATTTTGAAAGACCCCCCACCATTGTCACTACAAAGTGCCTTAAGGGGAAGGAAAGAGAGTTAAGGGAGTGAGAGACAAGTAGGGTGTCACAGTGGCAAACGCAGGAATTTTAGAGCGGGTTTCCAAATGTAATCCATAATCTCCCACTCTGCAGCGCATTGGAGTAAGTACGGGAGTCTGGGGAAGCGATAACAGCCCTGAAAATTGGTCTTTTCATACGCTGGATACTGTATGGAATACAGTATTAATATTTAACAGTACAGATTGTCTATAGTATAGGCTGTTTCAAACATTTAAATAAGATAAGTAGTCAGGAAAAGGCTAAAAATGTCATAATAAATAAAATAAATACACAAACATACAATAATAGAACCATTACTGCACTTTCTAAGTTTACAATCTCCCACTACACGGTAAGGTTACTTTCTCTTCCTCCTGGCAGCTGCTCTCTGGTCCATTGCGAGGCTCAGATCCACACATATGTACCATAAATGTTATAGAAGTATGTGGTACACTAGGCATGAGCAGCAGCTTTGCTCTGTCCCTTACACTGCATGATGTGGTGCTATTGCTGAACAGGAGAGTGAGAGTGGGCGCTCTACCTCGGTTGCCGGCTGCTAAGTCTGGTTTTTCCAAACCCAGGGTAAGTTAAATAACAAGAAGGTGACTAGCGCTCAGGCTATAACTTGATAACAGAGATGATATCTAGTGTGGTACAGCTTGCGTGTAAAGCAGGGTTATAAATAACAACAGTGTGAAAGCAAAGGTGTTTATTGTCATTTAGTAAAAAATGACATCCAATGGTGGGGGGTGGGGGTGGTGAGGGATGGGAGCCCTCTATAGGAGGGGTGTGGGGGGCTGGTGGTGGCTGCAAGAGCCAGAGTCCAGAGTCTTACAGGAAAAAGTAAAAGTCACACAAGCACACTCCGTTTCACCTCCTGCGGTGAACACACTCTGTGTGCTGGGTGGAGATGGATGCTGTGGAGATATTAGTGCACAGAGAAATCGTTTGGCTGTAGATGGTAGGTCACAGTCTTATCATAGGGTCATGATAAGTGTCCAGGTGTCGCTCAGGTTAAAGAGCGTCCTCTCTGCTGGCCAAGCGGTGCACCTGACACTTACCTGATACCGCTGATGTCCTCAATCCTTCCGTCCCTCGCCGCTTCGCTGCTGAGTGGACTGTATCCTGCTGGTGTCTGCACAGCCGTGCAGATCACCAGTGAGTAACCGCGTCGCTTCAACAGAGATAGAAGCACTTCCGGGTCCCGCTGGCTTGCGTTCGCCGGGTGTTCCTGATCTCTGGAGTAACTCGGGCTGCACTCCCAGAGGGGAGGAGGCTTGTTGTAGATGGCTGTGTATGAGGTGCTGTCCAACGCGTTTCAACCCCGCTGGGGTCTTTTTCAAGGATAAGTAAGCTGCTTTGCTGAAGTGTTTTTATGAGGGTTTGTTCGTGGGATACGCCCCTTGGAGGCGGGCGTCCATTGGGTGTTGTTGCTGTCCATCTGATGACAAGTGCTGATGAGCAGAGTTCATTGGTGCATATGATGAGAAGTGCTGATGAGCGGAGTTCATTGGTGCATATGACTGCAGAGCATCAGGTGTGTGGATGCACCAGTAATCTGTATACAATCAGATTCATTAAGTGCTTTCAGGTGTGCTGGCTTATGGAAAAGGTCAACATATATTATGTAGACCTTGTGCCCATGTTAGTACGCTGAGAGTCAGATGCTGCATGATGTGTGGCAGTCTAGTGGCTCTACATGGAATCGCAAGTTCAGGAAGTGGTCGACATGGTGTGTGTCGACCTTATGTGTGTGTTGATGACGGAATGGGCTGGAAATGGGGGTACTGCTTGAAAGTGAACATGGGGGCTGGTGGGGAAATTATGGGTGTTTTTGTTCACTTGAGTATAATCATGTTTACTGTTTTTACCCTTGCTTGTGTATGTACCGGGAGGAGCCAATCATCTCAAATGCTGGTCACCATATGTCATGTGGGGTATTTTTTTTTCTTTTAATTTGGAGTGGCATTTATTTGGATATTGCACCTAGGTTGAAGTCTATGTTTAAGCCATTGGGTTTGAGAGTATTGAGTTGGTAGATCCAGAACATCTCTCTTTTATCCAGGGTAGCCGTGAAGTCCCCTCCCCTCCAATTTCTTTTGGGGGCTTCAATAGCTGTAAATTTCAGTCCTTTGGGGTCACAGTTGTGTCTGTCTTTGAAGTGTGAGGACACACTGTGTTGTTCATATCCCCTTTTTATGTTTCTAACATGTTCGTACATTCTGGTGCCCAGAGATCTAGTTGTTCTGCCTATGTACTCTATGTTGCAGGGGCATTTTATAAGATATATTACTCCAGTTGAGTTGCATGTCAGATGTTCCTTGTATTTAAATGTTTTATTTACAGTGGTTGAATGCCAGGTGGTGTTGGCCTTAGTGCTCATGTCTGACATACATTTGCACCCTGCGCATCTACCACAGTGAAAAAAACCTAAGCTGTTGGTCAGGGTGCTCTGGAAGGAGTTTGAGGGTTTGATATGATTTTTCGTCAGTTTTTGTTTAAGGTCAGGGGCTTTTCTGAAAACTACCTTGGGTTGATCTTGAATGAGTGTTTTTAAATCTGTGTCGTCTTGCAAAATGTGCCAATGTTTCTTTAAAATCCTCTTGAGAGTGTGTGCTGATTGGTTGTATTGAGTGATAAATAGTATGTTATTGTTGTCCGTGCTTAATGTCTTCTCTCTTATGGTAAGTGTGTCTTTCCGGTCTGTGTTGAGTATTTCTTGTTGTGCAGTCTCAACTAGTGTAGGGTTGTATTGTTTTTCCAGGAATTGTTGTTTGAGTTCGTCAGATTGTGTGTTGTAGTCTGTGGTCTTGGAACAGTTCCGCCTTATTCTGCGGAACTGTCCTTTGGGTATGTTATCAAGCCAAGGTCTGTGATATCCGCTGTTATACAGTATGTAACTGTTGACATCAACAGCCTTTTTATATGTTTTGGTCTTTTTTGGATAGCCACCAGCGATGTTACATCCCTATATACCGTCATCAACCACAGACAAGGACTCGACAGCACCAAACACTTCCTGGATACTATCTCAACACTACCACCAGAGCACACAGACTTCATCATGAAATCACTAGACTGCATACTACTACATAACTACTTCTGGTTCGACAATTCTTTCTATCTACAGACCACCGGGACCGCCATGGGATCAAAAGTGGCGCCCAGCTATGCGAACCTCTTTATGGGGAAATGGGAGGAGGACCATATTTGGGGTGAGCATGGCTGGAGCGACAATTTGATCCTATGGCGGAGATATATTGATGACATAATTTTCATCTGGAGAGGGACGGAAGAGTCCATACAACATTTCACACAACAACTCAACACGAACAACAATAACCTAAGATTCACCACTAACTATAGTAAACAGTCAGTACAATTTTTAGATTTGGAAATTTACATAGAACACGACACCATTCAGACCAAAACATATAAAAAGGCTGTTGATGTCAACAGTTACATACTGTATAACAGCGGACATCACAGACCTTGGCTTGATAACATACCCAAAGGACAGTTCCGCAGAATAAGGCGGAACTGTTCCAAGACCACAGACTACAACACACAATCTGACGAACTCAAACAACAATTCCTGGAAAAACAATACAACCCTACACTAGTTGAGACTGCACAACAAGAAATACTCAACACAGACCGGAAAGACACACTGACCATAAGAGAGAAGACATTAAGCACGGACAACAATAACATACTATTTATCACTCAATACAACCAATCAGCACACACTCTCAAGAGGATTTTAAAGAAACATTGGCACATTTTGCAAGACGACACAGATTTAAAAACACTCATTCAAGATCAACCCAAGGTAGTTTTCAGAAAAGCCCCTGACCTTAAACAAAAACTGACGAAAAATCATATCAAACCCTCAAACTCCTTTCAGAGCACCCTGACCAACAGCTTAGGTTTTTTTCACTGTGGTAGATGCGCAGGGTGCAAATGTATGTCAGACATGAGCACTAAGGCCAACGCCACCTGGCATTCAACCACTGTGAATAAAACATTTAAATACAAGGAACATCTGACATGCAACTCAACTGGAGTAATATATCTTATAAAATGCCCCTGCAACATAGAGTACATAGGCAGAACAACTAGATCTCTGGGCACCAGAATGTACGAACATGTTAGAAACATAAAAAGGGGATATGAACAACACAGTGTGTCCTCACACTTCAAAGACAGACACAACTGTGACCCCAAAGGACTGAAATTTACAGCTATTGAGGCCCCAAAAAGAAATTGGAGGGGAGGGGACTTCACGGCTACCCTGGATAAAAGAGAGATGTTCTGGATCTACCAACTCAATACTCTCAAACCCAATGGCTTAAACATAGACTTCAACCTAGGTGCAATATCCAAATAAATGCCACTCCAAATTAAAAGAAAAAAAAAAAAAAAACCACATGACATATGGTGACCAGCATTTGAGATGATTGGCTCCTCCCGGTACATACACAAGCAAGGGTAAAAACAGTAAACATGATTATACTCAAGTGAACAAAAACACCCATAATTTCCCCACCAGCCCCCATGTTCACTTTCAAGCAGTACCCCCATTTCCAGCCCATTCCGTCATCAACACACACATAAGGTCGACACACACCATGTCGACCACTTCCTGAACTTGCGATTCCCTGTAGAGCCACTAGACTGCCACACATCATGCAGCATCTGACTCTTAGCGTACTAACATGGGCACAAGGTCTACATAATATATGTCGACCTTTTCCATAAGCCAGCACACCTGAAAGCACTTAATGAATCTGATTGTATACAGATTACTGGTGCATCCACACACCTGATGCTCTGCAGTCATATGCACCAATGAACTCCGCTCATCAGCACTTCTCATCATATGCACCAATGAACTCTGCTCATCAGCACTTGTCATCAGATGGACAGCAACAACACCCAATGGACGCCCGCCTCCAAGGGGCGTATCCCACGAACAAACCCTCATAAAAACACTTCAGCAAAACAGCTTACTTATCCTTGAAAAAGACCCCAGCGGGGTTGAAACGCGTTGGACAGCACCTCATACACAGCCATCTACAACAAGCCTCCTCCCCTCTTGGATTGCAGCCCGAGTTACTCCAGAGATCAGGAACACCCGGCGAACGCAAGCCAGCGGGACCCGGAAGTGCTTCTATCTCTGTTGAAGCGACGCGGTTACTCACTGGTGATCTGCACGGCTGTGCAGACACCAGCAGGATACAGTCCACTCAGCAGCGAAGCGGCGAGGGACGGAAGGATTGAGGACATCAGCGGTATCAGGTAAGTGTCAGGTGCACCGCTTGGCCAGCAGAGAGGACGCTCTTTAACCTGAGCGACACCTGGACACTTATCATGACCCTATGATAAGACTGTGACCTACCATCTACAGCCAAACTATTTCTCTGTGCACTAATATCTCCACAGCATCCATCTCCACCCAGCACACAGAGTGTGTTCACCGCAGGAGGTGAAACGGAGTGTGCTTGTGTGACTTTTACTTTTTCCTGTAAGACTCTGGCTCTTGCAGCCACCACCAGCCCCCCACACCCCTCCTATGGAGGTCTCCCATCCCTCACCACCCCCACCCCCCACCATTGGATGTCATTTTTTACTAAATGACAATAAACACCTTTGCTTTCATTATACTGGCACACTGTTGTTATTTATAACCCTGCTTTACACGCAAGCTGTACCACACTAGATATCATCTCCGTTATCAAGTTATAGCCTGAGCGCTAGTCACCTTCTTGGTGCTATTGCTGTCATAATGTAAGGCATTTGCCAAGAGGAGGGGGTTTTCCGGACAACCGGAAACCCCCCTGCATTTGCCGATGTGTCAGGGGAGAGAGATATAGAGGAGTGAGAAGTACTCTAGAGGGAGATAGAGCCAGTTAGAGGGTTTCAAGACAAAAGAGGGAATGAGACTAGAGAGAAAGAGAAGGGGGGTTTCAGGCAGAAAGAAGGAGTGAAGAGGGAGTGAGAGAGAGTGTCAGATAAGGAGAGAGAGAAAGAAAGAGAGGGCAGCAATAGAGAGTGAGATAGAGGGTGACAGGGAGAAACTAAGAGTATCAGAGAAAGAGAGAGGAGGGTGTCAGGGACACAGAGAAAGAGTGTAATATGGGGGCAGAGATAAATGGACTAACAGATGAATAGGAAAGGTATACACAGGTAAACAGACAGCATGACTGGCATAGTTGGCATGATGGGGAGGGGTATTGACAACAGATGTGGGGCATAGAGGGAGGGGGCATTTAGCACCATATGGGGGCATAGATGAACAGACAGACAGATAGATGTGTGAATGGGGAAGGGAGGGGTGTTTATGGTACATATATATTATATACATCCATACATACACTGTCTCCCTCCTCCATCCATATGTGTACCTATACACTGCCTTATATACATACCCCCGCCAGTTACATGGAGTTGCTTGGTGGTGTTGCTAGGGGTGGGCCGCTGGCTATTGCCAGCACACTTGCCTCCCCCGGACTCCACGGCAGTGAAGAAAAGTGAGGTTGCTTGCTGGGCCCAAGTGCGGCCAAAAGAGCAGGGCCCCATTGAAAGCGCACCCCTGCACATTCTTTAGTTATGCCACTGCGTACACATATTTATTTATTTATTAACAGATTTTTATATAGCGCAGCATATTCCGTTGCGCTTTACAGAGACAGTGATACAACAAACTGGGTATTTACAGACAGTCAAAGGTATGAGGGTCCTGCTCGCAATCTTACAGTCTATAGGGAAATAGGCATTGATACACAAGGATAGAATTCTTTATTGCATAAAGTCCACCAGAATGCAAAGGTTCCTGGTGTGCTGTAAGAAACAGTGACCCAGCAGTTTGGCAATGGGACAGGAGGATGGAAAATGTGAAGAAAAGAGTGGATATGTGTGGACTGTATAGTGGGGATGTAATTAGATGAGAATGGTATATAAAGGTTAAGTGGCTGGTTCTGGAATTTGATAAACTTGCCTGAATAGGTGAGTTTTCAGGGAACGCTTATAGGTTTGGAGATTGGAGGAGAGTCTAATTGTGCTTCGGAGGGCATTCCATAGAGTGGGTGCAGCCCAAAGAAGTCCTGCAATTGGGAATGGGAGTGAGTAATGAGTGTGGATGAGAGACCCAGATCTTATGAGGAGCGTAGAGGTCCGGTTGGAAGATATTTTGAAATAACAGGAGATGTAAGTTGGTGTAGTTTATAGAAACATAGAAACATAGAAACATAGAATTTGACGGCAGATAAGAACAACTTGGCCCATCTAGTCTGCACCATTTTTTAAACATGTTACCTCAAACCATATTTGATCCTTATTTTTTTGTAAGGATATCAATATGCTTATCCCAAGCATGTTTAAAATGTACTACTGTATTTGCGTCTACCACCTCTGATGGTAGGCTATTCCACTTATCTACTACTCTTTCTGTGAAGTAATTCTTCCTCACATTTCCCCTGAATCTTCCTCCCTCTAGTTTCAGTGCATGTCCTCGTGTTCTGTTGCTCCTCTTCCTGTGAAGAATGTCTCCCACCTGTACCTTGTTAAAACCCTTGATATATTTGAAAGTTTCTATCATGTCCCCCCTTTCCCTTCTCTGCTTTAAAGTATACATATTAAGATCTTTTAGTCTTTCCTGGTACGTTTTGTGATGTAGGCCATGCACCATTTTAGTTGCTCTTCTTTGTACAGTCTCTAATGTATTTATATCCTTCTGGAGATATGGCCTCCAGAACTGAACACAATACTCTAGGTGAGGTCGTACCAATGACCTATACAGTGGCATTTTTACTTCTTTCTTTCTACTGCTGATACCTCTCCCTATGCAACCAAGCATCTGACTTGCCTTCTTCATTGCTTTGTTACATTGCCTACCTGCTTTTAAGTCCCCTGAAATAGTGACACCTAGATCCCTCTCTTCCTCAGTAGTTTCCATTATAGTGCCATTTATACTATATTTAGTCTTTGAATTTCTGAGACCCAAGTGCATGATTTTGCATTTTTTGGCATTAAACTGTAGTTGCCATTCTCTTGACCATTTCTCTAATCTACCTAGATCCTCAATCATTTGTTTTACCTCTCCTGGTGTGTATACCCTGTTGCATACCTGTGTGTCATCTGCAAAAAGGCACATTTTACCCTCAATTCCATTTGCAATATCACCAATAAAGATATTAAAAAGCACCGGTCCAAGTACAGATCCCTGGGGTACTCCACTTGTAACCTTTCCCTCCTTTGACTGTACTCTGTTTACTACAACTCTCTGTTTTCTGTCCTGCAACCACACTCTTATCCATTCAACTATCTTAGAATCCAATCCCAAGCTTTCAAGTTTATTTAACAGTCTGCGATGTGGGACAGTGTCAAAAGCTTTACTAAAGTCTAGATAAGCTACATCTACAGCCCCACCTTGATCTATTACTTTAGTCACCCAGTCAAAAAAAGTCAATAAGATTTGTTTGACATGATCTTCCCCCAGTAAACCCATGCTGTTTTGGATCCTGTAAATTGCTGGTTTTGAGATATTCTACAACTCTTTGTTTTAAGAGTGTTTCCATCAATTTCCCTACTACTGATGTAAGGCTCACTGGTCGATAGTTGCTTACCTCTTCCTTGCTTCCACTTTTGTGCAGTGGGACTACATTCGCTGTTTTCCAGTCCTCTGGGATTACTCCAGTAGCTAGTGACTGGTTGAATAATTCTGTTATTGGTTTTACCAGCTCCCCTTTAAGCTCTTTTAGTATCCTTGGATGCATCCCATCTGGCCCCATTGATTTATCCACTTTCAGTTTTGAGAGTTCTGTGAGGACTTTCTCCTCTGTAAATGTACTTGTCTCTCCCTCAGTTTTCTGACTATACTTGCAACTTAACTGTGGCCCCTTCCTCTCTCTTTCAGCAGTGAATACTGAGCAGAAATAATTATTAATATTATCTGCTATTACATTGTAGTTTGGTTTATGGCTTTGTGTGTACGTAAAAGGATTTTGTATTGAATATGGTAGAATACAGGTAACCAATGAAGTGAGTGATAGAGTAGCTTTGCAGACGAATGCCTGGCTAGGAAGAATAGCCTCGCAGCTGCCTTCATGATGGACTGTAGTGGTTAGAGTCTGTACTGGGGAAGGCCAATAAGGAGTCTATTGCAATAATCAATGCGTGAGATGATGAGAGCATGGATTAGAGTTTTTGCAGTGTTTTGTGTAAGGTAAGGGCAAATTTTTTATGTTTTTTAGCTGCATGTGACATGATTTCGAGACAGATTGAACATGGGGAACAAAGGAAAGTTCAGAGTCACGCATAACACCTAGGCAGCGAGCTTGAGAAGTAGGAGTGATTGTCATATTCTCAACAGGAATATATACCATCGATTATGGGATATACAGTATGGACTAATTTCAACTCTTTACTCAAACAGAAACTCCATATGTACACCTCCCAACCATTTCCTTCCCTTCCTCCACCCTTCCTTTTACAACAGAAAATACTGTATATTGATGTTAATGGTGGCCTATTTGCTATTTAAAAGATCTGATTAATAAATATCTAATACAACTTTTTTGCAACTGGATTTCAAGTGAGTTGTTGATTCATTGCCTATGCTTTATGAATATAAGACATCTACACATCTTCACTATCTCAGTGCATTACTACTAAGTTGAAACAATACCCTGAAAAACATCACCAGATAATACTGTAGATCAGGCATTCCCAACCACGGTCCTCAAGGCACACCAACAGTGCAGGTTTTAGTGATATCCAGGCTTCAGCACAGATGGTTTAATCAGAATCCCCCAGATACTAATTAAGTCACCTGTGCTCAAGCCTGGATATCTGGAAAACCTGCACTGTTGGTGTGCCTTGAGGACCGTGTTTGGGAATGCCTGCTGTAGATAAACTTAAAAAAAAAACTGTTTATGCATAACATCCCAGGATACCAATGCAAGTACAGTACTGGCATCTATATTTTGGAAAGCCAGGCATGTTTCAGGCACCGACATCCTCTGCTTCATATAGTATAATTCCATAAAAATACATACAGTGCTAGGAACATAACATTTTTGTATTCTAAACGTGAATTACTAGAAAACGTATAACATTGATCTACATGATCACATTTTTTTAGAGTGTGAGATATACAATAGCTTTGTATTTCGTTAATAGCAATATCTCCATATTGTGGTAAATGAGAATAAATGATATAAGAAACACTATACATTATAGATGTCTTATTAGATAATATAAAATGAAATATGGATCCTGAAAACGAAATAAAGGCTTTTCTATGAGCATTTTCAGTGTAGCAAGAGGAAAGATTGAAGACAAGGTGACACCTAATCGGTCCTTGTTAACAAGCATCTCTGCGTTGAAAGCTATTAATAATATGAGTAAACATTTGTGTACTATATGTAGAAAAAGTAATATGACCATTGCAGTCATCATTCACAGATAAAGTCATTCAAAGTATTCCTTTGCTTCAGTATCACATCAATATCTGATACTGTACGTCCTCAAATTCTCAATAATATGATAAGGTAAATTAAGTCTTCTAATTTACCATCAATTTTAAGTTGGTAAGAGTGGGCACCTCATTTGTATTGTTTTACTCCAAAATGATTCCATGTTCTGGGATGAGACAAATAGATGAACTTTAGAAGCAGATTTTTGCAATGCTAAGTTAAATTAGGGCTACCAAGAAATCCTGTACAACAACTTCCCGGGGGCCCCAAGGAGGGTGCTCCCCGAACTTGCCGCCGCCGCTCGCTCCCCCATACCACCGTCGGGTCTGTGGACTCATTGTTACACCACCACTGCTTCCAAGGTGGGTGCATATACTGTATATATATATATATATATATATATATATATATATATATATATATACACCAGGGCTCAACAAATATCTTTAAAATCTAGGATACAAGATGAAAGTGCAGAGCCGAAATAGGGACAGTGCGCACCTTCGTCACACACCAACAATTTACACATGTCACACACCCATTACATATTATACCACATGCCATAATGCCCATTACTCATTATGCCAAACACCCTAATGCCCAGTACACATTATGCCACACACAGTAATACCTATTACATATTTTACCACATGCCGTACTTCCCATTACACGTTGTGCCACACACCATAATGTTCATTACATATTATGACACACACTGCGATGCTGCGCATGGGGCGGCATGATTGTCCTCTATGTATGGCCTCCTTCGGCAGGCGCTCAGACACACTGCCACAGCATTCTATGTCCTATCTGCTCTGCTAGAGTCAGGGCCATATCCCTAAGAGGATCTGGTCGCCAGGGAGGATATTCTGGTCACCATGGCGACTTGGCCCCTGGGGTTTGTCAAGCCCTGATATATACTGTGTATATATATATATATATATACATCAATTATAGAATCTATATATATATAAACAAGGCAGAGCCAACGTTTCTTACAGCCAGCTTTTTTCAAAAGCTCAGCTGGAGCTCGACCTCAGCCTCTCACCTTCCCCTCCTTACATGTAGCATCCCGGTACCAGGCTTCTCCCGGCAGGTGCTTGCTGCTGCAGACACGGAATGACTCTTGAGGAGATGAAATCATCATCTCGCAAGAGCTGTCTGCAGAGCTCCGCTGCGGTGGACTCACTGCTGCTGCCGAAGTCAGGCACAGATGACGACCCTAAGTCCCACATACCTGGCAACCCGCTGCTACATAGCTGATCTATCCCTGGACTCTGCCAAAGTAAAAAAAAATTAAATTGTGTGTGTGTGTGTGTGTCCGGACCCGAGCCCCCCTGATAGGCCCGGGGACAGGTAAACTGTACCTGCTCCCCCATCTCTTGGTGGCCCTAAGTACAGTATGTCTATGCAAGAAACTGAAAACAAAGCAATATGCAATAGGCGGGCAAACTGTGTATTTGAAATATATAAAGAAATAACCTACACATCTGCATGCTTTGCACTTATTAAATGATTATTTAAGTATTCTATTATTTCCCACAGCTCCGTTGGTAATTAGTATGCATTTTTGTAAATATTTAAATTAGGTTAATTTCATTTTCATACAAAACTAGCCAAGAGGGGTGCCTCATTGCCCGCTACACCATGACATAAAATCTTACTATTGCGCCCCGGTACCAGTGTAATTGGTAGCTACAAGAATAAATCTTGCAAGCGGACACTTTAATTATCATTACAAAACACACTGGATTTAATATACAGTACATTATCTCCTCCCTTTAGTAACTCTATGGGCCAGATGTATCACGCTTCCAAAAGTGATAAAGGGGAGAGTGATAAACAACCACCAATCAGCACTGACCTGTCATTTTTCAAACCCAGCCTGTAATATGGTAGTTAGGAGCTGATTGGCTGCCTGATTATAACTCTCCATTTTATCACTTTTTGAAGCTTGATACATCTGGCCCTGTGTGTGATTCTATTTTCAGTAATTGTGACCCAATTCTAAATATAGATCTTACTGTATGTCTTCTAGATGGAAAAGTATTTCACCCACATAATATACTGCAAAAGTTCCAAGTTGGTTCTTAATTAGGCCAAACAATTGACTATTTCAAAATGTATAAGATGAACAATAGAGAGAAAAATAAGCATTTTTTTTTTCAATACAAACCAAACTTGGCTACTACTTGTGGCCCTATGTGATGCAGTGCTATACCTCACATACAGTATTAGAGCAGTAAAAGCTTTGTGAACCTTGGCAAGACTTTACACATGTAATCGCCCTGGTGGTCCTATAAGTCCTGTGTTTTATGTAGATTCTCATTTACATATGGCAAGCGGTTGCCCAGCCCATGACAACCAATAACATTATAACTATTATATGTCAAGTACATTCTATAAAATGATCTCTGGAATCTGTTTGCTAGGTTGCTAGGGACCACACTCCCATTTTAAAAGCTTTCTAATATAATGACCTGACTAGCTTAAAATATATACTAATATTAAGCTTTGGTTTTTTAGCCTAGCACAGTGTTCCCTAGATTTGTCCTGTATCTTATCTTGGTAGAACACAGTGCACATACTTTACACTGGTTAGGAAAGCATGTGATCTTATTCACATACCATGTTAAATAATAATATTACTTAATATACTGCCTTGTATTATATGTGGTTATCTGCAGGACTATTCCTTTAAACGATTTGTGAAGCCTTTTTCCAAATGCAACCCAGCAGCATAAAGCCGAATGCTGGCAATGACATTTACCATATAAGGAGCGTGCCTTTATTTGATAGTTTATATGATGGTTGCAATAAAAAGTGGAGAATGTATAAAGTGCCAAAACAAGGCAACAGAGTATCCACTTTTGTATAAACACTTGTCAGGGTTAGAAAGAAATGATTAGAAATACAGTCTAAGCTCTGATTTATGCTGCGGAGGGTCAGAGGGTGGATTTACAGCCTGCTTCCTGCACAAATTCTGAGTGGGGTAAAACTAAAATCAAAACATACATCTAAAGAAGAATTTCAGTGACACAACAGAACAATGGGCCTTATTCTAGTTCACTCTTTCTGACAAAATCCTTCTTAGATTTTACAGTACTGGTGAAAGTGCTTGTAAATGACTGTCTATCTATGTATATTTTATACTGTGTCCTGAACTATCTCATTTACCTGGAGCTGGACAGCTGATTGCCAGACAGCTGCACACTGCAGAACATGCTAATGCATTTCTAGGGTCATTTTGTGATGTTGTTGCCACCCTATACTTTTTACCATGAATAATGTATGGTGTATATCTTTTTGGAGTATAAAGTGAATTAAAGGGTACTTGTGTATTATCATGGTGCCCATTACGTAGTTTGCGTAGTGGTGTATTGAGAATACCAATACACCACTATGCTGGCTACGTAAACTATGTAACTTGTTCTGGAGCTGTAATAATACACATTTCTTCATATCCCCACTATCCACGTCATACCCCCAGTAATTATGTGGGCGTGGAGTCAATTTTTTCAAATGTGGCGAGTGCAGTGAGCCACCGAGCCCAAAGCGTGGCAGGTCACTCCCCAGTGGTAGCGTTGAGTCCCCGTCCTCCGGCAGTCACTCCCCAGCGCAGCGTTCAGTCACCCTCCTCCGGCACTCGCAGCGGACAATGTACGCAATTAGCTTAGTGCCACGGGGGGAGCAGGGAAACTATGTGAAGCTCCCCCAGCGGCACTATGCTGAATTACGTACATTGTACATTAGGTACATTGCTGGCACTGGGTAGTGACTGCAGAAGGAGGACTGAATGCTGCCGCCGGGGAGTTACCGTGGATCCCGGGGAGTCATCGGGGATCGTAAGGGACGATGGACGCGGTGGCCAGCCCAGAGGAGGGTAAGTATAAAGCACAACACACACAATCAACAACTATATTATTACGGTGCCGGCTACGCTGACAACGTACCTTAGGCTACGTTAAAAACCTAGCGCAGCCGGGTGCCGTGATAATACACAAGTACCAATTAAAGTATAAGCATTATGGACTATTTTAAACTTTATAAAAGAAACCTTTTGTAAATTAAGCTAATAAAATAATGCAAAAAGTAATAAGGGGCAGAACGGATGGTGTAATGGTTAGCATTACTGCTTCACAGCGCTGAGGTCATGGGTTCGATTCCCACCATGGCCCTAACTGTGCAGAGTTTGTATATTATCCCCGTACTTGCGCGGGTTTCATCCGGGTACTCCGTTTTCCTGCCACAATCCAAAAATATACTTGTAGGTTATTTGGCTCCTAACAAAATTAACCCTAGAATGAATGTGTGTGCGTGTACATGTGATAGGGAATATAGATTGTAAGCTCCACTGGGGCAGGGACTGATGTGAGTGTTCAAATATTCTCTGTAAAGCGCTGCATAATATGTGTGCGCTATATAAGAAACTGTTAATAAATAAAAAATAAATAATAAGGCCGGAGTAATGAAGGAGGAGTTCAGTGGCTATGTGGGATGCTGGCCGAACTGGGATGTTTTATAAAAGGCCAATCTTTTTCAAGGTAAAACCATGCCTTGTAAATGATTGAAGCTTTAAAAAAAAACAAATTGTGGCCTAACATTTCCTTACAGTACTTCTCACAAACTTGTGTTTGCTAGGAATAGTAATTTCAGTACCCAAAGCGGTATTTCCCTGCCATCCAGAGCAGGGAACCTCCTGCAAGAAACATCTATGTAAGTGGTGTGATGACTGCCTTTGTCCAACTCTATTCCTTCCCTCAATGTGTGTCTCATTCTATGTGTGTGTCTCTGCATCAGACACCATTTTTTGTTATCTCTCTACCTCTATCATGTCACTCCCTGTTAGAAACCACACTGCGGCAAGTCCCAGCGTCTGCACCCCGGCAGTGTCCGGGCGGCCGGGACGTCACGGAGCTTTCGGCTCTGAACTTCCGGGTGCCTTTGCTAGGCACCTGGGATGCCGTCCTCCTCCGCCTCCTCCCCTACCGCAGCGGTTGCCTAGGCAATGGGTGGAAGCCAGGCAGCCGCGGGCAGGTGAGGCAATTAGCCACAGCTGCCGTTTTAATTGTGACGGGGGCTGGCCGGAGGTGTAATTGGCTGCAGGCACCTTTTTTAGCCTCTTTATTGAGCCTGCCCAGATGCCGATTATAGAGATTCCTATGCAGGGGAGCTACCCTGGAACTTGGTGCCTGTGTCTGGTCCTGTCAGTGGGAAGTTTCTCTGGTTTAGAATTACCTGCCTGGTGCACTCATACTCTTGCACGCAAGTACTATTGCTTTCCTCCTTTTCAGTAGATGTTTAGTTCATACAGATGATTTGTGTATTTTGTGTCACCAGTACCTCATTCTGTAGGTTACGCTTTCCCTAGATAGGGAGACGTTTCCTAGGCCTCAAGCAGAGGCTACCACAGGTGTCAGCCTGTGCTTTAATTGTTCACCTTGCACGTGTGCATTGCAGTGTTCACTTGTTTCACTCCCCTTCATTCTAGTTACCCTGTGTCAGTGCTCCTGTGTCATCTCAGCTTATACCCCCTTCCCGCAGTCATGCCTATTGTCTCACCCTGTCAGGTAGTATCCTGGTTAGGTTATAGTGTAGTGTAGTTCACACCAGTAGGTCACTCGGTTCCTCCGGGGTTAAGCCTACACTGCCGCCTGCCGACATAAGTCCTGGCGGCATACAAGTACCGGTAGACGTTTATAGTCTTAAGGGAACAGGGCTGTTATAGGCAAGAAGACTCACTGGTGTGCTCTGTGGGCTTACCTCAGGGGGTTCCTGGGTGACTACCCAGAAAACTCCTGGAAGATCTCCACCAGTGTCCAGTCCTGCTATAAGCCTTCCAAGAAGTACTGTGGAAATCCCTAATTCCTGGCAGCTCTTCCATTCCATCCTCTGTGGTTCCTTCCGGATTCCCATCTCTCCCACGGTGAGCATAACACTCCCTCCCATTGTTCTCCATTGTGTTTCCTTCCTTTTTCTCCCATCTAGTCCCAAAACACACTGTCCACTTGTACCACATCTTTCTGCTCTTCATCTTCAATTTTCCACTTTTTCTCCCCTATTTCCTCCTTCAACCCAGTGTTGATGGCTACCTATTCTACATGGCATTACAAACCTGCATTACTGTATATAGGCTTGTGATGCTCTGACATAACCTTGGTGCTTATTAAATATTATTATTATTATTTTTATTATTATTAATAATGTCAAGCTTTAAAAAGCAATCACAAACCAATATTGTTCTATATCAGATAACACAAATTGCTTCATCATGGCCTCGGCCCCTGCTGTGTAATGCCGGTAATAATGGCATTACATGGCGGGGCGTGGCCACGGCGATGTAACAGCTTTGGTCATGCCCAAATACACTTATTTGAATAGCCCCACCCATGGCTCCTCCCCCTGCATGGGCCATCTGCCGGCCCCATACCATACCTCGGGGAGCTGGTTAACTCCCAGAGAGGGCAACCTCAAAGTTGGCAACCCTGACATACACACACACACATTTTCTTCCCAGTGCTATAAGTTAGTTATATTATGTGTCTAACTAAATAAGGCCATTGGTGTTTACCAGAGTGAATTTAAAAGGCTGTCACTACTAATGTCACATAATGGGTTTTATGTCTGAGCTGAGCCTTTGTTGCATATGTTTACGCTGTCCATAAAATAATTCACTAATTCACACCAATTCTGAGTCATTCTATTTTTATATTCTATTGCTAAGCAGTTATACAAGCACAAAGCGTTCACTTAAAAAAAAAAAAAAAAAACAGAATGCCTTTGCTGATTAAAGGTCACATCATCACAAAGATAGCGATTTTCAGATCAGTATGAAATAATAAACCACATGCAAAATAAAGAAAAAGAACATTTATAATTTAAACAGAGCAAAAGTTTTTTTTTTTTTTTCTTAGTTCTCAATTCTCATAATGGAAAATAGATATTATCTGGTGTTCTTCATCTGCTGTGTGTTATCTAAAATTACTCAGGCTGCAGAGCTTGGACTTAAATTAAAAGATTAATTTGCTAACTTGGTTCAGTGGATTGTTTAATTTTGTTACTTTTTCCCTGCAATAATTATAGCAAAACGACATTCATAATACGCATTACTTGCAGTCAAAATACTATAGAAGTTATAAATGTAAATGTTTCATAGGTAAAGGCACATACACAGGGGTGATTTTAGGGCTATTTCTAAACAATCTCACTAGATCGCCTTCAAATAAGGCACAAATCGCCCCTGTGTATATGGCCCTCAGCTATGCCTGAGTAGATCTTGACTGTATGCAATCAAAATCTAGTCATCACCAGTGTTCTCTCACTAGAGAACACTGGCCCGTACAGATCGCTCAGCACACATCGCTCGTGCATCACATGTGTGCCAGCGATGTGTACTGAGTGACCTGTGCTTCAGCACGTCGCTCCTCTTCGCCCTGTGTATACCTAGCTTCAGTCAACTTGCAATGGCTACATTCTAATTATGCTTTTGTATGTTTTAATTGACTTTGAGAGATATTCAATCCCCCGCCACTATTTCCGACAGGGGAAATAGCGAGGGGTGCCTATTTCCCGACAACAATGAAGAGGCATCTAATTCACAATGTGTACATTCTGTATACACAGAATAGAACCCAAGAAACCCCATCAGAGTAGGTTCTCAATACCCATTTATGGTCACACATAGGCCTGGGTTACATTCTGTGCATTTGTTTATATTTTGGGCAGGTGGCGGTACTGCAGAAACCTTGTTGATTCCATTTGAAGCATATTGATTATACCCATTGTTTTTTGCACTATTTCAGAAATGGGCACAGTTTTGATTATTTCAATACTGTAGGTGACTGATGGTGTCTTTGAACACTGCAGCAGATTATAGAAGCCAAGGTGTCAAGGTGTTCATTTACTAAACCCATTGCAAAGTACTGGTTAGTGCACCCAAATGATAGTTGACTTTTCCAGAATTCCTGCTCAATACCTCTGGAGGCTGCAACCAGTAATTTATGTACTGGAACAGCAGAATAATTGAATAGCTATGTCTTGTGCCCATTACTTAAGCTCGATACACACCTACAGATGTATCGGGCCTTATTGTTGCTGGCGATCCACCAGCAGCATGCTGCTGGCGGATCGCCAGCAACACGGCGCCTCTATCTGACTGAGACGCGCGTGCGTCCCCCACGCACACGCGTCTCAGTATCCGGGCGGCGAGGCGGACGCAATACTGTCTGCCTCCCGCTCGAGGGGGCTGGGGGGGACCTCTGGCCACTGTGGGGGGGTGCGGTCGCCCGGTGTGGGCACCGGGCGACCGAGGGCAGCACCGTCGGAAGGGGACACGTGCGCACCTCATGCGCGCGCATCCCCTTCCGGCATACAGCTGGCGGCGGGGCAGGGGATGGCGATGGCGACGCCATCGCCATCCCCTGTAAAGATGAATCCCGCTACATCTGTATGCAATCGCCAACTTTGTTCTTACGATATCAGGTGATCAGGTTGACCATTGTATAAGTGTTTACACTATAAAGTTGCAGGAGCATTAGCAGATAAATGACCCTTAACTCTCCAGGGTTAGAGAGGTCACACCTACTGGTTAATTTATGTTGGGCCAACCTCCAAATTCTATAGAGGCCTGTACACACTGATGGGTTTTTAACAAAATCTGTATGGGGCTGCATGGAGACTTCTAATTGATTTGCCCCATTGCAAATTCGCAACAGGGACCTCTGTTGTAGATCTTAGCATGCGCTTATGCAAATATTGCATAGTCTCCGAGGTGCTCGCAGCAGGGGAACATGCAGGAGGTGTGCTGGGGGCGTTTGCATGCAAGCACCCAGCATTTCCTGGGCACACCCACAAAACCACCATCAGATGTCAGCTGCCCACCCTGTTCACTGCTTTTCGAGTCAACTGAATGAGGGCCACTATACAATATATACACTATATTGGTAACAATATGCACGATAATGATTTAGTTAATGATATATTGTGCATATCACCTAGAGCATGGGTCCTCAAACTGCGGCCCCCCAGATGTTGTGAAACTACAAATCCCAGCATGCCTTGCCACAGTTTTAACACTCCCTTATAGCAAAACTGTGGCAAGGCATGCTGGGATTTGTAGTTTCACAACATCTGGAGGGCCGCAGTTTGAGGACCCATGACCTAGAGTGTATGCACTATGATACATGATAATAGCAGTAAGGCTATATATAATTTCCGCAATTTCCTAAATGTTTTAACGTTAATGATATAGTGACTATATCATTAACATTAAAACATTTAGGATATTGTGGAAATTATATATAGCCTTACTGCTGTTATCGTGTATCATCACAGCATTTTTTAGGGTACAGAAAGCCCCTGTTCAACAACATTAAAGCATCTATGGTGTTAGTAAATATTTCTTTGACCCAAAATGCAATAACAAATTTGGGTACCTACAATATTACATGAAAAATATAGTGTTCTCATAGCAAAATATAAGCAAAGGCTGAGTGTGACTGGACTTCCCCAGATCAACCGCAATTACTCATTTTAATCAGCTATTGAAGAAAGCCTTGGTTACTGGTCTGAGTCAGTCTTGTGGCCATACCTTCAACATGCAAAGGTTATTAATATACGTGGGAGTTGTACTGGTGGGGAATAAAGTACAGATTAAAACCTATTAATGAGAATGTGTTTAGACAAAAATGTAGGGTAACATTGTATATCAGATGTTCTGCATAACTTTCTTAATAATATGAAAACACTTGCATTGCACTTTAGTGACATTATTTTGGATGGAACCTTGTTTGCATATTGCTTACAGGGCCCAATTCAGACCTGCTAGCTAGGCTGCGAATGTTTGTACCCCACCAAGCAGGTTAACACCGGCCAACCGGCCTGTCCCCCTGACAGTGTGCATGGCTGTAAGTGCATTAGCAGCTATGTTCACAGGGAAATCCATTTGCAGATTTGCACGAGCGAATGGACTTCTCACAGCCACCGAGTCAGTCTACGCTGACTCAGCGACTGCAAAGGCCATGGAGAGAAGGAGGCCACTGCTGACACCAGTGGCTATCCCTAAGCAGCAGCAAAGTTAAGCAATGGAGGCTATTAAAAGATACTTCTAAAAATGGACGAATCTCACCATGCTCAATTAGGAGTCCAAGCTGTGATAGTAAACTAATTCTAGTCAATTAGGCTTTTCTTTTATGTTTAAAAAACAAATGTCAAATGGTTTTAAACAGCAATTCATAGCACATTCTATGTTATATTGTTTCTCTATATAACTTCGGTTAACAAAAGCACTATTGCGGCAAAGCAATATGCCAACTCCTAAGTGCCCAAATTCACAGAATCTGGAATTTCACCAAAATGGATTTTACCATCTTTAATTGTTACTGCAAAATTCTATTCTTGCTGTGATGTACTGTAGTATATACAGTACCAGGAAAGGATGTTCTGTTTTTATTTTTTTAATTAAAAAACTGAATAGTGAACTCTGCCAGTTGCAAGCTTTAGATGAGGACAGTAAATACATTAGAAGATAATGGTTAAGGTTTTTCAATAAAGATAGTTCTGGTAAGTCTGAATTCTGGCAGTGGAACTATTTTACGGGGATTGGTGTACAAGAAAATGTGATTTTACCCATACAGTACCAACCAATCAAATTGCAATTTTTTTTTTTGGACAGTAGTTCTAATATGGTGACTATACTTTTAATAGATAGGCATTTCTAACACACATTTTTGCAGCCTAGATGATCTGAAATATCATCTGGACTTGTGTGATACCATAAACAGTTAATATTTGTTTAGAAAGCGATTTTGTCTACATATCAACCTTCTATTTGTCCTTAAATATATTCAAAGTATCCATCCCTTTCTGTTTAGCTTTTATCTCCCCTGTTCATGAAAAAAATTACCAAGGCAGCTGAAGATCAGTTTCAGACACTAAGGACACTTTCTGACTGTCCTTGGGAAAAAAAATCCTTTCATATTATTATAAAATAGGAGAAAATGTCTGCAAGTCTTTTCAGATTTACCATTGTGTCAACTGAATTTCCTAATGAACTAAATTTGGTTTGCTTGTTTATAAACCATGGATTTTGGTTCAGTAGGACAGTGTCCAAGGAATAAATCTGACCCCTCGGGTTTTTATATAGCGTTATTTTAACTTTAGAAGTGATCACAGGAGCATTATTGTCTACAGGCGGGCACGTTAGTCCATGTTGCAAAGTTTAGTGGCAGATAAAAGGGCACATCACATTTATTAACAAATAACACTTCTAGACTTGGATCTATAAATACACCATAGCTGGGTACTCTACAACAAGCTCCTCTGTCTATTCCCAGGTCTCATCACTGATGCAGGAGGATTCAAACAGTTATTGGTTCTGATCACAACATAGCTTCTCCTTTTAGGGGGAGAGAGGACATCCAAAGGGAGAAATCCACAATAAAAATATGATGGAACAAAGTTTAAAATTCACCACCCAACATAAAAAAATACAATAGAAAAAAAGGTACTCTTTACTTAGTTGGGCGCCCGTCGCGGTCATCGCGGGTACATTTATGTCTGGCCGCGACGCGACCGACGCGATGCCCGCGATTTCCCATTGAAACCCATGTTAAACATGGAAATCGTGTTGGTCGCGGCCGGCCATAAATGTACCCGCGATGCCCGCGACGCGATGCTCCCGATTTACCATAGGAATCAATGTTAAAAGGCGCGATGGACCCGATTTTACTGTTAAATGGCTCAATGGACCCGATTTGGCCATAGGAATCAATGTTAAATGGGCCACAGAGCCCATTAACCCTTAAATGTCCCCCCCAATTTTTAACGCCACCCCACGATCCACGCCAACCCGAAGCGTGGCGAGCGCAGCGAGCCCGCGAGGGGCGGCGGTACGCGTCCTCCGACCTTTTCATGCCCTACTATCCACTAGGGCGTGGAGTGAGAATATAATAGTGTGGCGAGCGCAGCGAGCCACCGAGCCCGAAGCGTGGCGAGCGCACGCGGATACCTTCACAGTTATACGCGTCCCCTCGCGGGCTTCACAGGTGTCCGTGGCGACGCCGACACCTGTGAAGCCCGCGAGGGGACGCGTCTACCTGTGAAGGTATCCGCGTCCCCTCGCGGGGCTCGCTGCGCTCGCCACGCTTTGGGCTCGGTGGCTCGCTGCGCTCGCCACACTATTCTATTCTCACTCCACGCCCTAGTGGATAGTAGGGCATGAAAAGGTCGGAGGACGCGTACCGCCGCCCCTCGCGGGCTCGCTGCGCTCGCCACGCTTCGGGTTGGCGTGGATCGTGGGGTGGCGTTAAAAATTGGGGGGGACATTTAAGGGTTAATTGTGCCTATTTGGGCTCTGTGGCCCATTTAACATTGATTCCTATGGCCAAATCGGGTCCATTGAGGCATTTAACAGTAAAATCGCGGTCAATCAGCCTTTTTAACATTGTTCCCTATGGGAAAATCGCGGTCATCGCGGGCATCCCGATTTACCCGCGATGCCTGCGATGACCGCGATGACCGCGATTTTTACCCCCGATGCCCGCGATTTCAATCGCTGGCGCCCTTCTAGGTAAAGAGTACCGAAAAAAACAACAACATTATAATTTAAATATCATAATTAATAATATAGAGTCTTTGCTGCAGGATTTGATTGGATGGTTTGCTTACGCTGGAGTGCTTCCTTGTACTGTAGTGCTATTTTGGCTTTATATTATAAGGTATGGTACTTCTTTACTTTCACGGCGCCAGCATGGCGCCGCGCTACTTCCGGGTTACGCTCGCCACAAACTAAGTAAAATAAACGAAGTTAACGCCATGCCAACATGGATAGTTCATACCTCCACTATCCATGTTGGCATGGAGTTGATTTTAATTAGCGTGGCGAGCGTAGCGAGCCACCGAGCCCGCAGCGTGGGCGAGCGAAGCGAGCCCCGCAAGGGGACTCTGACGCGCAGCGCCATGCTGGCGCCGTGAAAGTAAAGAAGTACCTAAGGTATTCCAAGAACTTATAAGTAAAGTACATTAATCTTTATGCAATTTAAAATTAATGTATTAATCCTATAATATAAATGTATACTTGCATCACAGCCAGTGTGCATCTGTGTTCCTTAACTGGTATGCTATTTTGAGCAGATTGACAATACCTAACTGAGTGCACCTGGTTTATATAAGGTATTCCTTAAGATAATACTCTCAATGCCTCCAACAACACACACACAGTATAGTCAATGCTTGGATTACAATTCCCAGGGATACAGATGGAGATAATGTATACACCTACACGATGAACAGAGCAATTAAGTTTTACATAACCCATTACATCCCAACTAGACATCAAAGATTGTACAGTATCTAGAATTATTGACATTTGTCCAAGAGAAATCATACTTTAGCATTGATTAAGATGCACACCTGTTATGTATCTGCAGGAGTTCTCCAATCCACAAATGATCATATAACAAAAATAACATCACAGGGGGCTCCTTCATTTGCTGGCACACACGTCTTAGGACTAATGTGCCATCTTTCAGGAGCTAATGTAATATAAGACTTGCAACCATAAAAATAAGCCTAGCGTTCAAAAACATGACCCTGTAAAAGTAAGTAAAGGCTAGCAAAAGAGAAAACAGGCTACACATTATAATATTATTATTTATTATTTACAGTTTCTTATATAGCGCAGCAGATTCCATTGCGCTTTACAATGGTAGACAGTGATAAAACAAACTGGGTAACAACGGACAGACTTGGAGTTAGGAGGCCCCTGCTGCAAGCTTACAATCTATAGGGACTTAGGAGGGAAACTCAAGGACAGGCACCAGTAATAGCATAGCAGTCCCACCAAGTTGCATGTCCAGAAGAAAAGCTATATAATACATAAGTTCATCAGAGGGTTATGCGTATGGAACTTAAATATGATAGGCTTGCCTGAAGAGGTGAGTTTTCAGGGAACACTTCAAAGTTTGGAGGCTAGTGTCAAACTCAATATTTCTAAAACGGAATTACTTCTATTCCCACCAACCAAGAACAGTTACCATCCTGATATCTCCATAACTGTTGACAACTCGACAATCTACCCTACCCCACAAGCTCATTGCCTAGGGGTCATCCTCGACTCTGAACTGCCCTTTCTTCCCCACATTCAATCTGTCTCCAAATGGGAAAAATGACGGTTATGCCCAATGGTTATATCATTGAATCTGATTGGATCATTATTAGACTTGTTGGTAAATACAGTCAGACGCTCATAAAAGGTCTATTTTCCCACATGTGCCCTCATCTTTCTACCATAGAAATAAGTAATTCCAGCTTATTTTGGCAATTTGGAAGTCTTAAATTGACTAAAAATTACCTTTTTTGTACAATATAAATACCTGAAGAAAGATAATAAATATTACAGCAATCGTTTTTATAACATCTACAATTTCAAAGC
Source organism: Crinia signifera (assembly GCF_055691185.1). Taxonomy (NCBI): domain Eukaryota; kingdom Metazoa; phylum Chordata; class Amphibia; order Anura; family Myobatrachidae; genus Crinia; species Crinia signifera. The sequence continues at coordinate 151,993,193 of NC_139222.1, read as the reverse complement.
ACAACGGGATTTGCTGCGCTATATATAAAAAACTGTAAATAAAGAACATATTTTTATTCGTTTTATTGATGAATAACTGCTCTGTCAACCTCTAAAATGCAGCCATATGATTTGCACACCTAAAATCCTCAATTGGGTCATATTTTGGCAAAATCCTTTTTCAATGCTCCATCCTAGACCTATCTCCATAGTACAGTATACCACATTCTACCAGAGCCACTGATTGTATTTGTTTTCCATTAAAAGAATCCAAAATATATATCTTTGTACTACTGTAGATTTTTCTTAGAAACACTGATTTTTCAAAAATACACTTCTCAACCATCTATTATCAGACTCTGGTAAGAAAAGTGGTTTCTGTTTATTTTTGGACATGTTATTTAGATTATATATTATATATTGCCTTAGAGCATATCTATCAATTATTGTGTTTTAGACCCCATAATTGTAATTTCTTCTCACTGCTTTCTACAGCAATAAGAAACGACAGTATTTGCAGCCCTAAAGTGGACAAGTCCTTGTAACGTGAAGTGATTGCATTAGTGTTTACATCACTTTTATATACTTACCCCATGCATGCTACTGCACATAAGTGGACTGTTGCCCATGCATGTGGTCAAATACAGTATTCCAAGATGCAGCCCATAGGCTACAGGTACCAACCGCATTTACTGATGATACTAGCTGCCATGGCCAAACTGCTTTTTTCATACTGGATCTTGGTAAATCTGTTTGCGTTGAATGGATCGCATAAGATTTCTCCTTTGTGCATGGAACTTAATATTTGTGGGTATTCCCTGAAATAAAATTTTGGGAGGAGGGAATATGCCACAAATACTATTTGATAAAATTTTATTGAGGTGTGGCCAACATATTCCAGCACACAATGTATTGTGTTGGATGGATACATGATTAGATTGTTTGTTACTTCACATTGGTATTAAATTGCATCTAATTTAAATTACAATTCTGCAGGATACACACAAAGGGGGTTATTTTGATTCACTCGGAAAGGCACAATCCCTCTCTAATGGACAATACCATGTGCACTGCAGGTGGGGCTGATGTAACATGTGCAGAGAGAGTTAGATTTGGGTGTTTTATTGTTTCTGTGCAGGGTAAATACTGGTTGCTATATTTTTAAACTGCAATATAGATATCAGTTTGAAGCACACCCCCCACCCAAATCTAACTCTCTCTGCACATGTTACATCAGCCCCACCTGCAGTGCATATGGTTTTGTCCATTAGAGAGTGATTGCGCCTTTCCGAGTGAATCAGAATAACCCCAAAAGTGTCATCTACTGTTGTAAAATTACAGCTTACACAAAACTTTTTGTCAACTCTAAATCAAGCCCAGTAGTAGAATGTTGTGTTGTTCATGAACCCACTCTAGTTACACATTGCTGGTATTGAGCTTGGTTCATTTCATCCACAGGGTCTAGGTTGACCCCAAAAGTGAACATGGAACAAAAGGTCAACACAAGGAAAAGGTCAACATGGAAATGGTTAATACAAGAAAAGTTTTGTATATTTTAGGTTTTTCAGTATGTAAATTGTTATCTTGTAGCATAAGGACCTCCAATTAGTGTACCACATCCCCTCGTATGGCTAGCTTTGCTTGGCATACTTACCATTCCCCATCATAGCCTATGTGGATGGTAAAATATGGAAAAGTAAAAAAAATCATGAAAAATCAAGACCATTATCATGTCAACCTACTGACCATGCTTACCTATTAACCATGTCCACCTCTAATGCATGTTGACCAATAGTGGTAGACCTATTGATTGTTTACATGATAGCTGTCCATAAGAGGAATCCTTTTTCAATCATTGTAAATGGACACACATCACTAATACCCCTTTAACAACAAGCTGAGAACTCAGGTTACTGCAGGGTTGCCGACTTTTAAAAGCTCCTCTCCGGGAGAAGCCCGGTGAGGAGACTTTCAGCAGGTGCTCGGGGGCGGGGCTTAAACGTGACATCATTAAGCCCCACCCCCATGAAGGAAAGTTACTTAGTTTGCCTATCTCCATGGAGGGGGCGGGGCTAAATGACGCGATTATGATGCTTTAGCCCCGCCCCCTCCCCGGAGATCTGCAGACATAAGTTAATTTAAATGCCGTGGTCAGGGGGGGGACGCAATCAGAGGGGCGGAGCGGGGGTCCCCCAGAATCCGGGAGGGTTGGCCACCTTTCCAGGGGCCGGGAGGGTGACCCGATTTTCGGGACCTTCCCGGCCATTCCGGGAGGGTAGGCAACCCTGGGTTACTGCTAGGGCAAGACAGGATGACACAAGACCAGATCAGTGTAAATGGGTCGTCCCAGGTTGTGCATGCCAGGTCTGACCCGGGTCTGCTGCCATAGTTGTGACAAGGGTTATTCGATCTAAGTTGGCTGCAGTGTGAAAGGCAGACCCAGGTCATGTGTAAAAAGCTGCCAATTGAATGGCTTAGGAGTAGTTATAGATGATGTAATCTCCAAGTGTCCCATGTGAGCGGCAACCGGGGTCGTGATTCTGAATCCCTTACTCTAACCCAGGGCTTCAGTGTGAAATGGGTGTTATAGATAGAGGGGAAGCCATTCTGAACTTATTTAAATGAGAATTATCTTTATCAATGAACTATCACCCAAAGTTATCATGGAGCCTCTTCATAAGCACCATTGCTTGCTCAGCGGTAACTAATTAATTGTTAGACTGTATTCTTGTTATTTTTGATACAGTCCACAAAATAACTTCTTGCCTTATGTGTCTACAAGAGGTGTTATTTAATACAGTATTAGGTGCTCTCTGGTCTCAATGGGACAGTTAGAAAGGCACCACTATGATACTGGGTTTTTCTTAAAATGCTGTCATAACACAAAGGAATATTGTCAGTGATGCAATTTTACTAAAACACTACTTAAAAATCTTTGAAACTATATTGTCTTGTCGATCACAATTCCATTGTGTATAATGGATTTGCATAATGCACTATTACATAATGTATCATGTTAATTAACTTACTGCAATTAATTTGCTTTTCTTGATCTCGCCAGACACATAAACACATGGAATTAATTTTGCAGGAAAAATATTCATTTGACCTTAATAACAAAGGGTGATCAATACACTGCACTGCCTGTCCCCAAATTCTTTATGTATATTCTACAGCCGCTTTCTACAGTACATTGTAGCACACAGCTTTCGGTGGTAATGTTCTCTCTCTGTATTAATAAAGCTGTAACGATCAGTATCTTTTGAGAAATTACATTATTGGCAGCCATTCAGAGGAAAGTGAGGTAAAAAGTCAAAGAAAAGTAATTGTTGTATCTTTGACTGCTGTTTTTTCTTTTTTTATATTGGAGCTGAGGTTCATAATTCAAGATAGAAAGATGATTGATCATCAGACTTCTCCAGAGATTTTCAGATAGCATGTTTGGTATGTAGAAAATGTTTAAAATATATATATATGTTTATGTTCAAATGTGAGTTAGTATAACACTGCTGGACAGCTATAGGTCATGGTGTATCACTGGGAGCTGTGAATGGGTCCAATTTATTATGTATTGCACAATGTATAGGTAAGAATATTACGCGTTGGTGATAATAATTTTATTGGAATGAATATCTATATTTGCTGAAGTAACAAATAGCAACATTATAAAGTAGAAAAGCACCATTGTTCAAAACCATTCTACTATGCGGTATCTGGATGATAGATTGTCAGTCAGAAGACTGACAAAAGGTCAAGACCATATGGTCGACATGGTTAAATGGTCAATGTGGCAATGGTCAACACATGAAAAGGTTGAGAAGGCTTTTCCCTAAAAAATTTACTCCAATTGGGACCAATAAAGTGCTGGAAAACTGGTGAGCAAAGCGAGCTATGAGAGGGAATGTGGTACTTTAATTTGGGGTCCATGTACTGAAATCTACAATTTGACACAAAACAAAAAATGTATTGAACAATTTGCGACCTTTCCACTATTGACCTATTTTACCCCAGGGGCGTCTTTAGAGAGGAGAAGGCCCGTGTGCAGCTTCTACTGCTGGGCCCACTCCTCTCTGTCAGGAGCAGTAGGGTCTGAGTGCTCTGGTGCTCAGACCCTACTGAACATGTGTGATCCTTCGCTGCACTTTGGAGTCTAAGCACTAAAGCCTCAGACTCCACTGCACATGTGCTGATCACAGGAAAAATGGCCGCCATTTCATTTTTGGCGATTTGCAGTGTGCGCGGTGTGGCCTCCCTGTGACTCAGGGGCCCATGTGCACCGCACACACTGTACCCATTACAGATACAAAACTGATTATACACATCCCTGCTATGGCTGCTAGTTATGGTTCTTCAGATGAAGTCACAAATTAGAAAGCAATAAAAAGTGTTGGGTTATTTATGTTACCGAGTGATTGACATAATATTATAAAATCTGATAACAAAAATTAGCTAATTTATGCCTCTGTATAAAACATACTTTGCAAACATAGCACACTGTTTTTATTATAATTTTTTTTATGTTTATAGGCCAAGAATTTGAAACAGTTTATTGGAGGAGTTTGCCTCCATGTTAGTACCTGCGATGCAGGTACTGTAGACAAAATGGTGGAAATTTACTAAAAGGTGTATTCTAATTCACATGTGATGTCGCTATGGGCAACCAATCAGAATCTACTTCTTATTTATTTCACACCCTCTAGAAGATATTAGACAGGATCTGATTGGTTGCCCATAGCAACATCACATGTGAAGTAGAATACACATATTTGTAAATTTGTAAATTTCCCCCAATGTCTGCTTTAGAGTTGAGCAAATATTTTGCTCTGAAATTATTTCAAATGATGCCTGGAAACCCCCCTCCTCTTGGCAAGGTGTCTTAAATGATGACAACACTAGCACTGGTATATAATATACTCAATAGAGCTGCCCCCAGAGCTGCCCTCAGATAATGTAGTTGAAGGGACAGAGCAGAGCTGCTGCACATGTACCAGCTTCTTCTACCACACTTACTGTATGAAAGGATCTGAGCCCTTGAACATTGCAATGGACCAGAGAGTAGCTGTCAGGAAGAAGAGACAGGAGCGATACCATGAAGTGGGAGATTGTGATATTAGTGCAGTACTGGTTCTATTATGTTTGTGTATTTATTTATTTATTATATGTTTAAACTTTTCCTGAACATTTATCTTATTTAAAGGTTTGAAACAGCCTATACTATATACCATCTGTTTCTGTACTGTTTCATATTAATACTGTATCCAGTGTATAAAAAGACCAATATTCAGGGCTGTTACTGCTCCGCCAGACTCCAATACTTATTCCAATGTGCTGCAGAGTGGGAGATTTTGGATTACATTGGGAAACCCCCTCTAAAAATCCTGCGTTTGCCACTGTATATATATGTTAACACACTCTCAACAGTTGAACAGAATGGAAATATGAGCAACATTTTTATATTGTAATCCTATGTAATACATGTGGAAGATGCATCACACTAGATATTTATAGTAAATGACTGCAATGTAAACTGATCATTATATTGCCCCTGTGCTAACTGATTATGCCCTAACGTGAGGCCATATTTTATCAATTAAATTCTGGTTCCTGCCATGGAGTCAAATTGATTGATTTCTGATATTAATAGTGGAAGAGAGATATGGGAATTTATTATCAATAGTCTGTAAATAATCTTACATTGTAAAGTCTTCATCTTTAATTATAACAGCATATATATTTGCATAAACTGCAGTTCCATACTGAGAAAAATGGCAACAGAGGTTGTCTTATTATATTGGAAATAGTAAACAGAGTATAATTATTCATCTTAATTTGAGCTGTCAAACCAATACATAAAGGTAGTATTTTATGAGAAAATGGATCATGTAATCCAAAATATCTCAAGACATTCATCATTTACCCTAATAGGCCCTTCTATATCTATAGGCACAGCATTTAAGGACCAGGATAAAGTATGTTGCAAATTATAAAATTCCTTTAATCTTTGTCATGTTGTCCTGGTCCTCCCTTCCCCTTAAATTTAATCAGGATGTCGAAATGTTGTATTAGTGGATGAAGCCTGTTTGGAATTTAATTAGGCAATAATTTAAAACACACCTTAAGTGGTTGATGCTGAGTTGGGTTATATGCTCCCACACTGAGTACATGGACACATGGGTTTGTTTGCCTGTATACACAGATGTATACATCTTGCTGTACACCAACCCATATCTGTACATATTTGAAAATGTATATCTGAAAAAAATCTATAGAATATGTATGTAGTAAGCTCCTTGAGTACTGTTGGAGAAAGACCGCTATAAATATAATATTCTCTTCATATTAATAAAAATAATAATAGGTTTTGAAAAATGATCTCTTAGAACATCTTATAGGGAGGGCCATTGAGGTCTACAGTGGACCTGAGTGATACTAAGGTAAAGTGGCCGCTTCCAGGAGGCTTGGCCACACCCGATCCAATGAAGTGTAATGACGCATGTCTGCTGTAAGAGATAAGAGCCTGGGAAAAGCATTATCATTGAAGGGGTGAGGGTTACAGAAGCCACTGAGTACCCACTTATGGTGCATTGAGTGTCCATGTCACACTCTGGGGATTTGTAATGACTGGCAAATGGGGAGTAACCTTAGAGGAGATGGGGATTGGATGGTGGAAGCTTGGTGGATGGATGCAGTGCTTTCTCATGTACTGTAGTACTGGATAAATGAAGGAGAAGTTGAGTATGATTAGAAGGTTTATTAATAATAATAATAATAAGGTCTTGCGGTACAGTCAATGAATAAATTTCAATGAAAACAACAATCAACAGACACTGGAAATGCAAAGAATCAGGCAACAGTGGTAACAGAAGCAGTTTGTATATCAATGGCTAGACTGTTGCACAAAACTTGGATATAACTGTGAAGAAGTTGATGATGAATGAAGGATTTTGGAGACCACTGCAAAGACGTTTTAGATGATTGTAGAGTCCTTGGAGATGACTGAGAACAAGTGTGAAACCACTGTAAGAACTTGAAGATGACTGTGTACAACTGTGAAGACTTGGAGATGACTGTGAACAACTTGGAAATACTTGGAGACGACTGTGAACAAATGCGAAGACTTGGAGATGACTGTGAACAACTGTGAAGACTTGGAAATACTTGGAGATGACTGTGAACAAATGTGAAGACTTGGAAATGACTGTGAACAACTTGGAAATACTTGGAGATGACTATGAACAACTGGACTGGACTGGAACAACTGTGGAGTGCAAACCACAGAACCACTATCTAGGAGGTAGACTGAAGCACTGGCAGGGAGACATGGGCCAGACCCCTTTTATCAGGGAAAGACAAACTGGATTAGCTGGAGAAACCCCTGGTGAGGGGATTGGAGAATCCTTGGACTTCAACATGGCTGCCTCCATACCGAAGACACTGCAGAGAACCAGGCACACCTCCTCTCACAGCCACAGCCACACTTCACAGCATGTGCTACAATGGTGGCCTCCATTGCAGCATCACGCCGCCTGGATCCTGCCTCCTGTGTGCTCCTGCTCCCCGGCATCTTGACCACACCACACAGCCAGCCGGGCAGACAGCACGACCCCCACCTGTGGTAAGCCTCTGTGCACTGACAGTCCATTGCAAAACACCAGTTGAGAGTCAGAGCTGGAGAGAGTGTACAATAGGAATCAGACACAGCAACAGGCTTACAACTCCAGCTCAGAGCCAACATGCATCATATAAATGTAACTTTCCTTTTCTGGCCCCCTGATGTTAACCACCACCCCCAGCCGTTGGCCCACTTGCTCAGCATCCGGAGCCCTGTACTATGTTCTCAGCAGAGATTTAACCCAAGCTCTCAGGTGCTGCTGATTACTTGGCTGTTGTTCTCAGTGGGCTTTAAAACCTGGACCAGACCTGACAAACACATTGCACCCAGGTTGTCAGAGGGTGAGAGTGTCCATCTCCATCTGTGTGTGAGAACAACCCTGGGCCCACCTACTCAACTGGGACTCTGTGCCCCGCCTGTCACAACAGATTAATAGAAATCTTGTTGGGCTACTAGTGTAACAGTGTCTGAGTAAGAGCTGCACCGATTTTGTGTTAATCAGGAGCTGAGTAAAGGGATATTTGGGACTGAAGTGTTCATATTTTGAGGATCTGAAGAGAATTGCATAACCTAGTACCAAGGCTGCTCTCCCTACCTACCGCCTCATGTCCTGGCCATCCCTGCCATGCTCACTTCCTACCTTCAGGCCTCTTTAGCTGCACCTCGTCCTCTTGTCACCTGTCTGTCTCCCCCTCCCTCTAGACTGTAAGCCATGGGTCCTCAAACTGCGGCCCTCCAGATGTTGTGAAACTACAAATCCCAGCATGCCTTGCCACAGTTTTAACACTCCCTTATAGCAAAACTGTGGCAAGGCATGCTGGGATTTGTAGTTTCACAACATCTGGAGGGCCGCAGTTTGAGGACCCATGCTGTAAGCTCTTTGGAGCAGGGCCCTCTTCCCTCCTGTTCTCACAGCCCTGTTATCTCTCACATCAATTACAGCTCTAACTCATATACTATCTATTCCCGCATCTCTTCTAACTTATGTTCATTCATTTCTACCACTGAATACTTATCCCTGGTAACACACAGACTGCTCCTCTGCTTCCCTACATCTCAGCTGTATTGTGTACTAAGAATTGTGCTGCTAATTAGGTAACAATTAGCTCTGTTTTTTTCTTCAGTTACTGATATATTTATTCCTGTGTACCCTGTAGTGTTCTAATTATGTGCCCTATGTACCGTGCTGCAAACCACTTGGGGTGACTTATAAACAAAATGTAGTAATAATAATAATAATAATAATAATAATAATAATAATAATAATAATAGTATTTTGAAAGGGGATCTGTATTTAATGTCCATTATCTCTGGAAATCCGGTGTCCCTGTTATGTACTGTATATCCGGGGTGTGCTAAGTTTATTGTGTGCATAAAATACAGTATATTGAAACAGTTGAGAAACTGTTTTCCACTAGTTATAGCCAAAGAGGTTCTATGTTAAATTGAAAAATTGCATTTGTGCTGCACTCTCCTATCATATGTTTAGCGATGTCCTCCGCCACCATCCTCATACATTGTCATTTTACTGTGTGTTTGGGGTAAGCCTCTCTGCTACAGCCTGAGGTTATTAAAGCTCATAGAGTCATTTTCAAATAAGAAGGTAGATCTGCTGAAGCTGCCACCTCGGCTGTAAGGTACAATCCACACCTAACTTATTTGTGCTCACCGCAACACTTCCGGTATCACGTTCTGTAATGGTTTGTGGGTTTCCTTCCTACCACCAAAATGTTAGCATTGCAGCCTATAAAAGGGTGTTTGGTGCTGGGAGCTAAACTGCAAAGAACCTTCCTTATTCAACAACCTTATTATAACCACCAGAGACTTCCAACTGCTTACCTCCCTATAAGCACCCTGTCAATATACATATGGTAATTTCTCTCCCTTGCAAGGAAACTGAATCTGGCTGACCACTTCTCCAGAATGACTAATAGACCCTTCCATTATCTAATTGAATTTTGTATCTTGATGTCTTTTTTTATGTCATAGGGAATTTAGACTGTAATCTTCAATGGTTATCTGGAAAGTGCTGCATAATATGATAGAACTATACAGTACAATGTGGAGCTGCAAGACACCCGTCAGGAAAAGGGCCTGTCCACAAGTACAGTAACAAATCATTTTGACTTGAACTGGAAGTGGGACATTAATGGCTATTTGCCCATAAACACCATGTAAGATATGAATTAACTACATTGTATCAAAGAGGCTCATTAATAAAAAAGTATCAATGGCCTTATTTTAATGAAGTCGTTTTATTTAAAGTGAGACAATGGAAAAAAGTATAAAGAAAATCAAAAGTCCAACCAAAATTTTAGAATACCCCATATAATTACATTAAATATTTTTGTTTTGCTGATAAAATACATAAGTATAAAATATAAGTAAATAAAATTGGAAACTATTATTTCATGGGTTGCTTAAAATAATTATGCGTAAATGTAATATTTTATTTTAAAAAATTCTATATGAATCTACACGTCTTTACTTCCACATTGTGGAACACACTCCCTCGCTCCATTAGACTCTCCCCGACCTTGCAAAGCTTCAAACGGGCACTGAAAACTCACCTATTCATCAAAGCGTACCCTTCCACTGCATAAACCAGCTGGTTCTCTGACCCCTTGCCTGTTTCCTGTTTACATCCTGCTATCTAACCACCACCCCCTCGCTTGCACCTCTTGTAATCTGTCTGTCTCCCCTTCCTACTAGATTGTAAGCTCCTCCGAGTAGGGCCCTCTTCCCTCCTGTTGTCAAAGCCCACTTCTCTTCACATTTCACTCACAGCTCTCCTTTACTCCAACACTCAGTGACCATCTTCGTCTGCATACTCCTCTCCATCATTGGCCTCAAGCCTCTAGTTGTATGTTGATTGAGTCCTCACTACTTATATCCAAGCTGTAATGTGTATTGATCTGTGGCGCTCTTTATTTGTACTGTATTTTTGTTATTTATTCAATGTTATGCCAAGTTTTATTTCCCTGTATTGTTCCTTTGTACGGCGCTGCGAAACACTTGTGGCGCCTTATAAATAAAATAATAATAATAATAATAATAATAATAATAATAATTGTGACCTCTAATATGGAACCATCTCAATGTGTGCTAGATACATAAGGCCTCTATTTAAAAGTATAGGTGCAACTGAAGGAGAAAAAGATCACGTATAAACGTAAACTTACACACTGAATATGTACTCTGTGTGCCATTTGCCATCACAGTATGTTACTAAAATATAAACAATTAAACAAGAGGGACTGTCCTCTTTTTTGTTTCACAACGAGGGGAGAGGTGTAAGGTAAACCTCTACCGCTACAAACTCTTACACAATTGTAGCGATCCTTGACATTTTCCTTCCACCATGTGTGTTTCTGAATGTTTATAATTACCTTTGCTCTTCTTATTATCATGTGTTCTTATGGTAAGTTGAATGTAATAAGCGTGCTACATGGCAAAAAAAAAAAAAACATAATTCCATGAATAAATCAGGGTGGAGAGCTGCTTTATGTAAACTCTCTAATATGTGTAATCTGACTGGACTATACCTACCATATATTGTAGCTAGACTAGGTACTCTATGTGACTAGGGCAATACAATTTTGGGGCAGCACAGATAAGGATTATTAGGTTTTGATTATCACTTTTTTATGTAATGAATTGCAATATAATACTGTATTTAGCGCATCTTCAATTCTAGCCCTGGAATTCATCAAAACCAATGTATGCTTAATGCTCCAAAAACATATACACGTGTGTCAAAACTTGCCAAAGAATTGTTAATAGGTAATATAATTTAAATAAATTACACCTGCCAGAGTGAAAACTTGCCCTGTGCCAGGATCTAAATGGCTTGCGAAAATCATGCTGATTGGTGAATAGCTGCAAATCCAATCACAACTTACTCACCATCTAATGATTTTCCCAGTCTGTTCATAGCCCAGAACCTTCTCCACCTGTGCAATAAAAACAGGCTGATCGAGGCAAGAGCTGATGTCACACACCCTCCCTGAAAACGCCTGCCTTTTATTTGCCACACCCAGAAACCAGCTGGTTACCGCCTCAGCATCTTGTCAATCAACCGGTGTATGGCTTGCAATCAGAAAAGATACTGGTTTTGTTTGCTGAAGGGCCTCGCACATGCGCGATATGATCCGTGTGCATGCGCAGTCAATCGATAATCGTCTACCTTGCAAATTTGCAGGGCTGCTATCAGGTCTGAATAACCCCCTACATGCCATGACATCATAACATTTACAGGTTTACAGTTCTATGATTGGATGCAAGTCTGCTGTTAAAAATTACACAGAGAGTCAGAAAAACAAAATTACAAAACTAATTATGCTTTTCTAATTCCTGCTGGAAGAAACACAGAACAGATTGTCTTTGTTTTTAATTAGGGTTCCGGCTGTTTGTTGATATTATAAATCGCATCAATTAAGTGTTTTCATCCAGAGACTGGAGGTTTTTCTGGTGTGAGCTGCAGTTTGTTCAGGATTAAAAATGGGAACAAAATAGCACCAATTCTAAAAATATAATACAAAGTTTCATTGAAGGATAAAAATGAGCGTCCAGCAAGATCCAAACTTTCACATAGTAGTCAGGTGGAACATAATACAGAAAGGGATGGAACCTGGAAAATGAATGCAATATTATAGTAACTATACGAACACTTGGCTTAGAACGTTCTCCCAGGACAATACTCTTTTGCCAATATTAGAATGGTTATTTTCTTGAAATTCTGTATCCTGAAACACCTGGTTTCTGTCTTCAGCTCCACGTGGGTTATAATCTTATAATCTTAAAGTTTTATAATGAGCTGGTGGTTGTTTTGCTTTAGAACATGTTACAACAGATGTTATGTATTAAAATCTGTTCTTAAATCTTGTACAGTACTTGTGGACAACTGCGCATTTCTATTTCTTTTGCTGTATGCTAAATGTAAGGGAATATAAGCATACAGATGCAGCAGGCTACATCTTTGCTCGGCTCACGCCAGATCCCTTTCACTGGCGAGCTCCAGCAATAGGGACTGGGACGCGCATGCATCTCACGCGCATGCGCGTCCCAGTATCATGGCAGCTGGGCAGCATCTCCAAGCCCGTCTCCGCTTCAAGGAGACGCTGCCCATTTTGGGGGGGGGGGGGTTTGAGGCGGCGAGGGGAACCAGCGGTGACGGCGGGGGAGGCGGTGGGGACCGGCGGCAGGCTCCGTTGCCATGGGGCGCGCAAGCATCTCTTGCGCGCACGCCCCTAGCGGTAGCCGGCCACTGGCGGGGGTTGGCGATGGAATCGCCAGCCCCTGCAAAGATGTAGCCTGCTACATCTGTATATTCTCATTTTGCAGACTTTTGCATCTTACTGTGCATATTGTACTGATCCTTATGAGCATATAATAATGTTATTGCAGCTAATGCACAGTTGCTAGCAAAATAATTGCAATTGACAAACAAAAAAATAATAAATAAATAAAAAGGATGAGGAGCTGTACATATCTCGAGAGGTGTACACCGCACATCAGCAATATTAGATCTAGTTTTGACAAATCATCATCATCAACCGCATCATGTATTTGTACTGTACCTTCCCCCATTCTGCTTCTCTAAGGAGTCATGTCAAATGTGTTGTTTACAATAGCTCACAGTGAGGCCAGCTCTCCCATTCTTTATGCTTCCACCTTCAGAACATGTTCAGATATCTTTCACCAACTTTCCAAAGCTGCCACCAAAACTCTCATCCCCCAATAAGTCCTTTTCCATCTAGACTATGGGAACCCAATGTTTAGTTTAATGTGCTGGGTCTTCTGGATAAGGGGGAGGATCACACTAGTCAAGGACATATGCCCTCCTACATCAAAAGATCATTATATAGCCTCAATTTACTGTTCAATCTCTGATTGGTGCTGGTTATCTGGTTGTGTGAAATGTATACATACAGTACTGTAGGAAAAGGAACAAAAATAACCAATTCAGGGCCCAATTATTAAACGCTGTCTGCATTTAGGTGCAACGTTGGCACTTCGTCAAAACTTGACCTGCGGCCATCTGAGTATGGCCTCCTGTGTGAAAGGCTGCGGTCCTGTTTCAGAGGTAGATTCAATGTCGGTGTTGGATGCAGCATAACAGTGGGACACTGCACAAGCAAAGTGATTGATTTATGATTGCCAAATGCACTGAGGATTTGTTAAAAAAATGAGTCACAAGTAGGGATTTTTGGGGGGTAGATAATGAGGGGTATCATAAAATGTTTGCCATATTAGTATAAATAAATAATCTGATGTACCTTAAATTATATGGGGCAACCAATGTGTGACCAATGTACTTAGGCCCTCAATCTGGTCTGGACGCACGGTTGCGAATTCGCAAAGGTGACCGATGTTGAAGATCTGCGCATGTGCATAAGCAAATATGCACATGTGCAGGTCTTCACTGCGGGTGCCCTCGGAGACTTGCATAGTTGCTGATACACTCGCAGTGGGAGGGGGCATGCAGGAGGCATGCTGGGGCGTCCACATGTTATTGCCCAGCGTTTCCTGGGTGTACCCTGTTCAGGGAGCAGGATGCAATTAATATAGGTCATCAGAGAGTCATTACAGAAATCATTTGATGGTCAGCGATCATCAAATGATTTTGGGAACCCACACAAGGCGGTGGTTGGATGTTTGTGCAGAACATCCATTCACAGGCCTGCAGGGACATTCAGCATCCAGCAGGGGGCAGGCGTTCATGTGGGTAGTGGGCATCATTAGTTTGCTCACAAAGCAGTGAAAAAACGCTGTCCAAATACTGTACATCTTTGTTGCAGTCACCTGAAACAGCGCCTCTTAGCAAGCCACGTCACGCAAGAATCTTTTAAAATCGGGCATCTTTAAAACGCTGTGCTGATTCATTTAGAAACACTCAGGATGACCAGGCTGTTCATTCTACTGGTGAGAGGAAGGCTGCATTGGAAGCTGTAGGGGTGAATTTACTAAGATGGGAGTTCTCAGGGGCGTAACTAAACCTGTCTGGGCCCCATAGCAAAATTTTAAAGGGCCCCAGAGAACTTCTCCAAAATGAGGGGGTGGGGGCTGCTGTCATAATAGTAGATGAGGAGCTGTATAACAGAGTAGATGGCTTGATCAGACAGGCTGGAGACTGGTTAAGTTTACGGGGGGGGGGGGGGCTTAGGGGAAAGTAAGTATACCTACTGGACCCATGCAGGGATGCAGGTGTTGGTATTCTTACTACTGGCATCAGTGAAATGGGGTGGGAACTTGCCTCTTCAGGCAAGCTTATCATATTCTGGAACCCCCCCCCCATAATCTCAAGTAGCATTCATATCTAATTGCATCCCATCAGGACTGGTGGGACTGCCATGCTACAGATTCCTGTCCTTAATTATCCCTCCTATTGTCCCCATAGATTGTAAACTTGTGAGCAGGACCCTCCTACCTAACCTCTATATTGGCCTGTTACTACCCAGTCTGTTTTATCACTGTTGTTTCCAATTGTAAAGCGCAACAGAATACGCTGCACTATATAAGAAACTGTAAATAAATAAACGTTGTTGTGCAGGCTGCTTCATTTATGTGATGCCTAGACTGAAATGGAGTGCAAGGACCACATATCTAGGTTATCAATCTTTTCATTAGTAAAATATGATCAGGGCCGGTGCAAGGCACCGGAGCGCCCCAGGCGAGTCGGGGTGGGGGCGCCCCGGTGCCGGGGGGGGGGGTGTACCTGTCCTGCGGCTGTGTATATAAAGCTTGCGGCGGCGGCGGCAGCGGGGGGTCCCTGCAGTCAATAAGAATTTAATAACGAGCGCTATCCGCCTGGCTACGCGGAAGCGCTTCTGTTGTGAAAACACTGGCTTCCGCGTCACCAGGCGGATAGCGCTCGTTATTAAATTCTTATTGACTGCAGGGACCCCCCGCTGCCGCCGCCGCAAGCTTTATATACACAGCCGCAGGACAGGTACACCCGCGGCACGGGGGGGGGGGGGGGGGCGAAATGCCACCCTCCAGTGGCCGGCGCCCTAGGCAAATGCCTAGATTTGCCTAGTGGTGGCGCCGGCCCTGAATATAATAAAAAGATAAAATATGATTGCATTTAATTTGAGTAGTGCCTCTCAATGCAAAGACATAGCTCGAATTATGTAGGCTGGAAAACATTCCAACACACCAGATGCTCAAACCTAAGAACAGAAACATAAAACCTCTGGGTGAATGTTTCCGTTTTTTTTTCCAGGAGACATCAGTAAACAGTATTATACAGATATAGGAGTAGTACAATATGTATGCACATACTATACGGTTAAGTCATCCAAAACCACACACACATCTCAAACTACAGCATGTATATACTTGCATCACTGCAATATCATGCGGCGGTGGAAAAAATGAAGAGACATTATAAAATAATTACAGAAGCATTTACATTCTGTTACATTCTGAATATGAAACCCCAACCGCTAGTTTCCATTTCTAAAGATGATTTTCTTAATGTATTTTTAATATCATTTGGAAGTGTAATGTGTGCCATGGGGGCTATGAAAGCCAGAACTCTGACCTATTTCTGTGGAACATATGCGTTGTAGAAAGCTGTATCATAGACACAGAATGATGCTTTCAACAACAGCCCAATCAATGAGGAAAATCAATAGAGATCAAAAATGTTTGATAGCAAAAGCTATTGAAAGATGTCTGGTATGAGATTCCAGTTGATGACCATTTCAGATATGTACATTAGTACATAAGACCAAATTTTCTGATCCACAAAAATTCTGTGTTAAAGTCAAAACATTTATAAGGCAAGAACAACTTTATTTCTATTTTTTTTTATTATTCCCTTTCTTTTGCATGGAGAAAGGGCAGTTAGGAAGACATGGGGAGGGGGTATATTGCAAATATGGCCTTGAAAAAACGAAATTAAAAAAATATACTCAATGATCTCTCTTAGATTCTCAGGTAAGAGACCAGACTCGGACTATGCTTGCTCTGCTCCATTTTAATGGACTTTTAAATTAAGGGGTGGAATTGGGGGATAGTGGGTCACAATAGGAAAAATAACTGCTGCCATGCTGCTGCAGGGATCAGCAGGGAGTAGGTATGTACTGGTACCACAGAATCAATAAAGTTTTTTATTTATTGTCCTATACTGTATGTGTTGAAAGAGGAGCAACAGCCAGAGAGAGATGGAAGAGAAAGAGGGATTGCAGAAAGAGAGAGAGAGGGGGGGATCGCAGAGAGAGGGATTGCAGAAAGAGAGAGAGAGGAGGATAGCAGAGAGAGAGAGAAAGAGGGATCGCAGAGAGAGAGAGGGAGGATCATAGAGAGAGAGAGAGGATCACAGAGAGAGAAAGAGGGGGGTCTTAGAGAGAGAGAGAGAGGAGGTCGCAGAGGAAGAGAGATTGCAGAGAGGCAGGGAGAGAGGGGACAAAGAGGGATCACATAGAGAGAGAATCCCTGCTTCATTCTCTCCATATGCCCTATTCTCTATTACAGAGAGAGAAACAATTTGCATACCCCTCCCCATGACCCCCACTCTCGCCATTCATGGACCCCCGCAATTCGCGAGTGCCCCCCCCGCAATTTGCCAGAGAACCCATACAAACATGTATGGATGTGCCCTCATACCGCTATCCCATTTTGCTTCATTTGCCACAAAATGCCTAGCATGGGGAGATTATTTCACCCCGAATAGAGATTGAGTGGATTCCCAATTTATCTATCTATCTATCTATCTATCTATCTATCTATCTATCTATCTATCTATATATATATATATATATATATACAGTATATCAGAGACACCCCACTGAGGGAATAAACAGCAGTCACCAGTCTGTAGTTCAATGGAGGTACATCCAGGCAATCCAATGTTTATTTTCAGCAATATTTTGGTCCAGCCACTGAGTCAAATAGTTACAACTTAAATCTGTGTGCAGGGCGGATTGGGATGGAAAACCAGCCTGGGAAACCTGGGAAAGCAGCCCTACAAAAATGGTGGCGCCAATAAAGGGGTGGAGTCTTTTGAGGGCCATGTAGGGGGGAAGGAAGGTAGGGGAGCCCTTTCTCAAAAGCAGTAGTCCCCTCCTGCCTTGTACCGCACACTATAGGTCCGGGCCTAAAAATTTTCCCTGCAATTTAAAACACACAGGCCAACATGGCATCAGCATCTTGGGGAAGGTGTGACGGGAAGAACAGGGTTGGGTGTGAGAGAGAAAGAGGGAACAGAGACGGAGACAAGTGAGAGGGATTGCAGAGAGAGCAAGAGAGAGAGTGATCGCAGAGAGAGAGAAGGATCACAGAGAGAGAGAGAGAGGGATCACAGAGAGAGAGAGAGAGAGGCATTGCAGAAAGAGAGAGCGGGGATCGCAGAGAGAGGGGGATCACAGAGAGAGTGAGAGAGAGGGATAGCAGAGAGAGGGATTGCAGAAAGAGAGAGAGAGAGAAAGGGATCGCAGAGAGAGAGGAATTGCAGAGAGAGAGAGAGATCACAGAGAGAGAGAGAGTAATCACAGAGAGAGAGGGATTGCAGAGAGAGAAAAAAGAGAGGGATCACAGAGAGAGAAAGAGAGAGAGGGATCGCAGAGAGAGAGAGGGATCGCAAAGGGAGAGAGAGGGATCGCAGAGAGAGAGAGAGGGATCGCAAAGGGAGAGAGAGGGAAGGCAGAGAAAGAGAGCAGGATCGCAGAGAGAGAGGGATCGCAGAGAGAGAGGTATCGCAGAGAGAGAGAGGGATTGCAGAAAGAGAGAGAGAGGGATCGCAGAGAGAGAGGGAGGATCGTAGAGAGAGAGGATCACAGAGAGAGAAAGAGGGGGTCTCAGAGAGAGAGAGGGGGGTCACAGAGAGAGGGTGGATTGCAGAGGAAGAGAGATTGCAGAGAGGAAGGGAGAGAGGGGAAAAAGAGGGATTACATAGAGAGAGAATCCCTGCTTCATCCTCTCCACATGCCCTATTCTCTATTACAGAGGGAGAGAGAGAGAGACAATTTGCATACCCCTCCACCTTCCCCCCTCCCCATGACCCCCGCTCTCGCCATTCATTGACCCCCCCCCCGCGCAACAGATGAGGGAATAAAGTCTTGATGCACGCTGTCCTCCTGTGTCGCTGTCTACAGCGATTTTTTTCATGCAGCCGCTGCCGAAAAGCCTGCTGTGTGTTTTTCACTGAGTCAGTGTGCTACTTCCGACTCCCCACTCCCAAGGTCCTTTGGTGAAATGGGCATGGCCAATAGGCTTTATTACCTGGACAGTAGGCAGTGGCACAGGATGGTCCAGCCCAGAGGAGAGTTTAGACCGTCCCACCGGTAACTGGCTCGGTGTACCCGTGGGCCAATCCGTCCCTGTCTGTGTGGGAAGGGCGGACAGTCTGTACCATTCATAGCAAACAGGCTCTGCCGTATAGTCAATTGTTACATATTGAGAATAGTAAGCGATCCGTTGGAGGATAGGAGGGAATTGAAAATCATGGTAAAAAAAAATGAATTGATAGGGGCTATAAACAAGACAACCTACATCAACAACTGCAGAAGGCCCTTCTTAAAACCAGGGCAGAATTGCTGTGCCCAAGAATAAAATCGAAAGAAAAATCAGATAAATTAATTTGGGTTAATTTATTCTCATATCAATCTCCTGAAGTAGTGAAAAAAAGATAAAAAATTATGGCCAGTGGTCAAAACAGAACCTTCTCTCAATCTGCAGGACACATGCCGGCCTACAGATGAGGGGAGGAATCTCAAGAACTTTTTAGTTAAAACAGATAGTACCAATATGGGCAATAAACCAAAAATGTAATTTCTTTGTACCACCAAACAGGGATGTTTTAGATGCCCAAACTGCACTACTTGCAGTCACCCTTATTCAGGTAAACATTTTCCCATCAAACATTTCTTGACATGTACAACAAAATATGTCGTCTACATCATATTTTGCCCTGTTGTCTGACTTATGTCGGAAAACTGGTGAGACACTTTGTACAAGCATGTCAATTTGTGGCCATGATCGGTGATCATGTTCCTCCTCTCAGTAGAAGGGATGACAGGGGAAAAAAATCATTGCAACTAGACACAAAGAGGATCTTTAAGTTGGATTCATTGGTCCCAAAGGGCTCAATGAACAACTAAGGCTCCACTGTTTCTCTTAATTAATGAGTTTTCAGCATTCACATGTTAGATTGGGGTAGAGCCAAACATCTATTAAAGCACACAGTGTACAAGTTCAAATGTGTGGAGTTTGGATGTGCTCCTTGCTCTAGGAATGAAAATATATTATTGCTTTAATTTCTTTAATTTCCAATATATAAGTATTATATAGTAATGATTATACAAATACCAGGGTTTGGTAAACGTAGGTTGTGTTTTCAACTAGCATAAGTTACAGTAGGTATATTAGAACATCGATGTGATGACTATACATTGTATCACTACACGGTCTGATTTACACTTAGTTTAGTAGTAATCATAGTTGGGGCTAGTAGTTAGCTCAATTATATATATAAAAAATGTCCTTGTTTTTCCTTTTTTCTGTTCTTTTTATTAATTATCACCAGAACACTACTCATAGTCAGTACCGGTATGGCTGAGTAGATCACCAATTTTTACAACACAGAGTATATCAATGTTTGGAATAAATTACATGCTTGTCCTGCTTAAGTTTGACATTTTCCACAGTTTTATAGTTTTATTTGTAGTGACACCAGGTATCTTGCAGTGACAGCAGGCACGCAATGGCCCTTATTCTGGTCGATTCATTCGGATACACAGTTGTTCATTCATTCGGGGCACACCTATAAGGCCACCAAAGCCGTTTGTTCGGATCGACACACAAAGGGGAGTGGTATGGTAATACACGTACGCTACCGTGTGTATACGGTTCTAGGTGGCCATACACACGCAGATTTATCTGCAGATCTGTCTGGTTGGAACAAAAACATGGTTATGGATGAGAGCAAATTACAGTTGCCCATTTGCTTGGAAATGCTGGAAAACTGACAAACTGTCACTCATCCATAACCATGTTTTTGTTCCAACCAGACAGATCTGAAGATAAATCTTACTAGTGTATGGGCACCATTGTCTGCTTGGCCTTCCAGCATGCGGACGTCCAGACGAACAGGCTCTGTAGTGTTTAACACGCCACAGCACGAATCCGTACGGAAGTAATGCTCAAACCCATTACCCTATTACCCAAAGTGTATGTTGTTTATTGCATTCAATTAAGTAATTGCCTTCCCCAAATGCAATATAATATAACCCTTATTACATTTATTGTGTTCAGTGTAGTTTGTTAATTTATAAATGAGAGAAACATCTATGATGCATGGGTGTGTATTGCGTACAGCTGAAAGTAATTTAGCTATTGTGCGTGTTGATTGTCCAAGCGAATGTGGGCCCACTGATGTGGCTGGGCTGTGAGGCTTGAGATTTGCTTTTTTTTGTGTGTTTCTCATGTGTAACGGCCCGAGCGTATGCCCAGCACTTGATGTCACCACCCATATACATGCCCCGGGTTACCACACAGTTTTGCCCAGTTTTAATGCCATGTCCTGTGATATGCCCACATTATGCCTACTGTGTCCGAGCGTGCTCGGCAGAGTATTTCTGTTCGCTAAGACACGTCCGAGCGAAGTTGTATCCGAGTGAGTAAATCAGAATAACCTCTAACTTTTTTCATTAAACTTTATTTCCACACATACAGTGCACACGTTGAACAGGTTGCCACAGCAACCGTCCACTCAGCAATGACGTCAATGAAAGGCACCCTATATAGGGAGCCCGGAAGTGACCGTCCATCCCTGCATGCTCCTTTTTGTCCTGCACTACTTAAGTGGTGAGTTTTAAAACATTCTTGTTGCAAGCTGTTTTAAAAAAGCCGAATAAAGGCTGAAACTTTACAGTAGTTCAGCTATCTGTCGTTTTCCTTTTTAAGTCCCATATGCCACGTTGTCTACACACATAAACAGCACCAGTTCCAGTGGAGCTGGGGGTTACTGAGGGCACAGGGCAGAATGAGTCCCGGCAATTACACACACACACAAATAAATAAATAAATATATATATATATATAGTCAATGATAGACAATTGCGCCTTCAGTGTAATAGTGACAATCCTTAAATAATTAAGTGATGTGCGTACCGGAAATATTTGAAATATTCACGTGTAGAAAGGTCTTTCTTATATCCGTCTCCTATTCGGTCCTTCCTGTCCACAGTCACGAGACTCGGAAAAGGTATAGGATCCAAGGGAGATATTTTGTATTAAAAGCAGAAATTGCTATAAAGGTGACTGGTAATAAATGGTGGTTTGCTGCCACCGTGTGGTCAAAACTTGAATTACACCCAGTGAAAAGTGCTAAATATTAAAATATTTGACTCACATTTGACAGGGGTCCAATGTTGATAAGGACCCCTGTGGCCTTTCAAAGTTTGGGTACCTTAAATAAACAAACCTCCCACCAAATGGAGGGGGTAGAGAAACTGGATAGTGTGATAACGTTTTATAAAAGATTTTAATAGAAAAATATAGGTAATGGACTCGTACAATTTAACAATGTTAAAAAAGCTTATCTGAAGTGTGCATCAATGCACATTGGAGAGTGGAGGTAGGTGTCCAGTGTGACCAACGCGTTTCATCCCCTTTTCTTTGTTTGGGACTTCTTCAAGGGTCATGTGAGAGGAGACTATGCACCTACAGGGTATATATAACCCTGTTCTAAACAATTTCCGGGTTCATCGGCGTTCTCATACATGCACTGCGCATGTGCAAGATTCGCCTGAAGGATCTTGGGAGATTTGACTCCCATTGAGTGAATCGCGCATGCGCAATGCGCACATCCACTCGCGGCACGGAGTTAGCATCTCTCCGGCCGTGTATGAGGGGCGGGGGGCGCTCTCACACCATCTGGTGTTAGCGCAGAGTTCCTTTATGGTCTAGCGCCACATCTCCCTGCCCGTGCACTGGAACGTAGCTCCGGGAGGGGGATGTAGCGGCGGCCATTTTCTTGGAGGCTCTGTGGTCGGCGCCATTTTGCCTAGGAATGTATCTCATTCATTTCTATGTGAGTTTATCACTCGTTTTGACTGGTGCAATAAACATGTCCCCATGTAAGGACATTAGGAATACTGTAGGCAATGGATATTATTTGACTTTAACAGATACTGCTAAAAACGGACAAGTATAATACTGATACTATTTAACATGTAAATAAGTATTTGGACAATAAATTCATTAAAAAGCATAATGAGCGTTTGCTAAGATAATTCATAGTGACATTATAAATTACATAAAATATCGCTAAAACCATATATTTATATGAATATTTTGTACTATAGAAAGTGATGCATTGTTTAAAAAACACTGATCAGGAAAAATTTATAATATATGAATACAAAAATAAATAAATAAATAAATAAGTAAGAGCCCCAGGATACATAAAATACATAAATCTATATACAGAGAAATACCACAAATATATATGCATGTATGTATATAGTTGATTGGAAGAGGATTTGTGACTTCGCAGTCTCAACATATCTAATCCAGAGTCGAAGGATGATATAAAACATTAAAATAAGTGCTGTTAGATAAAAGGAGCAATTTCATATGAATCATTTAAGCCGTTCGGGACCAACGTATTAAGGGTATAGATCCAAAACATTTCTCTTTGTGCCAGTTTTATATCTCTGTCCCCACCTCGATCCCCTAGGGTAACATGTTCTATGGCTTTAAACGTTAAGGCTTCAGGGTTTGCGTTATGTGCGCTAAGGAAATGTTTAGGGACAGAGTGGTTGTCCATCTTATTTTTTATTGCTCGTACATGTTCCTGAATTCTAATTCGCAGTGGTCTTTTCGTTTTGCCCACATATTTCAGGCCGCACGTGCAATCTAGGCAGTATATTACATACGTGGTAGAGCAATTTATCATACTTTTAATTTTGTACTCTTTATTTTTGGACGTATTTGAGAATTTTTTACTGTCCTTATGGCTATATTTACATATGCAACAATGGTTACATTTATAGGAACCCACCGTTTTTACCCAATTTTGTCGGTTTTGCTCGATTGGTCTTAACATACTCGGTGCCAATATATCCTTGAGGTTCTTGGCTTTTTTATAAATGATTCTGGGTTTTTCTGGGAGGACTTCATTGAGGACAGAGTCCATTTTTAGGACATTCCAATGTTTTTCTAAGGTTTTTTTCAGGTTTTTTTCTTCACAGGTATAAGTTGTGATGAAGTTGGTACTATAATTGTTGTCCTTCACTTTAGTTTTATAGGTTAGTAATTCTTCTCTATTTCTATTTCTGGCCCTTTCTGCTGCCGTATCTAATAATGTGTCAGGGTAACCTCTATTCTGAAACCTTTTTGTATATAAATCTAGTTGTTTATTGTAGTCTTCCTCTCTGTCACAGTTTCTCCTAAGTCTACAGAACTGAGAGAAGGGAATATTATCCTTCCATTTCCTTAAATGACCGCTGTTATAGTGAAGATAACTATTGCTATCTACTTCCTTAATAAAGTTCTTTGTTGTAATTCTCCCTTCTCTGGTGCTGAGTACTAAGTCTAGGTATTCAATCTCTTTCTCCTCTATTTTGTAAGTGAAGGACAGGTTGTACTCATTTTTTGTGATGTGCTCCATGAATTTCTTAAAAGTTTCTTTGTCCCCTTTCCACACCATTAAAATATCATCTATATACCTACGATAAAATATGATTTGTGATAAAAACTTGTTATTCATATAGATATGTCTTTTTTCCCAGGATCCCATATGTAAATTAGCGAAGCTTGGGGCAAAAACCGTCCCCATCGCAGTCCCACAGATTTGTAAATAAAAGTCATTTAAAAATTTAAAATAGTTGTATTTTAAAATGAATTTAATCAGAGTGCAAATAAAATCCTTATGGCCTGTACTTATATCGGGGTCATTATTCAGGAATTCTCTACAGGAATCTATCCCCTTTTCATGTACTATCGACGTGTAGAGCGATTGAACATCGATTGTGACCCAGAAATAGTCATCCTGCCATTCTAGATCTTTGGTGCATTGCAGCACCGCTGTAGTGTCTTTAACAAAGGATTCTAAGGTAATGACATATTTATGAAGGAATACTTCCACATATTCAGAAATGTGGGCTGTTAATGAGTCAATGCCGGCCACGATAGGGCGACCTGGTGGATTATGTAAACACTTGTGGATTTTTGGAAGATGGTAAAAAATAGGAATAATGGGGTTATTACTGATGAGGTATTGAAATTCATCTTTGTTGATATGATTCTTCTTTAGACCATCTAATAACAGGGTACGTAGCTCTGATATGTAATCCTCTGTGGGATCTCTCTCTAGTTTTCTATATGAGTTTTTGTCGTTTAATAATCTCATAGCTTCTTTCTCATAATCCACACGGTTCATAACCACCAGGCCGCCCCCCTTGTCAGCCGGTTTTAAAACGATAGAGGTGTCTGCTCTGATTTTTTTGAGAGCTTCTTTTTCAAAGTTGGTGAGATTTTCTTTTACTTTTAGCTGTGTGGGTTCTTTGTCTAGATCTTTCTTAACTAGTTCATAAAATAGGTCTATTTGGCTGCTCCTGGATTCTATGGGATAGTATTTCGAGTTTTTCTTTAGGCCTGACTTATTTTCATTTTCCTCAAAGGTATTTTTATAGTTTTGTATGGGTCCTGTTTCCTTCCTTATGAAATGTCTCTGTAAAGTTATTTTACGTATGAATTTATTTAGGTCTATATAGACTTGAAATTTGTTGGGTTTAGAGGTGGGGGCATATGATAAACCTTTCTTTAAGAGGGAGATTTCTGATGTGTTTAGTACTTTGTTTGAAATATTAAAGATACCATTGGTTTGTGGATTTTCTAATAACGGTTTCTTTTTTGACTGTGACCTGCCTGCTCTTCTTCCTCTTCTTCTATTATGGGTCTTTTTTGTGCTGTTCCTGTATGTGTGTTCTCGTGTGTGGTGTGTGCTCTGAATCTGTCCCTCCAGTGGGGTGTAACTGGTGATAAAAAATCACTGTCACTTTCAGAATTTAAACGATTTAAGGTCTCATATCTATTTTTGGTATAAACTTCCTTTCTCCTGGGGGTATTTTTGCGATAATTTTGTCTCTGTGGTTTAAAAGGGATGGTTGTCCAACCTTCCTCTTCTTGTCGATTATAAAAAGGTTTTCTTTGATGTCTATTAAAATAGTCATTTCTTGGTTTGTTCCATTGCTTAATTTTATTATTTTGGTAGTCCTGTTTGTCTCTATGGAATTTTTTCTCTTTTCTTTGGACTACTTCTTTCTCCACTCTTTCCATTTTTTTATTTAGTACTGTTTCATTGATTTTATAGTCCTCACCATTTTTTATTGGCTCTAGGAGTTTCTCCTTATTCCTTATTTCTATTTCTAATTTGTTTAGATCTTTCTTTTTTTCGTTTATTATAAGGTCAATCAATTTGACCGAGCATTCATGTAGGATCTTGTCCCATGCCTTTGTGAAATCTTCACTGTCTAGGCCAAATGTGGGGGTTTTTGTAATTCTTTTTTGTTTATTTAAGGTACCCAAACTTTGAAAGGCCACAGGGGTCCTTATCAACATTGGACCCCTGTCAAATGTGAGTCAAATATTTTAATATTTAGCACTTTTCACTGGGTGTAATTCAAGTTTTGACCACACGGTGGCAGCAAACCACCATTTATTACCAGTCACCTTTATAGCAATTTCTGCTTTTAATACAAAATATCTCCCTTGGATCCTATACCTTTTCCGAGTCTCGTGACTGTGGACAGGAAGGACCGAATAGGAGACGGATATAAGAAAGACCTTTCTACACGTGAATATTTCAAATATTTCCGGTACGCACATCACTTAATTATTTAAGGATTGTCACTATTACACTGAAGGCGCAATTGTCTATCATTGACTATACCTACAAAACCGGCCACGTCGGAAAAACGTGACCACCAGAGACTCTTTGCAGCCCCTTGTATCTTCTTGGAGTGTATTATATATATATATATTTTTTACATATTTCTGTCACATCACAAACTGTCACTAAAACAGGTTGTAGCGCTTAGTGCACCACACATTCCTATTTCTACCCTCCTTTTTTTTCCTTTAGGCACAGAGCAGCTCCCTATACCAAAAATGAGCTTTTTAAAATCAAAAACTGGCAGCACTAGATCACAAATGTGCCAAAAAATCTTCTGTGAAGAAGACACTGCTAGTATTTCACATATTGATGATGACTTAGATCAAAATTTTTGGGACCTAGAAAAACTGTTAATTAAAGAAACTAAAGCATGGTGGGATATTGCAGGTTTAGAGCAATACCTTAAAGTTAATAGAATACCAAGAGGTTTAAGAATTACAAAAACCCCCACATTTGGCCTAGACAGTGAAGATTTCACAAAGGCATGGGACAAGATCCTACATGAATGCTCGGTCAAATTGATTGACCTTATAATAAACGAAAAAAAGAAAGATCTAAACAAATTAGAAATAGAAATAAGGAATAAGGAGAAACTCCTAGAGCCAATAAAAAATGGTGAGGACTATAAAATCAATGAAACAGTACTAAATAAAAAAATGGAAAGAGTGGAGAAAGAAGTAGTCCAAAGAAAAGAGAAAAAATTCCATAGAGACAAACAGGACTACCAAAATAATAAAATTAAGCAATGGAACAAACCAAGAAATGACTATTTTAATAGACATCAAAGAAAACCTTTTTATAATCGACAAGAAGAGGAAGGTTGGACAACCATCCCTTTTAAACCACAGAGACAAAATTATCGCAAAAATACCCCCAGGAGAAAGGAAGTTTATACCAAAAATAGATATGAGACCTTAAATCGTTTAAATTCTGAAAGTGACAGTGATTTTTTATCACCAGTTACACCCCACTGGAGGGACAGATTCAGAGCACACACCACACACGAGAACACACATACAGGAACAGCACAAAAAAGACCCATAATAGAAGAAGAGGAAGAAGAGCAGGCAGGTCACAGTCAAAAAAGAAACCGTTATTAGAAAATCCACAAACCAATGGTATCTTTAATATTTCAAACAAAGTACTAAACACATCAGAAATCTCCCTCTTAAAGAAAGGTTTATCATATGCCCCCACCTCTAAACCCAACAAATTTCAAGTCTATATAGACCTAAATAAATTCATACGTAAAATAACTTTACAGAGACATTTCATAAGGAAGGAAACAGGACCCATACAAAACTATAAAAATACCTTTGAGGAAAATGAAAATAAGTCAGGCCTAAAGAAAAACTCGAAATACTATCCCATAGAATCCAGGAGCAGCCAAATAGACCTATTTTATGAACTAGTTAAGAAAGATCTAGACAAAGAACCCACACAGCTAAAAGTAAAAGAAAATCTCACCAACTTTGAAAAAGAAGCTCTCAAAAAAATCAGAGCAGACACCTCTATCGTTTTAAAACCGGCTGACAAGGGGGGCGGCCTGGTGGTTATGAACCGTGTGGATTATGAGAAAGAAGCTATGAGATTATTAAACGACAAAAACTCATATAGAAAACTAGAGAGAGATCCCACAGAGGATTACATATCAGAGCTACGTACCCTGTTATTAGATGGTCTAAAGAAGAATCATATCAACAAAGATGAATTTCAATACCTCATCAGTAATAACCCCATTATTCCTATTTTTTACCATCTTCCAAAAATCCACAAGTGTTTACATAATCCACCAGGTCGCCCTATCGTGGCCGGCATTGACTCATTAACAGCCCACATTTCTGAATATGTGGAAGTATTCCTTCATAAATATGTCATTACCTTAGAATCCTTTGTTAAAGACACTACAGCGGTGCTGCAATGCACCAAAGATCTAGAATGGCAGGATGACTATTTCTGGGTCACAATCGATGTTCAATCGCTCTACACGTCGATAGTACATGAAAAGGGGATAGATTCCTGTAGAGAATTCCTGAATAATGACCCCGATATAAGTACAGGCCATAAGGATTTTATTTGCACTCTGATTAAATTCATTTTAAAATACAACTATTTTAAATTTTTAAATGACTTTTATTTACAAATCTGTGGGACTGCGATGGGGACGGTTTTTGCCCCAAGCTTCGCTAATTTACATATGGGATCCTGGGAAAAAAGACATATCTATATGAATAACAAGTTTTTATCACAAATCATATTTTATCGTAGGTATATAGATGATATTTTAATGGTGTGGAAAGGGGACAAAGAAACTTTTAAGAAATTCATGGAGCACATCACAAAAAATGAGTACAACCTGTCCTTCACTTACAAAATAGAGGAGAAAGAGATTGAATACCTAGACTTAGTACTCAGCACCAGAGAAGGGAGAATTACAACAAAGAACTTTATTAAGGAAGTAGATAGCAATAGTTATCTTCACTATAACAGCGGTCATTTAAGGAAATGGAAGGATAATATTCCCTTCTCTCAGTTCTGTAGACTTAGGAGAAACTGTGACAGAGAGGAAGACTACAATAAACAACTAGATTTATATACAAAAAGGTTTCAGAATAGAGGTTACCCTGACACATTATTAGATACGGCAGCAGAAAGGGCCAGAAATAGAAATAGAGAAGAATTACTAACCTATAAAACTAAAGTGAAGGACAACAATTATAGTACCAACTTCATCACAACTTATACCTGTGAAGAAAAAAACCTGAAAAAAACCTTAGAAAAACATTGGAATGTCCTAAAAATGGACTCTGTCCTCAATGAAGTCCTCCCAGAAAAACCCAGAATCATTTATAAAAAAGCCAAGAACCTCAAGGATATATTGGCACCGAGTATGTTAAGACCAATCGAGCAAAACCGACAAAATTGGGTAAAAACGGTGGGTTCCTATAAATGTAACCATTGTTGCATATGTAAATATAGCCATAAGGACAGTAAAAAATTCTCAAATACGTCCAAAAATAAAGAGTACAAAATTAAAAGTATGATAAATTGCTCTACCACGTATGTAATATACTGCCTAGATTGCACGTGCGGCCTGAAATATGTGGGCAAAACGAAAAGACCACTGCGAATTAGAATTCAGGAACATGTACGAGCAATAAAAAATAAGATGGACAACCACTCTGTCCCTAAACATTTCCTTAGCGCACATAACGCAAACCCTGAAGCCTTAACGTTTAAAGCCATAGAACATGTTACCCTAGGGGATCGAGGTGGGGACAGAGATATAAAACTGGCACAAAGAGAAATGTTTTGGATCTATACCCTTAATACGTTGGTCCCGAACGGCTTAAATGATTCATATGAAATTGCTCCTTTTATCTAACAGCACTTATTTTAATGTTTTATATCATCCTTCGACTCTGGATTAGATATGTTGAGACTGCGAAGTCACAAATCCTCTTCCAATCAACTATATACATACATGCATATATATTTGTGGTATTTCTCTGTATATAGATTTATGTATTTTATGTATCCTGGGGCTCTTACTTATTTATTTATTTATTTATTTTTGTATTCATATATTATAAATTTTTCCTGATCAGTGTTTTTTAAACAATGCATCACTTTCTATAGTACAAAATATTCATATAAATATATGGTTTTAGCGATATTTTATGTAATTTATAATGTCACTATGAATTATCTTAGCAAACGCTCATTATGCTTTTTAATGAATTTATTGTCCAAATACTTATTTACATGTTAAATAGTATCAGTATTATACTTGTCCGTTTTTAGCAGTATCTGTTAAAGTCAAATAATATCCATTGCCTACAGTATTCCTAATGTCCTTACATGGGGACATGTTTATTGCACCAGTCAAAACGAGTGATAAACTCACATAGAAATGAATGAGATACATTCCTAGGCAAAATGGCGCCGACCACAGAGCCTCCAAGAAAATGGCCGCCGCTACATCCCCCTCCCGGAGCTACGTTCCAGTGCACGGGCAGGGAGATGTGGCGCTAGACCATAAAGGAACTCTGCGCTAACACCAGATGGTGTGAGAGCGCCCCCCGCCCCTCATACACGGCCGGAGAGATGCTAACTCCGTGCCGCGAGTGGATGTGCGCATTGCGCATGCGCGATTCACTCAATGGGAGTCAAATCTCCCAAGATCCTTCAGGCGAATCTTGCACATGCGCAGTGCATGTATGAGAACGCCGATGAACCCGGAAATTGTTTAGAACAGGGTTATATATACCCTGTAGGTGCATAGTCTCCTCTCACATGACCCTTGAAGAAGTCCCAAACAAAGAAAAGGGGATGAAACGCGTTGGTCACACTGGACACCTACCTCCACTCTCCAATGTGCATTGATGCACACTTCAGATAAGCTTTTTTAACATTGTTAAATTGTACGAGTCCATTACCTATATTTTTCTATTAAAATCTTTTATAAAACGTTATCACACTATCCAGTTTCTCTACCCCCTCCATTTGGTGGGAGGTTTGTTTATTTAAGGTACCCAAACTTTGAAAGGCCACAGGGGTCCTTATCAACATTGGACCCCTGTCAAATGTGAGTCAAATATTTTAATATTTAGCACTTTTCACTGGGTGTAATTCAAGTTTTGACCACACGGTGGCAGCAAACCACCATTTATTACCAGTCACCTTTATAGCAATTTCTGCTTTTAATACAAAATATCTCCCTTGGATCCTATACCTTTTCCGAGTCTCGTGACTGTGGACAGGAAGGACCGAATAGGAGACGGATATAAGAAAGACCTTTCTACACGTGAATATTTCAAATATTTCCGGTACGCACATCACTTAATTATTTAAGGATTGTCACTATTACACTGAAGGCGCAATTGTCTATCATTGACTATACCTACAAAACCGGCCACGTCGGAAAAACGTGACCACCAGAGACTCTTTGCAGCCCCTTGTATCTTCTTGGAGTGTATTATATATATATATATTTTTTACATATTTCTGTCACATCACAAACTGTCACTAAAACAGGTTGTAGCGCTTAGTGCACCACACATTCCTAAATATATATATATATAAATGTACGGGTAGTCGGCACTCAGCTCCTTGACTGATATAAGCCCCGTGCCTTCAGCAGGGTCCAGCGCGCCGGACCAAATATAAACAAGTGCATGTATCTGCGGCACTGGGGACTGGAAATAACTCACACAACGGCCAGCTCTGTGGTTGACGTTTCAGCCTTTATATCGGCTTTTTTCAAAACAGCTTACATAAAAACAAAGCGAATACACTCACCTTATATATGCAGCAGATCCACACTGGCGTGCAGCAGCAGCGGTCACTTCCGGGCGAGCGATCTCGGCGCCTGTTAGTGACGTCACTGTGAGTAAGACGGTTGCCTTGGCAACGCGATGCTAAGTGTTCTATGTGAAAAGAAGGGAAAACAAATAACCATAACGAAAAGCAAGAGGTGAACTAGATAATATTGGGGAACATATATGTATAAGAATATGTATATATATAAATGAAAAAAGAAGGAAAATGTCTGTGCCCGCTGAAACTAACACTGCAAATGTGAAAAAACTGACACAAATCAAGGTGAAAAATAATAAACAACATTTAGCGGGACATAGATACATATACAGCTCTAAAACAGTGCTCATTCTATAGATGGTTATTAAAACATCAGTACATTAAGTGCCGATGGTGTCTAAAATTTGTGTTAAATGGACATCATAAAGTGCTATTAGTACTTCCAATACTAAAGTGGAAAAATTTGTGCATATAAATAGACACAAATATTATGTGTATGTCTATATAAACGGATATACGAAAAAAGTTTTTTATATCAGAAAAAAAGTTATTTATATATAAGAAAAAAAGTTTTTTTGCTCTGCTGGTTCCGTCATTAATAATTCAAAAACAACAAGCTTTGCCCACAAGTAAGCAATAGGGCATATGGAATATTATCTGTGTATAGTTATTAACTCCAGAATGCAACATTTTAATTAGACCTCAGTATATACATATATAAGCATTTATGGTTGTCCCATTACAATGTACAATGCCAACGCACTGTCCTACTATCACCTACAACTGGTATTTATAAGAAACATCGCAGGCCCAACTGTTCGTTGAGCCCCTTGGGGGCCAATGAGTCCAACTTGTATATCCATCTTGACTCAAGTTGGAGTAATTTTCTACCCCGGTCACCCCCTCGCAGAGGTGGCGGGACCTGATCAATAATCATATATCTTACAGAGGCCAATGAATGTTTGGCCTGTGCAAAATGGCGTGCAACAGGTTGCTCGCTCGTGCCTTTTTGCAATGCCGCCCGGATGGCCGAGCGATGCAAGGCCATTCTCTCCTTGAATTGTCGTTCGGTCTTGCCAACATAAATCAAGGAGCAGGGGCAAAAGATAATATAAATGACAAAATTTGATGTACAGGATAAATAATGTCTGATAGGAAACCGTTTACCAGAATAAGGGTGGTTAACTGTTGTTCCTGTCTGCATATAGCTACAGGTGGTGCAATTTGGGCACCTGTAGCATCCTTTTTTGGTTCTGGTAAGGAAGGTGGTTTTAGTTTTTTTACCAAGATTGGTAATATCGGTCTTAACTAGGTGGTCCTTGAGATTTTGTCCTCTTTTGTAAGCAGGCATGAGTTTTTTGCCGTTTAGTCCCAATGTTGGGTCACTCTCAATGAGGGGCCATAATTTTTTGGCTGTTTGGATATTACTGGGAGTTTGATGGGAAAACTTATTCACCCAGACTAATTTTTCAGCCTGCTGTTTGGATTGGTTTTTGGGTTTCAAGAGGTCAGTTCTATTTTTAGCCACAGCCTTATCATATTGTTGTTGTAGTATGTTGTGTTTGTATCCCCTGTCCTTAAATTTTTGGAACATAGTCCCCAATTCTTTGTGTGCCTCAACTGGGTCACTAACAATGCGTAGTACCCGCAAAAATTGGCTATATGGTAAAGCTGACTTGCAGTGAGCAGGATGCGCACTGGAAGCCAGCAGTAAGTTGTTGCGGTCTGTAGGCTTACGATATATTGTAGTTGTAATGCCCGTAAGGCCCTTGGACAGAGTAACATCAAGATAATTTGTGGTCTGGGCATCTATATGATAAGTAAATTTGACCGGATGTTCAGACAAATTATGGTTGTTCATAAGATCTTTAAATTGTGCCTCTGACCCTGACCAAACAAGCAAAATATCATCGATATATCGAAAATATCGGATGATGTTACTGCTTATGGCATGATCACTGAAAAAAATGTCATTTTCGACCTCAAACATGTAGGTATTGGCTAGCGATGGGGCCACATTCGACCCCATCGCTACCCCCGATGTCTGGAGGTAAAAAGCGCCATCACAGTAAAAATAATTTTTGGTTAAAACCATCTCCAGTAATTCCAAAAAGAGTGTAATGTCTGGACCAGTATAATCAATATTGCCTGTTATCAATCTGCGTACTGCCTGTATCCCGGCCTGTTGTGGGATGCAGGTGTACAGGTTGCAAACATCGATGGTAATAAGTAGGCAATCGTCAGGTAATTTGCCCAAATTTTTTTAATGCCAGAAGCAGGGTGGTGGTGTCTTTCAAAAACGTAGGTTTTGCTTGTATAATAGGTTGCAGGTAACCATCCAGGTAGACCGAAATCGGCTGGAATATGGAACCCCTAGCCGATATTATCGGCCTACCTGGAGGTTTAGTCGCATGTTTGTGTATTTTAGGTATTATATACATAATTGGTATAATGGGATAATCGACAGATAGATAATTTTTACACGATTCTGAAATATGCCCTGCATGTACACCCTGTGCTAAACACATGTCCAGTTCCTTTTTGAACTTAGTGGTGGGGTCTCCCCGTAATTTGGTATAGGTTGCCATATCCGATAGGTGGCGATGTATCTCCTCCCGATGGTCAGTTATGTCTTGCACAACTATGGAGCCCCCCTTATACCAAATTACGGGGAGACCCCACCACTAAGTTCAAAAAGGAACTGGACATGTGTTTAGCACAGGGTGTACATGCAGGGCATATTTCAGAATCGTGTAAAAATTATCTATCTGTCGATTATCCCAT
Organism: Crinia signifera; assembly: GCF_055691185.1. Lineage (NCBI taxonomy): Eukaryota > Metazoa > Chordata > Amphibia > Anura > Myobatrachidae > Crinia > Crinia signifera. Next base: position 151,958,595 of record NC_139222.1, on the reverse strand, counting down.
TATACCAATTATGTATATAATACCTAAAATACACAAACATGCGACTAAACCTCCAGGTAGGCCGATAATATCGGCTAGGGGTTCCATATTCCAGCCGATTTCGGTCTACCTGGATGGTTACCTGCAACCTATTATACAAGCAAAACCTACGTTTTTGAAAGACACCACCACCCTGCTTCTGGCATTAAAAAATTTGGGCAAATTACCTGACGATTGCCTACTTATTACCATCGATGTTTGCAACCTGTACACCTGCATCCCACAACAGGCCGGGATACAGGCAGTACGCAAATTGATAACAGGCAATATTGATTATACTGGTCCAGACATTACGCTCTTTTTGGAATTACTGGAGATGGTTTTAACCAAAAATTATTTTTACTGTGATGGCGCTCTTTACCTCCAGACATCGGGGGTAGCGATGGGGTCGAATGTGGCCCCATCGCTAGCCAATACCTACATGTTTGCGGTCGAAAATGACATTTTTTTCAGTGATCATGCCATAAGCAGTAACATCATCCGATATTTTCGATATATCGATGATATTTTGCTTGTTTGGTCAGGGTCAGAGGCACAATTTAAAGATCTTATGAACAACCATAATTTGTCTGAACATCCGGTCAAATTTACTTATCATATAGATGCCCAGACCACAAATTATCTTGATGTTACTCTGTCCAAGGGCCCTACGGGCATTACAACTACAATATATTGTAAGCCTACAGACCGCAACAACTTACTGCTGGCTTCCAGTGCGCATCCTGCTCACTGCAAGTCAGCTTTACCATATAGCCAATTTTTGCGGGTACTACGCATCGTTAGTGACCCAGTTGAGGCACACAAAGAATTGGGGACTATGTTCCAAAAATTTAAGGACAGGGGATACAAACACAACATACTACAACAACTATATGATAAGGCTGTGGCTAAAAATAGAACTGACCTCTTGAAACCCAAAAACCAATCCAAACAGCAGGCTGAAAAATTAGTCTGGGTGAATAAGTTTTCCCATCAAACTCCCAGTAATATCCAAACAGCCAAAAAATTATGGCCCCTCATTGAGAGTGACCCAACATTGGGACTAAACGGCAAAAAACTCATGCCTGCTTACAAAAGAGGACAAAATCTCAAGGACCACCTAGTTAAGACCGATATTACCAATCTTGGTAAAAAAACTAAAACCACCTTCCTTACCAGAACCAAAAAAGGTTGCTACAGGTGCCCAAATTGCACCACCTGTAGCTATATGCAGACAGGAACAACAGTTAGCCACCCATATTCTGGTAAACGGTTTCCTATCAGACATTATTTATCCTGTACATCAAATTTTGTCATTTATATTATCTTTTGCCCCTGCTCCTTGATTTATGTCGGCAAGACCGAACGACAATTCAAGGAGAGAATGGCCTTGCATCGCTCGGCCATCCGGGCGGCATTGCAAAAAGGCACGAGCGAGCAACCTGTTGCACGCCATTTTGCACAGGCCAAACATTCATTGGCCTCTGTAAGATATATGATTATTGATCAGGTCCCGCCACCTCTGCGAGGGGGTGACCGGGGTAGAAAATTACTCCAACTTGAGTCAAGATGGATATACAAGTTGGACTCATTGGCCCCCAAGGGGCTCAACGAACAGTTGGGCCTCCGATGTTTCTTATAAATACCAGTTGTAGGTGATAGTAGGACAGTGCGTTGGCATTGTACATTGTAATGGGACAACCATAAATGCTTATATATGTATATACTGAGGTCTAATTAAAATGTTGCATTCTGGAGTTAATAACTATACACAGATAATATTCCATATGCCCTATTGCTTACTTGTGGGCAAAGCTTTTTGTTTTTGAATTATTAATGACGGAACCAGCAGAGCAAAAAAACTTTTTTTCTTATATATAAATAACTTTTTTTCTGATATAAAAAACTTTTTTCGTATATCCGTTTATATAGACATACACATACTATTTGTATCTATTTATATGCACAAATTTTTCCACTTTAGTATTGGAAGTACTAATAGCACTTTATGATGTCCATTTAACACAAATTTTAGACACCATCGGCACTTAATGTACTGATGTTTTAATAACCATCTATAGAATGAGCACTGTTTTAGAGCTGTATATGTATCTATGTCCCGCTAAATGTTGTTTATTATTTTTCACCTTGATTTGTGTCAGTTTTTTCACATTTGCAGTGTTTAGTTTCAGCGGGCACAGACATTTTCCTTCTTTTTTCATTTATATATATACATATTCTTATACATATATGTTCCCCAATATTATCTAGTTCACCTCTTGCTTTTCGTTATGGTTATTTGTTTTCCCTTCTTTTCACATAGAACACTTAGCATCGCGTTGCCAAGGCAACCGTCTTACTCACAGTGACGTCACTAACAGGCGCCGAGATCGCGCGCCCGGAAGTGCCCGCTGCTGCTGCACGCCAGTGTGGATCTGCTGCACATATAAGGTGAGTGTATTCGCTTTGTTTTTATGTAAGCTGTTTTGAAAAAAGCCGATATAAAGGCTGAAACGTCAACCACAGAGCTGGCCGTTGTGTGAGTTATTTCCAGTCCCCAGTGCCGCAGATACATGCACTTGTTTATATTTGGTCCGGCGCGCTGGACCCTGCTGAAGGCACGGGGCTTATATCAGTCAAGGAGCTGAGTGCCGACTACCCGTACATTTGGATATTCAGTGTGGACCTCCGCAGACACCTTTCAGTGAGTGTGGACCACACTCTGTTCAGTAAGGCACCTTCCATTTATGTACTGAACTTCACTTCAAAGTACAGCAACATCCTGCACCCTGCACCAGAGCACTGAGCACTTCACTCTGCATAAACTGGTTCTGCAATATACTCCTCTTTGCATCGTTTCATGGACACTGTCTGTACCATCGATGGTGGACCATCGAACCCATAAAGGACATTAACTTTGGCTGTTTTCCCATTATATTGCTTGTAAAAACGTTAAAGCAATTTACATAGCCTTTTCTTTGACCTGGGACTGATTAGAAGTATAATTATCCCCCCATTATCAAGCTCCCAAGATTTGTGATCAGCGATTATCGCCATGCAAAATCCAACATCGGGAGAAATGATACACCAAAGGGTTAACCTCACACCTGGATCCCTTTTCAGCTATTCTGAATCAGAAGCTGAGGGTATATTATTCACAGATGACACAAAACAACTTGTGGGGAAGGACAATCCCAAAAATATCTATCAGGACCTGTTTAAGTCCAAAAAACGTGAATTAGATTTCTTTTACCATGGGCTTACATTGTCCAAATATTATAGAGACAAGAAAATCCCGCGCGGTTTCCGCATTAATAACGTCCCTACCATCGGTCGCTATAATACCGATTTCTGCATCAAATGGACTTCCATTCTAAATAAGTGTTCCTTTGATCTCCTCTTATTGGTAATTGAGGAATCAAAAAAGGAATATGAGGCAGCCAAGGCCAAATACAGTGAAATGGAGTCCATATACTTACCCAAGCTTGGCATTGACCCACAAGGGGAATGGATCAGTAAACTCAAAGCAGATGTGGACAAATATAAGGAGGACTTGATCCAATTTAAGAAGTCTAAACGATTAAAGGTTGATCAGGACTATGAATTGCAAAAAGTATATGGATGGCTAACGGGGGCACGTTCAAATACTGAAGGTTACCAAGGCCCCAAACGTAGACCTCCAAGATACCGACAGAGATACAACACAGATTCTGCAACCACTGGCACAGACAGCGAGACGGGAGACAACAGGGACACCCCAGGTTCCCACCCTTTAGGGGTCCTCACACGAGGACAAATTTCTGGCAAAAATCCACACGTACCAGGAGGGCGGGCCAAAACCGCCGGGAGAGAAAAGCAACAGAGGAAACCACCAAGACAAAAGAAAACTTAATTTTCAATTTATCATCAAGGACCCTGACTCCCATTGAAACTAAAATACTACAAAAAGGTCTTGCTTTCATTCCTACGTGTCCAGTGGACCCCTTACAAAATAAAATTGAAGCATACCAATTGAACCGCAAGATCCGACTTAAGGAACACTTTAGAGATAAAACCTATAGTGTGACCTCCACCTCTGTACCTCAACACATCGTACAATTCAAACCTCGTTCAGCATTCGATCCTGTAAGCAACAATGCATCGCTCAAGACGTTTTCAAGAATGTTGGAAGTGGAACAGAGCAAACACGATTGCCGCATACCTTCCAACCAATGGAACTTATCTAATGTCGAACGACAGGCTATGCGGGATCTCTCTTCTTACCAAGACATTGTAATTCGTCAATCCGATAAGGGGGGCTCCATAGTTGTGCAAGACATAACTGACCATCGGGAGGAGATACATCGCCACCTATTGGATATGGCAACCTATACCAAATTACGGGGAGACCCCACCACTAAGTTCAAAAAGGAACTGGACATGTGTTTAGCACAGGGTGTACATGCAGGGCATATTTCAGAATCGTGTAAAAATTATCTATCTGTCGATTATCCCATTATACCAATTATGTATATAATACCTAAAATACACAAACATGCGACTAAACCTCCAGGTAGGCCGATAATATCGGCTAGGGGTTCCATATTCCAGCCGATTTCGGTCTACCTGGATGGTTACCTGCAACCTATTATACAAGCAAAACCTAAGTTTTTGAAAGACACCACCACCCTGCTTCTGGCATTAAAAAATTTGGGCAAATTACCTGACGATTGCCTACTTATTACCATCGATGTTTGCAACCTGTACACCTGCATCCCACAACAGGCCGGGATACAGGCAGTACGCAGATTGATAACAGGCAATATTGATTATACTGGTCCAGACATTACGCTCTATTTGGAATTACTGGAGATGGTTTTAACCAAAAATTATTTTTACTGTGATGGCGCTTTTTACCTCCAGACATCGGGGGTAGCGATGGGGTCGAATGTGGCCCCATCGCTAGCCAATACCTACATGTTTGAGGTCGAAAATGACATTTTTTTCAGTGATCATGCCATAAGCAGTAACATCATCCGATATTTTCGATATATCAATGATATTTTGCTTGTTTGGTCAGGGTCAGAGGCACAATTTAAAGATCTTATGAACAACCATAATTTGTCTGAACATCCGGTCAAATTTACTTATCATATAGATGCCCAGACCACAAATTATCTTGATGTTACTCTGTCCAAGGGCCCTACGGGCATTACAACTACAATATATTGTAAGCCTACAGACCGCAACAACTTACTGCTGGCTTCCAGTGCGCATCCTGCTCACTGCAAGTCAGCTTTACCATATAGCCAATTTTTGCGGGTACTACGCATCGTTAGTGACCCAGTTGAGGCACACAAAGAATTGGGGACTATGTTCCAAAAATTTAAGGACAGGGGATACAAACACAACATACTACAACAACAATATGATAAGGCTGTGGCTAAAAATAGAACTGACCTCTTGAAACCCAAAAACCAATCCAAACAGCAGGCTGAAAAATTAGTCTGGGTGAATAAGTTTTCCCATCAAACTCCCAGTAATATCCAAACAGCCAAAAAATTATGGCCCCTCATTGAGAGTGACCCAACATTGGGACTAAACGGCAAAAAACTCATGCCTGCTTACAAAAGAGGACAAAATCTCAAGGACCACCTAGTTAAGACCGATATTACCAATCTTGGTAAAAAAACTAAAACCACCTTCCTTACCAGAACCAAAAAAGGATGCTACAGGTGCCCAAATTGCACCACCTGTAGCTATATGCAGACAGGAACAACAGTTAGCCACCCATATTCTGGTAAACGGTTTCCTATCAGACATTATTTATCCTGTACATCAAATTTTGTCATTTATATTATCTTTTGCCCCTGCTCCTTGATTTATGTCGGCAAGACCGAACGACAATTCAAGGAGAGAATGGCCTTGCATCGCTCGGCCATCCGGGCGGCATTGCAAAAAGGCACGAGCGAGCAACCTGTTGCACGCCATTTTGCACAGGCCAAACATTCATTGGCCTCTGTAAGATATATGATTATTGATCAGGTCCCGCCACCTCTGCGAGGGGGTGACCGGGGTAGAAAATTACTCCAACTTGAGTCAAGATGGATATACAAGTTGGACTCATTGGCCCCCAAGGGGCTCAACGAACAGTTGGGCCTGCGATGTTTCTTATAAATACCAGTTGTAGGTGATAGTAGGACAGTGCGTTGGCATTGTACATTGTAATGGGACAACCATAAATGCTTATATATGTATATACTGAGGTCTAATTAAAATGTTGCATTCTGGAGTTAATAACTATACACAGATAATATTCCATATGCCCTATTGCTTACTTGTGGGCAAAGCTTGTTGTTTTTGAATTATTAATGACGGAACCAGCAGAGCAAAAAAACTTTTTTTCTTATATATAAATAACTTTTTTTCTGATATAAAAAACTTTTTTCGTATATCCGTTTATATAGACATACACATAATATTTGTATCTATTTATATGCACAAATTTTTCCACTTTAGTATTGGAAGTACTAATAGCACTTTATGATGTCCATTTAACACAAATTTTAGACACCATCGGCACTTAATGTACTGATGTTTTGGTACTCTTTACTTAGAAGGGCGCCCATCTCGGCCATCTCGGGCATTGAATGCACTAAAAAATCAGGTGCGATGCGACAGACGAGATGCCCGAGATTTCCCATAGGGAACAATGTTAAATGTCTCAATTGACCCGATTTTCCTGTTCAATGCCTCAATTGACCCAATTTTTCCATAGGAAACAATGTTAAATGGGCCACAGAGGCCAAATAGGCACCCTGAAGTGAATAATGGCCACCCGAATTGTTAACGCCACCCCACGATCAACGTCAACCCGAAGCGTGGCGAGCGCAGCGAGCCCGCGAGGGGCGGCGGTACGCGTCCTACGACCTTTTCATACCCCCACTATCCACGTCGGCGTGGAGTTGAGAATAGAAAGTGTGGCGAGCGCAGCGAGCCACCGAGCCCGAAGCGTGGCGAGCGCAGCGAGCCCCGCGAGGGTCCCCTTGCGGGCTTCACAGCTGTCCGCGTACGCTCGCCACGCTTCGGGCTCTGTGGCTCGCTGCGCTCGCCACACTTTCTATTCTCAACTCCACGCCGACGTGGATAGTGGGGGTATGAAAAGGACGCGTACCGACGCCCCTCGCGGGCTCGCTGCGCTCGCCACGCATCGGGTTGACGTTGATCGTGGGGTGGCGTTAACAATTCGGGTGGCCATTATACACTTCAGGGTGCCTATTTGGCCTCTGTGGCCCATTTAACATTGTTTCCTATGGAAAAATCGGGTCAATTGAGGCATTGAACAGGAAAATTGGGTCAATTGAGACATTTAACATTGTTCCCTATGGGAAATCTCGGGCATCTCGTCGGTTGATCGCACCCGATTTTTTAGTGCATTCAATGCCCGAGATGCCCGAGATTTTTTACTAACGATGCCCACGATCAAAATCGTGGGCGCCCTTCTAAGTAAAGAGTACTGATGTTTTAATAACCATCTATAGAATGAGCACTGTTTTAGAGCTGTATATGTATCTATGTCCCGCTAAATGTTGTTTATTATTTTTCACCTTGATTTGTGTCAGTTTTTTCACATTTGCAGTGTTAGTTTCAGCGGGCACAGACATTTTCCTTCTTTTTTCATTAATATATATACATATTCTTATACATATATGTTCCCCAATATTATCTAGTTCACCTCTTGCTTTTCGTTATGGTTATTTGTTTTCCCTTCTTTTCACATAGAACACTTAGCATTGCGTTGCCAAGGCAACCGTCTTACTCACAGTGACGTCACTAACAGGCGCCGAGATCGCGCGCCCGGAAGTGCCCGCTGCTGCTGCACGCCAGTGTGGATCTGCTGCACATATAAGGTGAGTGTATTTGCTTTGTTTTTATGTAAGCTGTTTTGAAAAAAGCCGATATAAAGGCTGAAACGTCAACCACAGAGCTGGCCGTTGTGTGAGTTATTTCCAGTCCCCAGTGCCGCAGATACATGCACTTGTTTATATATATATATATATACTAGGTGATTCATCGCGCCCTACGGGCGCTCTTCACACCGTCGTAAGGGGCTGCGCCCCCTTAATTTGTGAACGTTTGTATATGAGAAATATGGTTAGAATTGTATGAAAGATGCCTGTATTGCAACTTAGGTGTCCGCGAATCGCGGGAGGGGGGGTGCGGAGGGTGCCGCGAATTGCAGGAGGGGGGGTCGCGGGGGGTGCCTCGAATTGCAGGAGGGGGGGTTGTGGGGGGGTGGATGCTGTGAATCGCGGGAGGGGAGGGATTGCAGAGAATCGCGGGAGGGGGGTCGCGGGGTGGGTTGCCGCAAATCGTGGGAGGGGGGTTACGGGGGCGGGGGTTGCGGCGAATCATGGTAGGGGGGGTCGCGGGGTGGGGTGCCGAGAATCGCGGGGGGGGGGGTGTGTGTGTGCCGTGAATCGCGGGAGTGGGGGTCGCGGGGGGTGGGGGGGTGTGACGCGAATCGCCACAAGAAAAAATCAACACAGAAAGGTCAACACATGTAAATGTTGACATAAGTGTGGCACTTCATTGGTGTCCATGTCGACACATGAGAATGAATATGAAAACATTCAAAAAATGAAAAAAAAAAACTTCAAAAACTCATGTCAACCTTTTTCATTGTCGACCATAGCCATGTCAGTGTTTTCCATGTACAATTTAATTCTGGAGCTACCGCGAATCGCGGGGGGGTGCCGCGAATTGCGGGAGGGGGGGTCGCGGGGGTGGGTGCCGCGAATCGCGGGAGGGGGGGTTACGGGGCGGGGGTTGCGGCGAATCATGGGAGGGGGGGTCGAGGGGGTGTGCCGTGAATCACGGGAGGGGGGGTCACGGGGTGGGGTGCCGAGAATCGCGGGGGAGGTGTGTGTGTGCCGTGAATTGCGGGAGTGGGGGTTGTGGGGGGGGGGGTGTGACGCAAATCGCCACAAGAAAAAAATCAACACAGAAAGGTCAACACATGTAAATGTTGACATAAGTGTGGCACTTCATTGGTGTCCATGTCGACACATGAGAATGAATATGAAAATATTCAAAAAATGACAAAAAACCTTCAAAAACTCATGTCAACCTTTTTCATTGTCGACCATAGCCATGTCAGTGTTTTCCATGTGCAATTTAATTCTGGAGCTGCCGCGAATCACGGGGGGGTGCCCCGAATTGCGGGAGGGGGGGTCGCGGGGGTGGGTGCCGCGAATCGCGGGAGGGCGGGGTTCACAGGGGTTCCGGTGGGGGGTTGCCACGAATTGCGGGAGGTGGGGGGTCACGGGGGGTGCCGCGAATCGCGGGAGGGGGGGGGGTTGCGGGGGGATGTGACGCGAATCGCCACAAGAAAAAATCAACACAGAAAGGTCAACACATGTAAATGTTGACATAAGTGTGCCACTTCATTGGTGTCCATGTCGACACATGACAATGAATATGAAAAAATTAAAAAAATTAAAAATAAATCTTCAAAAACTCATGTCAACCTTTTTCATTGTCGACCATAGCCATGTCAGTGTTTTGCATGTGCCATTTAATCCTGGGGCTGCTGCGAATTGCGGGGGGGGGTGCCGCGAATCGCGGGAGGGGGGTCGCAGGGGGGGTGCCGCCAATCGTGCAAGGGGGGGTCGCGGGGGGGTTCTTTTTGCCGCGAATCGCGGGAGGGAGGTCGCGGGGGGGGTGTTTTTTCCGCGAATCGGGGGGGTCACGGGGGAAGGTTTGCCGCGATTCGCGGGAGTCGCGGGGTGGTGGTTATGCCGCGAATTGCGGGAGGGGTCGTGGGGGGGTTCTTTTTGCATCGAATCGCGGGAGGGGGGGTCGCGGGGGTGTTTTTGCTGCGAATCGCGGTAGGGGGGGTCGCGGGGGAGCGGGTGTTTTTGCCACGAATCGCGGGAGGGGGGGGCGCGGGGGGAGGTTTTGCCGCAAATCGCGGGAGGGGGGCGCTCACCTGGTGGCTGTGGAGTAGCAGTGCTGGGCAACATGGGAAGGCAGTGGGTGTCTGGCACTGTCTGTGGGCTCACTGGGCTGGTTCTCTGTCACATACCTCCCAACATGACCCTCTCCAGGAGGGACACAATGCTCTGTTTCTAGACTTCCCCTTAATGTATGATTGCCATCACCTGTTTTAAACAGGTTAATTTCTCAGAAAGGTGTTCAGCACAGATGAAGGCAATCACACATTAAGAGGAAAGTCCAGGACCAGAGCGTTATAGACACAGACACCCACTTTGAGTGACAGATGTAGCCAAATATATAGGAGATATATATACAGTATATATACTGTATATATATTGCATTATAACTGTACTTGTTAGCACAGTAACATAATAGTATCAGACATATAATTTTGCCCCATATAAATCGTTCACTGCAATATGTTATCTGCTAGTTTTTTTACTTGATGTTTCGAAATGTTATATACAAGTAATAAATTGTTATATGACTGTCTATTATATAGTTATATTAAATGTATGCATCACATTTATAAGTTTTAAGAGGCAGGATAAGATAGATATATTAAATTGTTTGACAGTTAAATGTTGTTAACTTGCATATTGTTGTAACTGTATAAAGCATTGTTATGCAATAGGCTAGATCATTGTTAAGTATTAGGTTAACATTTTCTTATCTGTTGCAGCACTAAAATGATGTATCAGGCCTGTTGCAAGAAATCCTGATTGGGCCAAAAATGGCAACAATTTAAAATTAAGTGTCCTGATCTACTGAGCCTGAATCTTTAGTAGTAGTTAGTTTATTTATAAGGCACCACAAAGTGTCCGAAGCGCCGTACATAGCAAACAAAAAACAAATGACAAGGTAACGTACAGGGTGTAATGATAAAATACAGCAGAAATAGGGGTATAGCTGGTAGAACTAAAATCAGCATCAGTTCTGAAGTAGGTGTCGAAATTGTCGTGGAGACATAAGATGAAGTAGAGGAAGGGAAGAACAGGGCAGGAGCACTGGAGAGGTAAAGAGGTAGGGTAAGTATGTGAGGAAGGAGGGCCCTACTCATAAGAGTTAACAGACTAAAAGGAGGTGGGTGGATGAACGAAAAACAATAGGATAAGTAGGAATGGATGGGAATGGATGGAGGGGTAGGGTAGGCAGGATAGGAGAAGCGAAAGAGGTTAGGAGGAGGAGGGACGGGCTAGTCGGAAGAAGTGGGTTTTGAGGGAGCGCTTGAAGGAGGTAAGGAAATCAGAAAGCCTGATGGGTAGCAGGAGGTTGTTCCAGTGCAGGGGGGGCAGCGCAAGAGAAGTCTTGGACACGGGAGTGGAAGGAGGTGATTAGGTGAGAGGTCAGGCGGCGGTCGGTGGCGGAGCGAAGAGGACAGGAGGGAGTGTGGATAGAGAGGTAAGGAGCAGTGGAGGAGGAGAGAGCCTTGTAGGTGGTGGTGAGGAGTTTAAAGAGAACTCAAAAAGAAATGGGGAGCCAGTGAAGAGATAGACAGAGGGGGGGGGGGGTGGAGGTAGAGCGGCGGGAGAGAAAGATGAGCCTAGCAGCGGCGTTAAGAATGGATTGGAGGGGGAGATTAAGGTAGTGGTTCTCAAACTGTGTGCCGTGGCACCCTGGGGTGCCTCGAAGCACTTGCAGGGGTGCCCTGGGTTGGCAGTAGAGGACCAATTCAAATATTTATGGTCAATGTAAATCCAGTGCTGGTGGCCTCCAATCATAGAATATGTGAACAAATAGAATCGAATCCTGTCATTCTCCAAATAACTAAACAACAAATAACTAAACATAAATGAATGGCATAGAAACACAATTTAGTTAATTTAATATTGTTTTCTAAATGACTTAATAAGAAACTTTTGGCCTAGGGTTGCCACAATTTTTTTTGGTTACTCTAGGGTGCCGTGATTTAATAGAGTTTGGGAACCTCTGGATTAAGGCTTTCAAAGAATGAAAAAGAGTTCCTCCTGACAAACCAAAGATCCAGTGATGGTGGCAAAACTCATGGATTGATCCTTCTTTGGACAGGTAGGTGCTACTAACTGACTTCAACAAACAGACACTTCCTGCCACAATATCAGCAATAGATTTTCTCATGCAGCACTTTCATCCTACCGATCCTGGGGTTCCCCTGGGCTCCACCTCAGGAACCCTGCCACACCTTTCCAATCATTAAGTTAATATGCTCAATCTTTTATTTACATTTGTTATCCCACAAAGATCAGGCGCTATTGAAATTGGATATGACTATATGATAGTGTCTATTGTTAACTATCTCTACAGCTGCAGATCTCAGGTGTGTCTTTGCTAACACACCTTAAACCTTATGGAGATCTTTTATTCACAGGTCTCCAATAATGTACCAAATGCTATTAATGAAATATTGCACTTCATAATTAAAAAATGAAACCAAAAGTGTGTAATATGGCTAAATAATTTGCACAATCCAATTTATCTAGAATATAAATTATTTATTTTATCTGTTAACCCTTTGAGTGCCAACGTTGCTGTGAGCGATCTTTAAAATACAGTATCTGCTAAAAATGCCATCATTGCTCACTGTACTTTTTGTATAAATAAATACAAATACAGCCAGGTCAATTAATTGAAGTTAATTAAATATTGCATCCAAAAAAGGAACAGTCTCTGTGAGTAATGCTGGCATTTTTAATGGATATTTAGAGGATCTCTCACAGCAATGTTGGCACTCAAAGGGTTAAAGAAAATGACATACATATATAAAACCAAATCGTGTAGGGTATGACATCCAATCTAATCCGATGCGCGGTCCCGTGCGCATCGGATCAGATCAGATCTGGATGTCGGACGGTCTTATGTGCAGCCAGCATTGAGCTGGTCTGTGGGCGTGGGGACCGGAGAGCAGGGTCCGGTCCATGTGTGATGAGAGAGGGTAGTCACCTAGCGGCAGGAGAGGTGGCGGGGAGCGGGGTCCGGTCCAGCTGCAGGAGGGGTAGTGAGATAGTGTGTGGACTGGAGACTAGGTAGCGGCAGCTGCAGACGGGGAGCACGGAGCGCACAGCGCATAATAACAGAGTCCGGGTAGCGGCGAGCGGGAGAATAGGAAACATCCTATTCAAAAGACTGGGCGGACGCTGATTGGCCGAGAGCTCAGCCAATCAGCGTCCGCCCTGCCCGCCCAGTCTTTTGAATAGGATGTTTCCTATTCTCCCGCCGCTACCCGGACTCTGTTATGCGCTGTGCGCTCCGTGTTACCCGCCTGCAGCTGCCGCTACCTAGTCTCAGCTGGACGTGCTCCCCTCCTGCAGCTGGACTGGACCCCGCTCCCCGCCACCTCTCCTGCCGCTAGGTGACTACCCTCTCTCATCACACATGGACCGGACCCTGCTCTCCGGTCTCTGGTCCCCGCTCCCCCAGACGGACCCTGACACCCCCCCCCCCCCCACCACCACCTGCAAGTTCCCCCAGACCCTGCTCTCCCACAGCTCCCCCGGATTTACATGTGATAAATCGATCCGATTTATCACATGTAAAAAATGGCACATCAAGTGCCAAATCATATCAGGAGCTGCCGGGGAAGCTCAGGGGAAGTCGGGCCGACATTAGGCCGACTTGTCCTAAGGACAAGTCGGCGTAGTGTATGGGGGCCTTTAGAGCTGGAGTAGCCAACTCCAGTCCTCAAGAGCTACCAACAGTTAATGTTTTCCAGGTCTCCTCACAGAGAGCATTATTCTAGTTCACTCTTTCTGACAAAATCCTTCTTAGATGGAGAAAACCATGTGCACTGCAGGTGGGGCAGATGTAACTTGTGCAGAGAGAATTAGATTTGGGTGGGGTTTTACTTTAAAGTGAGATCTATAGTGCAGTGTAAAAATAAAGCAGCCAGTATTTACCCTGCACAGAAACAAAATAACTCACCCAAATATAATTCTCTCTGCACAATTTACAGCTGCCTCACCTGCAGTGCACATGGTTTTGTCCATCTAAGAAGGATTTTGTCAGAAAGAGTGAACTAAAATAAGGCCCAGAATCACAAGGCGAAGCAATTAGCTCCACCTGTGGATCTTTAAAATGTGTCAGTGAGTAACGACTGCACCTTTGCAGCAGCTAGGTTGTCTGTAAAATGTGAACCGTTGGTAGCTCTCGAGGACTGGAGTTGGCTACCACTGCCTTAGAGTATAAGCACAGTACTAAAAGCTTAATGATTAATGAACATTGATCCATGGGTTGCATAGTGGGCCTTATTCTGGTTCATTGGCTCAAATGCGTGCACGTTCTCTTGCAAATGAACCAAACCCCACCTTGTGAATGGTTAGCCTGCACCACCCTTTGCACATCGAATTCGTTCGCAAGGTTTGCGGATGGATGTTTTACATGAACATCTATTCGCATGCAAGTGGGAACCTCCCCCATCTTTCGATGGTCGCTGACCATCGAATGATGGCAAAGGTGCCCGCATATGTAAGGGTGCCCCAGACCACTTGTACATATGAGCGAATAAATGCAGGGAATTGACCGCATTAGCATATGTACGCCCAGCATTTTAATGGGAATGCCCATGAAACGCAGGGCATACGCATATGCTAATGCCCCAGCCCAGCACCCCAAGCCTCTCTCCACCCCCGACTCACAAGGCTAGGAGTGTGCACTTGGCGACCAGACTTCTCGCCGAGTTTGCACGCACCCAACGTATACACATACGCAGAAATGCTGCCGTGCATACGCAAAACATCGGTCCCTGTGCAAATTTGCATCCAAGCTAATGAACCAGAAAAAGGGCCAGTGTCATAGGGTAATTCCTGGTAATTGCAGCTCCACTGCCATCCACTGCTCTCTGTCAGAGACCCCATCTTGGGACAGACTGGTGTCCTCGTCCCAAACTTATACTGTAGTTATCCATTTTTCTGCTTTGATCAAAGCTGTGCAGCTGTTGGTTGGACTCACTACCATCACTGTTATGCAGTGACGTAACTATAGCCCCGCAGCCCCCGCGGTGGCGGGGAGGCGCTTAGTAAGTGAGGGCGCTGGGCAGGGGCGGATTAAGGGATGATGGCGCCCCTAGGCACAACAATAATGTTTACTAAGTAGGACAGTTTATAGGGGCAATATTTGCATGTCCTATCCATTTACACTCTATTTAAGATGGAATATAATACAGTACAATGGATATTTTGCAGTTATTGGTACATTTTGGGCTGACAGTACTATCACAGGCATCCAAGTGCCGCTCCCAAACATGTGCCGCCCCTAGGCACGTGCCTCAGGTGCCTAATGGGAAATTCGGCTCTGGCGCTGGGGGGCTGCGGGGCTATTGTTACCCGCTGCCGCCTGCCTCCACTTAATGCCGCCGCCGGTACCTGCCGCTGTGCGGCATCAGTCTGCGTCCCCGGCTCTCCCTGCTCCTGCTAATGAAAACTGACACTTACAAAATGGCTGCCCCCATACTGCAGACCGTTTTTGAGGATGCTAGAGGAGGCACAGGCCTCCTCTAGCATCCTTAAAAACGGTCTGCTGTACGGGGGCAGCCATTTTCAAAGTGTCAGTTTTCATTAGCAGGAGCCGGGAGAGCTGGGAGACCTGGGCCGGGACCGCAGCAGGTACCGGTGGAGGTGTAAAGGGGGGGCGGAGGGGTAAGGTGGTAGTGGGGGTAAAGGGGGGGCGCTGCCAAAATGTGCAGCAAGGGGAGCTTAATTAATAGTTACGCCACTGCTGTAATGATGTTATGCTAGTAATTGGTTCCCCAGTGTGGTCGGACCCTCATCCCCAGACAGGTATGTTGTAAGGCAATCCATTAATGATATTAGTGTGACAATCACCGTGGAAGGTTGTTGGAGTGTATAACACCATGCTGGAAACCTTCCTTTGATGCACTGCACACCACCTGGGGCTTTTTTCAAAGAGTCTTAGGCATTGGTGTATTCCCTGTTAAGATGCATTTACAGAAAGAATTCTAATGCACTGAAATGTTTAGGTGACAGGGTGTGCGTTGTGTGAGTTCTTGCTTACTGTGGAACTTTCATTCCGTGTTGCAGGATTTCGGGGGAAGCTTTTCTTTCCACTGTTTACGCCTCTGAGTTGGAGTGGAGGCGGGGAAGAAAGTCGAGGAGATTTGCTTTACTCTTCTATCGGTGAGCTGGGACTTTCTTCAAGTGATATGAGAATAACTTTTTGCAAGCGTTCTTTTCAGGAACGGTTTTACTTATCCAAGTGTTTCAAAGATCAAACAAAATAGAAGTTTAAACATAAATCTTTTGTTGATTACAATAGGAATTAATTCATAATGGAAGCAATGACCCAATATCTCACAAAACAGAAATTTACATGCGTATTACAGACATTTTAACTCTTCTATTCCAGCATAAAACTGTCATTACAGGTATCATGTTCAATTATAAGCGGTACAGTAACAGTTTCTTAGATGTCTATTTTTTCTCCACAGGTTGGTGTGAAATTGATGGGGCGGTTTTAGCTAAGCTTCTGTGGGCAAAGTGTCAGCGGTCACTGATATTTTTGCCTTTCTTGTAGCCCTCCTTCAGAGCGTGGCACAGCATATCCAGACCAGCCCCAACTCCCTGTACCGGCTCCTCTTGCATCAACTACCACAACTGACAGTTGTCCCCTTCTACTTCCAGTGTGGGGTGTACATCCGCTGTCTGCACGCATGGCTCCCAGGAAAGACCCACACTGCTCTAATATAATACCAGGACACCACATGCAGTGGGGCTGCGCTGAAAACTGCACAGTGCTGCACAAAGGAACACCATGACAAAGGAAAAGGGCATCATACATAGTTAATATTGGGCACATTACATACACATCTATTCTCTATCGGGATGATAGTTTTTTCACCCGGACAGCATTCATCTGAGGATAGTATTTAATTTTTCTTGGGAGATAGACTGATCATGTCAACTCCCTGTATCTGACTCTGGCTGAGGGGCACATGGCATTCCCCACTGCAAGTCGGCAATGCTTTGTGGTGCATAAACTTTATTTTCTATACTCTTTTCACTTTTAAAGTCGGGCCTAATCACAGACATGTGGCCCTTTCATTACTGGGACCCGGAGATCCTTTCTGCAGCCCTTAAAGTAGTATACCACCACTATACCATCACATGTCCTCTTTGTGTTAAGTTATCTGTGTTTGGGAAAAGAGGGACACACCAATTAGTAAAGAGAAGAATATTCCTAGAACTACTAGCTCCACTAATTAGTAGGGTATTTCTGTTTATTAACAGATTAAATTAGTTTATATTATATTTTATTGCTGACTTATTAACAGTACTCTGGCTCCTCATTTGAAAACATGTTTTGCAAAAGGTTTTTGAACATTAAATTCTTGGTGAGTCATCACCCTCAGTGGTAGAAAACATAGATAAGAAATCTCAGATTAGGAAATGCTGTAACAAAACCTACTTTATTGCCATATCATACATTTAAATCCTAAATCTCCGAATTTCTTAAAAGTGAAGATAAGAATCCAATTTCTACAAAACTAGATATCCTAGGCAGAGAGAGGGGAAATATGAACTTTGTGAAACCAATTAAATACTATATTTCCCATTTATAATTTCTAACTTTATAAAAAAAAATGTTTACTGTGTTATTAAAATTTCTTCGTCTATATGCTTAAAAAACTAGATTAGAGACGAGCAAATATATTTATCAACTGAAAGATGATTAGAGAATCAGGGATTTGGGGTCAAGAAGCTGACTTTAAATGATACAGTACAATGGAATTTGTTGGAAGGATGTCCCTTTCACCAAATGTTAGAGGTCTTACAGAATATAAGGATTGGTGATCCAAGGAGTCTCAAGTAACATACAATTCAACTGATTTTTTAGACTCTTTGGATCACTGGCTGAGATTAGAGGAGTCATTAGCCTGATGGTCAGCAACATGGAGTCGTCACCTCATACTGTTATGGTCGGAGCCCACTGTTTAAGAACCACTGCACTACACAATTGCCTATAACCAAGTAATCTTTCTCAAACATTTATTTATTACAGTGCCAGCATATTCTGGCACTGTATAAGGGTAATAACATAATAACAGACAGACAAAGATAAAGAAAGAGATAAGAGAGCCCTGCTGGGATGCAGCAACTTGTCGGTCAAGATGCAGGCGCTCAGTTTTCTGATGCTAGTATCCTCACTGTCTTTGAATTGATCAGAATGCCGACACTGGAATACCAACAACCAGTATCTCAGTAAGTATATAGGGAGCAGGCAGATGGGGATGGGGAGGGGGGCTAGTTTAAGGCACTAGTGGGGGGATTTATGGATTAGACTATGGAAGGAAGGGATAGGTTTAGGCATGACAATGGGGGGTAGGCTGCGGGCAGGGGGTGTTGGGTTTTAGATAGGGATGAGCACGTTTGGATCCTAGAGATCTGAACACCACAGAAATTACCTGATCCGAGGCATTCGCAAGTTGGTCGCTTCCACTCCACCGATAATCCGAGTCGAAAACAAGGCCCAACATCATCTTCCCACTGTAAGATTCTCGCGAGACTGGAGCTATATATAAGTCCAGGTGCGTATATGCCCTCAGTACCTTTGCCAGCATTGGTGATGAGATAGGGGGAGTGTGGAGGGACAAGCATCTGTTCTGCCCATCGTGGGCTCGGCATGCGGACACCGGAATACACTCCGTTCACTCCGTGGGTGCTCATCAAGTTCTGTGGGTGCTTGGGCTCTTGAGCACCCACAGAATCGGCACCTATGCTCCCCCCCTCCCCTGGTACCTGGCCTGCGCTCTTCTCCTCCCCTGGTACCTGGCCTGCACTCACCCCCTCCCCTGGTACCTGGCCTGCGCTCCCCCCTCCCCTGGTACCTGGCCTGCAAGTGTGGATCTGGGCAGCGGGCTCTGTGCATTGCTGGGCAGGCATTTGGTGAATGGGCAGTGTGCGGCGGGGTCCCTGATGGGAACTTTTAGCGCTACTAGTTCCCATGCGCCGCAGGCACCCGCCGCACACTGCCCATTTGCCGAACGGACCCCGCTACATCCTAGGGGCGGATCTACTCTTTCCTTTTCTGGTGGTGGGGGCGAGGTGGTCGGGGGAGAATCACAGTAGATCACCAGGGGCACTGTGTACACACAAACTAGGGCAGCGAGCTCAGCAGGAAACACACACAGCACCCCTTCAGCTGTGCCTGGCCTCAAGAGCCTCTCTCCCATCTTATAAATGTGCAGTTCCTCTGCATTCCCCTCATTACCACCACTGGGCCACCAAATATGATCATCATCTCCCGGATGATCATAAGCTCCCAGATGATCACAGTGTGGTGCCCGTGGTGGGAGAGGGGACCGGGCTGGTGTGGGAGGTCATCTGCCCCCAGTTCAAGTGGACAGAGCCCGCACCGTCAGTTCCCAGGCCGACTCCACCGTTCCCCCCATCCCCCAATGCAGCAGTGCTGCAGGGTCACCAGCAGGGTAAGCGGAGGGAGGTGGGAATGACCCGTAGGATGCCCCAGCACCCGTAGCTGCTCAGCGGTGGCAGCCATACATCCATCTCATGGGAGGCAGAGACCGGCGTTCTCCCAAAATGACCTGGGGGGGGGTGATTGTCCCCTTTGCCCCTCTCTGTATCTGTCCCTGCTGCCTCCCCAGCAATGCACGGACCCCGCTGCCTGGATCCTCGCGTGCTGGCAAGTTTAATTGAAATAACTAATGTGTTCAGCTTCCTTCAAACAATAATGTAAATGTTATAAACATAACTATTTATTTAATATATTATTGAATAATCGCTTTATTTCAGTTTACAACATTATTTGCTATAAAAATGCATATTTTTTCATGTTATTTTATGTAAATTACCATGTATTAATTTATTTTTTTATTTTATTTGTCATCTAATTTGGGGAAAATCCTTTGTGCAGTGTTTTTTAAATTTGAGGTAGTGAATGTAAAACAAGAGATAAGTGATTATTTGGCTGATTTTCCAAAAATAATTTGTACTTAGAATAGATTGTAGGACCAGAGAGGTAAACAGTTATTTTCTTGACCTAGATTTGTAATAACATAAAAAAAAAATAATATTAAGCTTTGCACAGTGGAAACTAAAAGCAAAAACATAATAAATAATGTAATACAAAGTAGAGTTTCCAATTAAAATGGTCAGTTGCAAAACATGTAAAATATTTTATTTAAATATGATGCAGAGGCCTAGGCACATGATATATTTTATAATTATTACTGCCTCACATATATAAGATCAGCTAATGCTGATTCTGGGTCAGATACGATAATGTTATTCTTGCAATCACTACAGATACAACTTTTTACATTGTATTGTGCCATAGAGAAATACATAATTTGAAATTATGTAAAGAAAAATGTTAATACTTTGGTTGTACAAAGGGGAATTTTGTGAGTTTATTTTATAACTACGAATTTACCTTTAATGCAAAAATAGAAAGATGGTGTTGTAACAGTGCTATGATATGTTATAAATTAATAACTTCAGAGTACTTAATGGGCAGAGTTATCCTTCAAAACACATTTTCCAAAAAAACATAAGGATTGTACAATGTGAAGTACAGTTATTAATGGGACAATGAACAATTAGTTTAAAATATAATCAACATAAAAGGTGCATAATTGTCATATAGGTCCACTAGGTGCCGTGCAGAAGTGAGTACTGAGACAGGTGCAAATTACCGGAGTTCATATAAGGTGTCTAGTATAGGCAGGACTATTTTTGTGCAGGCTCTAGCAGGAACTGTGGCCCTTATTCTAGTTCACTCTTTCTGACAAAATATTTCTTAGATGGAAATATTTTGTCAGAAAGAGTGAACTAGAATAAGGGCCACAGTTCCTGCTAGAGCCTGCACAAAAATAGCCCTGGGTATACTGTAGGTACTCCTGGGCAAACACTGGTCCCTAGTCTTTGGTGATAGCCTCCACTCCTGTCAGATGCGCTGCTGCATCCCCATTTTGTGTGGCCCCAGACCAATGCGTTTCTTTCCTTTGCATTTTCTTTCTCAAGATTCAAATAGATGACTCATCTATTTGGACACTGAGAAAGTCCCCAGATCCAGGGGAAGAAGTGCCTCTGCCAGGAGTGGAGGCCATCATCAAGGACTGGTGATGAGTTTTTGCCCGGGAGCACTTATACCAGACACCTATTATGAACTGTTTTTTTTTTTGCAGTTCCACCTCCTCCGGTAATTTGCACCTGTCTCAGTACTCACTTCTGCATGGCCCCTAGTGGACCTATATGAGAATTGTGCACTTTTATACGTTGATCATATATTAAACTAATTGTTCATTGTCCCATTAAAAACTGTACTTCACATTGTACAATCCTTATGTTTTTTGGGGATATGTGTATGGAAGGATAACTCTGCCCATTAAGAAGAACTCTGCAGGGATTCATTTATAACATATCATAGTGTGGTTAAGTATAACACCATCTTTCTATTATTGCATTAAAGGTAAATTCGTAGTTACAAAATAAACTCACACAATTCCCTTTTGTATAACCAAAGTATTAACATTTTTCTTTACATAATTTCAAATTATGTATTTCTCTATGGCACAATACCATCTTTCTATTTTTGCATTTCTGGTGAAGGGGGAGAGGAACCCCCAATAAGGTGTAGCACTGACCTGTTGCTTAAATGTGGCACCCTCCCCCTAATCTTCTGTCATCCTGTTGAAGTTTTCATAATCTGGCCAATGGGTTTTGGAGAAAAAACTTTTTCCCCATTCTTTCTCCCTCACCCCCAGCTTCTTGCACTGGTGTCCTTATATCAATCCATTGAAATGGTGTTGTTGTCTATTATATTAAGGAATGCTCTACCTAAAAGATAAAATTGTAATACATTCACTGTCCATTTTATAGTCAGACACTCCATTGTGGCATATATATATATATAAAAAAAATAGTTTTTTCTTCTCCACTCACAACTTCCGCTCCTAGACTGACCTCTGAAGTGTCTATTTGTAAAATTAACCTTTAGGATTATAAGATTGGTGCTGAATACAAGACTTATATTAATATGTTCCACACAGCCTTTACCGATTGTGACCAGATCATTTTTTCTGGGTTACTTTCTTCAGCCATTCTGTTTAATCCACAGCTCTGGTCACAAAATTGGAAACACATTTTTGATAATAACCCACTAAGCCTAAAAAGTTTTTTTTTTTTTTTTTAAATGGGTTTAGGTCAAATGAGTGTGGCCTCTACTGTGTTGGTCTGAGTAAAAAAACAAAGAATTTGTTTTTAAATATCCCTATTTTCTCTGTATTGATTGTTAAGACTACTTTATCTATCATTTACAGTAAATGCATATGACTGCAGTGGAGAGATAGTATGCCACATCTAATGGTGCTAAAAGAACCCGAGGAAACCCAGTATTACAGGCTTCCAACCTGGGTATAGTCTGAAGGAGGTTAGTGGGGAAACTCCACCCTGAAATCTAGCATCTGGGACCCACCCTGCACACTGCAGAGGGAAACTTTCCTATGTATCTGAGCTAGAAAGAGTGGTCCAGACTCCTGGCCAGGCAAATACTTTATTCAGGGTCATAGAAGGAAAAGTAGCATTCATGAGTCTGTGTTGGGAAAAGTGAACAGCAGGATCTGCGCAACAGTGTGACCATAAAAATACCAACAGGTTGTCCATTGAATGTGGCTGTGTGAGAATATAGACCACTTATACAAAATAGACCACAATATATATATCCCATCGGCAAACACATGGGGGGGGGGGGGGGGGTTCTGGTTGCACAGAAACCCCAGTCCTCTTGGCAAGTGGCTTAAATTATGACAACAATAGAGTATATAATATGATCAATAGAGCAGCCACCGCCATCAGTGTAAGGGACAAAGCAGAGCTGTTGCACATGCCCTGTGTGTGTGTGTGTGTGTGTGTATCTGAGCCCTCAAACATTGCAACAGACCAGAGAGTAGCTGCCAGGAGAAAGAGACAGGAGCCTTAACATGAGGTGGGAGAATGTGAGCTTAGAAAGTGCTGCATTGGTTCTATTGTGTTTTTGTGTTTATTTATTATATGTTTAACATTTTCCTATAATATAGACCATCTGTACTGTTATATATTAATACTATATTCCATGTATCCAGTGTATAAAAATACTAATTTTTTAGGGTTGTTACCGCTCTCCCATACTCCAATGTGCTGCAGAGTGGGAGACTTTGGATTACATTTGGAAACCCCCTCTAAAAACTCTGCATTTGCCACTGATCCAGTGTATATTATGCATCCCCCCCCCCTCGCTGAAGGCATGGCCATCTGAAAAGGGGTTGGCCTCATATAAAGGGGGGGGGGGTGACCTCCAAGAGATCTCTGTTCCATCACTCTGGGGGCATGATGAAGTGACTGGGCTGTGTGTAGTGCCAGCTCTTCCTCTGTGGCAGGAGCTCCTGTCCCTGCAGATGACCTGGCACATTGATTTAATCCCCTCCCAGGGTGACACCCACATGAAGGATGAACCTCTGTACCTGCTGTATGATGCCACTGGCCAGGGGGTGTTTAGTTATGAAACCTAGGGATGTTACGCAGTTGAAAGATAAAACCTGTTTTACCTGCTTGTGGAAATACTATGGAAGGTTGGAAGCCTGTATTAGAGATGGGTCGTTCGCGAACGAACCGGATCTTTTGAACGGATCCCATCCAAGGACGAGTGAGCCGCCGATCCCAAAACGGTGATCCGTTTCAGTTTCGTTTTCCATTACAATGCATTTTCCTGATCTCAGTGCTGCCACCTGTGGCAGCTGAGATGTACTACCTCTGGAGACTGAGTACAGTGCTGTGACTACAAGTGATAGAAAGATTAGCTGCTGCTGCCAGGGATGGCCATCGGATACCAGCTCAGCTTAATGATCCATTTTGCCCATCTTTAGCCTGTATGGCTAAATCATAAAACCTGTGAAAGGCTCTCTTTCAATGACAAGCAGGGGGTGTCAGTTAATATGTGAAGGAACGAGGAGTCTGGGGTATTTTAGGCATCTGCCAATGGCCTGGATGACTAATGCCAGATAGTGGCTTGTGACTAGGCAGTAGGTCTTTGTTAATGAGTGACAGTGCTGTAAATATACTCTGCTACTGTTTTACACTCATCCAAATACAATAAAACAGTGGTGAAGGAGTCTAGAATCAATGGGCGGTATTCAATGTGAATACCGGCGACGTGCAGCCAATCCAGTTTAGGATTCGCTGCACATTCGCCACTGCTCGCTGCGTTCCGGAGCCTCGCTGGCTCCGGTATTCAACGAGTCAGGGGCTCGCTGCCCCTGACCGGCGAATTTGAGCTCCTGCGGCAGACGTCGCAGGGAGCCTGAGGATGGTGGCAGGCAGGGAGATGGAAGTCTCCCTGCCTGCCCCAGAACGTTTGTGGGGGGGAGGTGGGCTCCCCGGGTGCCAGGCAGCACAGGCTGCCCCCCCCGGGGGTGCCAGCAGGGGACCGGGTATATTCACTACACCCGATCATGCATATGTAATGATCGGGTGAAGTGAATATATGAATATCTAATGAGCGGCTCGGCTCCGGCCCCCTGCTGGCTGGTCTGTGTAAAAAAAAAAAAAAAATTTTCAATTAAATATATATTCATGTGCTTACAGCACATGAATAAAAATAGCATGCCCCTCCTCAGAATAAAATTCCAGATTTTTTGACACCAATTGTAAAAAACAAAACACTTTATTTTAAAAGTTCACCTTCCACTTCACCATAAAAAGATAGCGATTGCTACTCGGTGAATCATGGCGAAAAAAACATTGAAATGTATTTGCCATCTGGTTATTGAATCGGATTCACCGTTTTACTCAGAAATTCGCCTTACAGCACAAAATCGCCATAAAAACCTGGCGAATCAGCCTCATTGAATACCGCCCAATGTGTGTTTACACTATAAGGTTACTTAACTTAAAGAGATCTATCTATCTTCAGCATCTATCTATCTACAGTATCTATCTATCTATCTATCTATCTATCATATGTATATATATATATATATATGTGTGTGTGTGTGTGTGTGTGTGTGTTTTCCAAAAGTAATACAGTACTAACACCTTTCTATATGTAAACAAAAAGGTAAAGAGGGTGCTTTAATATGTACATCATAGTAGGAATGGTTACACATGGGTACAATGGGGAGCCGGTCAATCACTTCGATGATGGGACCCTGCATGGTCAAGCGCCTACACACTTGCCAATGCAGATGGCTGATAGAACAAAGAAGGTTGCAATGCTGCAATCATGACCTGATTCAGCTTTGTTAGCAAAGCAAAAATGCAGGCAAATAGGCAAACACATGTTGCACTGCAAGTGGGGCAGTTGTAACATGTGTAGAGAGATGTAGATTTTGGTGGGATGTGTTCAAGCGGCATTTTAAATTGCAGTATAAAAATAAAGCTAACATCTATGGGCTACATGCAAAAGCAGGGCCAGGGCCAACCCAAGGAAAGCAACAGGTTCTGACAGGGTGTCACCATCTGCCCTGAGAGCATGCGTGGGTCAACTTGCCCCCATACTCACCAGGATCTTCAACAAATCACTGGAGCTACGCAAACCTCCTGCCTGAAAAGCACCACTATTGTTCCGGTCCCTAAGAAACAAATCGGAATGACTACCGGCCGATAGCTCAGACGTCTGTGATCATGAAAACGTTAGAGCGCCTGGTACTGAACCACCTGAAAGCTGGGACTGGTCACCAGCTAGACCTCCTCCAGTTTGCCTACCAATTGAATCAATGCATTGAGGACACAGTCAACCTGGCCTTCACTACATTCTGCAGCACCTGGATATGCCTGGTACCTATGCAAGGGTCCTGTTTGTCTACTTCAGCTCGGCTTTCAACTCAATCATCCCCAACATCCTCCACTCCAAACTACTCCACCTGAAGCTACCTGTTCTTGGATTGTGGAATTTCTGACTGATAGAAAACAAGTTGTGAAATTGGGAAAATTCACCTCCCAAGTACGGTCCATCATCACAGGAGCCCCCCAGGGCTGTGTACTCTCACCCCTGCCCTTCTCCCTGTACACCAACGCCTGCATCTCAGAGGCACAATCAGTAAAGATAATAAAATTTGCAGATGACACTACCATCATTAACCTCATCAAGGACGGGGACGAATCGGCTTACAGACAAGAAGTGGACCAATTGGCCCAGTGGTGCAGCGGCAAGCATCTAGAGCTCATCCCACTCAAAACCATTGAGATGGTAGTGGACTTTAGGAAGAAGTCTGTTTGTGTTCCTCTGCTAGCAATTGCTGACAGTGTGGTGTTGCTAGTATGATACCTTTGAAAAAGCTGTCAGAGGACAGCGAAACAGGTCAGGGAGCACCTGCTGATTTTACTGGGTTTACTGGCTGCAATCTGGATACCCTGCCTTGGAGCATTAGCTTGATTTACACCTGGATCGTCCACTGGGCACAAATTCTAATCTATTTCAAACTTGGGACACCACCACCTGCACAATAAGGATTACAAAGACGCATATCACATCGTTGAGGACACCCATAATCGATCGGGTTTACCATCTCCCTCCAGCGTTTTTTCATCCGGCAAGGTTTATGGACCCCACAATAATTCAGCCTTAGGACGTTAAAATCCAGCCTTCACAAGCACCTCCAAAAAGGACACTATCATGGCAATCCATGCCATAAGTATAACCCCAATTCTTTTATTATATGTACCTTTACAACATTTTTTATTTCTAAACCTTTTTGTATTTTGCTCAAATATGTTTATATGTATTATTACTGTGTAAAATATTTTATACCTATCAAGTGGCTTTGAATCCACAAAATATTGTGCAATAAGCAAATAAAACTACATATATATTTTTTAATACCATATTGATCCAATCTTTAGCGCTCCACCTTTTTTCTTTTTGCCTTCAGGAAGATGCTACAGAGCCATTCCCACCAGGTCCACCAGAAGCCTAAAAAGTTTCTTCCCTCAAGCGGATCACCTGTTGACAGGTGAACTCGTGAACACCTCACTGTCTAGTCGTGCCATAACCCTTTGCACATAATCGAACACTGTGTCCCCTCAGAATAACTTTCTGTATGACTGTACATGTTCCCCCACCTGTTTATATTGTTTGCTTGTACTGTATACTGTTTACTTTTTACCCACCTGGCTGCTACACAGCAAACCGAAAACAAATTCTTAGTATACACAAGTATACCTGGCCACTAAAACTGATTCTGATCCTGATTTACCCTGCAGTGAAACAATATAAAAAGATTTCACTCCGCTTGCACAGCAACATGTTTTTTTCCACACACAAAGGCCCCGATTCACTAAGGCTCACTAAGTAGCAAAGATTCCCTGCTTAGTGAGCCCTATGAGTTCCACAACCTGTAATGGTGATGTGGAACTACCTGTAGTTCGACCTTCACCTTGCCCCTGCACAGTAATTCTAATAGAAAACCATTACAGTTTGTAGAGGGGTGCCAAAAACCCTACCACTGGCCCTGACTCTGCCTAATAGGGGTAGGTGAGGGCGGTTGAATTAGGTGGTAGTTGGAAATGAGTTCCACCACCTGTCCAGGAACACTGTATGCCGTGTAAACAACTCATACAAATATTGAAGTTAATCTATATTGCACAATTGTACATTTAGCAATTAAAGACAACACAAGTTCTTGTTGCCTTGTTTCAGGACACAGTACCCTTTGCAACGCACAACAACAAAAAATCAAACAGGTTCAGTATAATTCTTCCTTCTCCTATGTTTATATCTGAATGAATGAATATATAAGGAAGGTTGCTGAGTTGACGTTCTATAGTTATTCTAATCAGCACTAAAGTGTGTTCAGAGATATAATTTGTCTAGTCTCTTCTGAGAACTTCAATAAGCACAGCTGTTTTAGCAAAATATTTGAAACTACTAAAAAAAATCTGTCTTTGAGTGATAACATTAGAATTTTCTTAAATATATAATTAAATACAGCATTCACCAATCACCATGTTCCAGAAAGAGATGGAACAGAAATGGAAAACTGACAGAAGCACAGACATAATTGTAGCTCCAATCATACACCCACCTCTCCTATCTCCCTGTAGTCATTTCTTCACGTCCTTCATTGCTGACTTCTATGCTTGTGTATCACTCACACAGATTCAGAGGTACAATAGAGAGTTTTCTGTCAAGAGGTCTCTCTACTGGCTTTCTACACTACAGTGTGGTACTGTTAATTGTAATGAAGGCATGAGAAAATCAAAACACCTGTAGTCCCCTTATAAACAGCTGGCCATACATCTACAGATCGATTGTCAGATCGGGCTGGTTGGAACAAAAACCTGGTAGTATCTGAATGACAGTTTGGCAGTTTTCCAGCATTTCAAAGCAAATGGTCAACTGTCATCTGCTTTCATCCATTACCAGGATTTTGTTCCAACCAGCCAGATCTGACAATCGATCTGTAGATGTATGGCTGGCTTTACTGTATGAAGAACTTCTGGTCAGTGTCAACTTCTGGGGTACTGTATTCATTCTAAAAGATGCTAAAATGGCATGGGCCTACATTGCCACTTCCTTTGCAATAGCTGGCAGTTTTTCCAATATACTGTATAGTGGACAGTAGTTGAGAAATAATTACCTCATGCAGGTGCATCCTCATACACTGGGGCTTCAGTCTCACTAATTAGCCCCACACGGGCCACCAGAGCATATTTCTTGCACATAATGTGCATCTTAATATCGTAAATAAAAAAACTGGGAGTGGAAACTACTTTTCTAGATTGCGCTGGTCTATTTGATGAGTGACATTTCTATATCTGTGTGAGATTGGGCCGTAATCTGTGTCTGAAGTACAGTATGATAAAGCAGCTACTGTATGTGACTTTGTTTGTGTTAAAACAAATCTCTGTGTGGTTACATTCCCAACCCAGCTTGTTTTGTACATTTTGTTGTGTCGCTGCTCCTGCGTGGTGCATAAGACACAGATATTTTAAATGCTACACATCTCGGAGCATCTCTGTCACATCGAGATGTAGGGGAATAACTAAGGCACTGAGAATAATGATTTATTCCACTGGACACTTAGGGGGTGATTCAGATCTGATCGGTCAGGCCTGAATTCTCTCCCGGCTGATGGGGGGGGCTTGTGAATCGCTAATATGCGCATGTGCAAACCCCCCGGAGGGAAAAAGTGATTTCTGGATGTCATTTAGTGCTGATGTGGGGTAATGTGGGGTAAATGGCTAAACACAGGATGGCATGGATATGCTGATTGGTAGATTCAGATTGTCACGGATTTGGCTGCAAGTGGATTATAAAGCTTCATTGTACACGCCAAATGCTGGAAGACATTGGGCCTATTGCTTACCATATACAGTAAAAGAGTGAAGCTAGAGATCAGCAGACAGAACTGTGTATCAAAATATACAGATACCGAGTAGGTTTAATAGCAAGTTACTCCCTTGAAATGTCGGCATCTTCTAATTTGTGCTGATTCTTTTATTAAAGGAAACATGCTTTATCATTTACCACAATTTACTTTGGTGATTTATTTATCCAACAATAAGGTACTGGGAAAACCAATGGGCAACATACAAGGCTCCCCTAGGAGTGATAATGCAGGGGTCGTGGTCTATACATGCAGCGCTCCTGCGAGGCCACGCCCATTTTCCCCCCAGACTCCCAACTGCCCCACACACAGCGGGACACTGATGGCCCCAGGCGAGGCGCGGGACCATAAAAAAAATGGGACGGTCTTGAGGTATGCAGTTCTTGTGAAACATGGATGCTTTGAACAGATTAATAACAAAGTGGAGCTCTACAATACAATTAATATCGTAAAGAGATAACGTTATTCTTAAGTATCAAATACACAAGCTGTCCAAAAAGTATATATTTATTTATGGATTAACAGCTGGTATGTAAATGAGAGGTGGATGGTGAAAGCAGTTGTATAATTTTCAGTTTTGCGAAAGATCTTTTCCAACAGATTCCATAATATTCTGTTATATTAAACCATGGATTTCAAATCCTTACTCTAAGATCCATGTAATAGCAGCAGTTGTAAAGACTAACCAAATAACCAGTTATTTGAGCAGGAATTAATTAGCCCCTGTTGCAGTGCATTCATTCTTGGCTTTGTATGTAAGCTCTGTCTATTATTCTGTAGATGGAAATATGTAATTACACAAGGCTGGGTCCCTCATAAATAATTTCTAAGCAGTCCCCTTCAGGTTCTGTTGCTTGATTTATGACCATGTCAATGTGTAGCGGGTGGCTACAATTGATAAATAAAGGAATTGTTCCTTCTAAAAGGTGCAGTCCCCAGAATCTAATTCCACTGACAATGATGACAAAGGTAACTATTTCACTGCCAGTATAATGTAAAAGGCCTCGAAGAGCAAAACCATATATCTTACACATTAGCAAATTATTTTAATATATACGCATTTTGACCTCAGATAAAGAGGATTTATTGTATATGTGCTTCCTGGCCATAAAAAGAAAGATGTAAACAATCTTGCTATACTGTAGATAGATATTATGTCCAGTTGGTTACAAATATAAAACAACATCAAGGAACAACATCAAGGACATTACATATCTAATTGATGTCTGTGTTTGTCCCTTACAGTAGGAAATACAGATTATATGATCCAAGGTTAGGGAAGGCTACATGCAAATATTATCTGTAAATGCAGGGGCGTAACTGGGATCAGTGGTACCTGGTGCACCGCAAGCCTTCTGCTGTATGAGCAAACAATAGAAGGGTCTTGGGGGAATGGTGTGTGGCCTCATGGCTTGACCCCCAGGGGCAGCCTTCAATCCCCTAATGATGCCACTGGTAAATGCACTAACTCTAATTGTTGATAAATCATAACAGTTAAATTATTGTTATAAATGTTATTTTATAGATAATATAAGCTTTATAGAAGCCCCAATTATGAATTTTGAGGCAGGGCCACTGAGAGGGGAGGGGGCGGCAAATTTAACAGCCATAGACCAGTCAGTTAGGCTGGGCCTGCCTGTAGGCTTGTTTTTCTATTATATTGGCCTATATTAAGGTGTGAAGAGACTTTCACAGACAAGAGAACAACCCTTCCACAAATAAGATTTCAATTAGGTTCACACACACACACACACACACACACACACACACACACACACCTCACTCTTCTTCACTCCTCTCTCTTGGATTAATTGTTACAACCCAAGAGGAGATTGCCAGGCACTCTTCAGAGACATGTTACTCTGTCCCTTCCATGAGTAGGAGCTGGGTCAGTCCTCTGCACTTTCTCCATGGTCCAGCTTCCATTTCACACTTCTTCCAAAGCCAACCCCAACCTTCAAGTGACTCTTAAAGTAGATGATTGGAGGTCAAAACCCTGTATATTTTGGGAATTAAATGAAATCTGAATAAAATACATTTCTTAAATACAACTGACTTTTTGGTGGAAACTACAGGTGATTTCTTGAAAACCCAATGCAGTTTGGGACAGTGAAAAATGAATTATACTGTACCCTGCACTCATTTAGTATACTTATTGTCCAAGGTTCTACTTCGGCGCTTCGCAAATCACCATGAAAATGACATGGTTGATAATTACCCTGAGATTTGTGTGTACGTTTCTCAGAAATCACCAGACACATGGTGTGGGCTCTATGTTCCTAGAGACCTGGTCATGAACAGCCTACTCTTATTTGCATTGCAGAGAGAGGAGGGACCCACACAGTGACTGCATATAGGCCCTCTCCTGTCTTAGGGGGTCATTCACGTTGGCTCGTAATGAGCTGAATTTGCAGCAGGATCCGATGTTGCTGGTCTGCGCATGCGTATCAGCAAAACTATGCATATGCAGACCCACAGTGCAAACGTCTTTGGCAAGTAATACACCCGCCGAGGCGTTCGCACACATCGGTGCAGACTGGGTTCGTGCAGGGGGCTGGAGCACTGGGACGCCCAGCGTTTCCTGGTCGTTCCCACAAAATTGGTAGATGCACCCAGAAAAACACTGGTGTCCACATGTGAACACAGGTGCGCTGAAGCCTGCTTGGGGTGGATGGCTGACATCACAGCCACCCACCCATATGCGCCCAGGCGCTCGCAAATAAAAGTCAGTCTAGGCTTATATTTGTAAACGGGTGACACAATCATTCAATAGTCATCAACCAATGATTTTTCACCCGTACACTTGCATGCAAATGGATGTGTGAACATACATTTCCATTAGCTTGCAAATGCGTCCGCTTGCAAGGGTGAAGAGGGGGTGATTTCCCATGACCAGCGGTGTCTGACCACTCGGTAAGATGCTAATATACGCAGTTTACCGAGACAATGTAAATGACCCCCTTAATCTGCCCCTGCTTTTGCAGTTTAAGTTTTCAGTCTCAAAACTATGTGTAACATACTATAGTAAATTATGGTGTACTCTGTGTCTTGATAAAGTAACAAAAAAATCACCAAAAGTTTGACATACAAGATATAATTAAATATAGGCAGTAAGTGTTTGTTCAAAAAAATGTATCAATGTATCAATCATCTTCAGTTTTGTAAAGATCTATGAACCAATAACATATGCTATGACATGTTTGTGAATCATGGAAATTCATAAAACTTAGAAATTGTGATCACAGCATCACATCCCTACTTATGGCCATACTAGTGTTGTGAATCATGTTATATGGAATTATTTGTGTGTGTCATTTACGCTGTCATCTTTTCTATCATTTTACAGACAAGTGACATTTGTAATTTGGCTTCTGCCCTTCAAACCTTTTCCAACCAAAGCCGCAAGCAATCCCTTCAATGTTTGCTGATTTGATTTGGATATTAGTCAGCAATTAGGTGAGTAGTGCTATAATAACGATGTCTATTTAGCCCAGTCTGACACATTTTATTCTACACTCTAAAATGTATACAATCTACATATTACAGCACGATTACCTTTTGGCTGCTCATCATTTACATATATGTTAAACGTTAGAGGATAAGTCTGCAGCTAGTCTTGTAAAGGAATTCATAATAAAAAAAAATAAAAAAACACATTTCCTGTTTCCTCTATCTCTTCCATCATGGGACCTTGAGAAATAGATCACCATCATTTGAAAGAGGAGAGTCACCTCTTTTCAATGCTAGGTGCTATGTAGAAGCAATGTGTTGCAATCACAGCAGTATGACCTGATGGGATACGGTCATTAGGTCTACACCAACTAGGTCGGCAAGCATTGGGTCGACACCACTAGGTCGACACCACTAGGTCGACAGGCAACAAGGTCGACATGGGATTAGGTCAACATGGGTTGATGTCGACATGTGTCTAGGTTGACATGGGTCTAGGTTGACAGGTCATTAGGTTGACACAAGCATTATGTCAACATGGGCTAGGTCGACAGTCAAACTGTTGACATGGGGTTTTTCACTGTTTTTTTTTAACCGACATGTGCAGACAGGCATGTGCCCTACCATCCATTAGGGCGTGGTGGGAGAACAAAATAGTGTGCCTGAAGAGGATGTGGTGCACTTCAAACTGCGTCCATGTTGACTGTGTCGACATTCGGGTAAAAAAAACAGTGAAAAACCCCATGTCGACCTTTTGAATGTCGACCTTGTCCATGTCGACCTAATGCTTGTGTTGACCTAATGTCCTGTCGACCTAGATCCACATCCTTGATTTAAAGCAGTAAATGAAATGCGTTTTGCATGCGATTTGCGTGCGATGCGATGCAAAGCTAGTTCAAAAAGTATGCACAGCACATTGTTCGATGGGATGTCCGCGGGAGCGCGCCTCACATCGCATAGCAAAAACGCACTGTGTATAGGCACCTTAAGATTAACTGCATTGTGTAGGTGATCAGGTTAATCAGCAGTTTCCATCATGTGCACTTCAATGGTATAAAACAAAACAAAATTGGGCGCAGTATCTACAAACTGTGTAACCACAATTAAAAAATAACACAAACTAATATCACCACTAAATTGGAATTGCTGCTCCCAATAGTAATTTGGATAATTCATTAGAAAAGCTTAGGATATTTTTATCCAGATCCAGACAACAATTGTCTTGCCATATGTAAAGTTGCAATAAGCAGGGGTAAGGCCGTTGCCCACCTAGGGACATCCTCGCTTATGCATCACCTGAAGATCATTCATAAGTCTCTGTTTAGTTCAGAAACTGTGGCTAGGACCATAAGAAGTCCAGGGACACCTAAATCCCTTGATCATGTTGTATCCAAATGCCTGAAAACCACACCAGCAAGTCACTCCTCATCCATTTCTTCCTCGATCCATATCGGAGATAGTCCTGCAGGCCATGTCACCGGCATGACTGACTCCTCTTCTATCCAGGATTCCTCCGGATGATCCTGCGGTGCTACGCCTACTGTTATTGCTGAGTCGTTCATCATCCCAGAGGGGAAGCCGGGGCACTGCTACATCTTTCACTAAGCAATTGACCTTCCAATAGTCCTTTGTGATGAAGACAAAGTACAATAGCGGTCATCCTATGGTAGAGAGGATAACTGTGGCCTTGACAGCTACTGTATGTTGGTGTTAGATGTGCTCCGGTATCCACCATCAGTGGAGTGGAATTTAGATGATTGGTGGAGGTTTTGTGTCCCCGGAACCAAATCCCATCTAGATTCCACTTCACTAGGTAGGCTATACCCAGGATGTATAGAGACTTCCGAAAAAGTGTCCTCAGTGCTCTGAAAAATGCGGTTGTACCCACTGTCCACTTATCCACAGGCATGTGGACAAGTGTTACAGTTCAAACTAAGGACTGTATGACTGTGACAGCCCACTGGGTAGATGCATCACCTACCACAGCAACAGCAGCAGCACCAGTAGCAACATTTCTGAAATCCCAGCTCCTTCCAAGACAGGCAAGGCTGTGTATCACTGGTTTTACTAAGAGGCACAAAGCTGACAACCTCTTCGAGAAATGGAGGGAAATCATTGCGCAGTGGCTTACTCCACTTAGACTCTCCGGGAGATTTGTAGTATCAGACAATGCCAGTAACATTGTGAGGGCATTACATGTGGGCAATTTCCAACATATGCCATGTTTTGCCCACATAATAATTTGGTGATGCAGCATTTTCTTAAAAGTTTACTTGCGGTGGCCTGCAAAATTGCGGGACACTTTTGCCATTCCTCCACTTCCTGCCGAAGACTGGAGCACCATCAATCCCTCCTGAACCTGCCCTGCTAGCTATCACCTCAAACAAGAGGTTGTGACATGGTATAACTCCTCCCTTTATATGCTGCAGAGGATGGAGGAACAGCAAAAGACCATTCAAGCCTACACAGCCACCTATGACATAAGCAAAGGAGGGGGGATGCACCTGACTCAAATGCATTGGAGACTCATTTCCCTGGTGTGCAAGGTTATCTGGCAGTTTGAACGTGCCACACATCAAGTCAGTTCCGACTCTGTTAGCTGGAGTCAAGTCATTCCCCTGATCAGGCTGTTGCAGAAGAAGCTGGAGAAAGTGAAGGAGGAGCTAAAGTGTGGTGATTCTGCAAAGAATGTAGGTCTTGTGGTCTTCATTTGCTTTGCCAGGATATGAGGGTGGTCAGTCTATTAAAGTCAGAGCACTACATTTTGACCACCATGCTCGATCCTCGGTTTAAAGCCTACGTTGTGTCTCTGTTTCCTGCGGACATAAGTCTACAAAGACCTGTTGGTCAGGAGATTGTCATCTGAAGCAGAACATGACATGGTAATAGTTCCTCCTTCATTTTTTTCCCCACACCTGTGAAGAAACAACTCAGATTAGCTACAAGACCCACTGGCGGTGATGCAGGGCAGGCAGGAGCGAGTTTGAACATCTGGTCCAGACTGAAGGACCTGCCAACAGTTGCTGACATGTCAACTGTCACTGCATACAATGCTGTCACCATTGAAAAAATGGTAGAGGATTACTTTGGTGACATCATCCAAGTAGACATGTTAGGCTGTCCATACCTCCGTACCTGTACTGGCAGGAAAAAAGGCAGTTTGGCTCTATTTTACCTGAGTTGTCACCCCTCCAGTGTGTACTCCAAAAGAGTTTTAGTGCAGCCGGAACCTGGTCAGCGAGTGGCGTAGGAGGTTGCTTCCACAAAATGTGGAGAAGATGATGGTCATCAAAATGAATTATCAATTCTTCAATGAAGACCAGCAATTGCCTCCAGAGACTAAAGAGGGATTTGTAATGGTGGATTCCATTGGGGAGAAATTGATAATCTGCGAGGATGAGGATGTATATACTGAAGGGGGTGAAGAATCAAAGGACGGGATGACATCTTGCCTCTGTAGAGCCAGTTTGTACAAGAAGAGATGATTTGCTTCTTTTTTTGTGGGACCCAAACAAACTAAAAATAGTCATCCAGCTAGCTCGGTGCAACCTTTTTCGCCTAAAAACAACATTAGGAGGTGTGAGGTATTAAGGATAGACTGGAAAGGAGTGGAAAATAATGTTATTGAGGTTAATAATAGCGTAGAAGCAAAAAAAAATCTGCAATTTTAGCAATTTTTATGGGGTTTTTTTTGTTAAATACAGATACGAAACATGGAAGGCTGGTGTTTTGGAACAGATCCAGATTCAAAACACAGCTGGAGATACAAACCTGAAACATGAAACACTATAAGTGGCCGGTGCACATCTCTAATTTTTTGGGAATGTCAGTGTAGGGCTGTGGGCTATAGCACTATTGTGAGTCTGTCAGACTGTCAGTGATGAGCTACATCACTATGAGGCATGTCACTGTGTCTTCAGAGCAGGCATAATGTTAAAAAATTATGTTCATTAGGTGTCAGTGTACCACCATTACTAGAAGTGCTGTGAGCCACACTGTGTGAAATAATAAAACTTGTGTTGTTCAGGTTCAGGCATTGTGTTGTAAGATAATAATATTTATTAGGTACCAGTGAGACACCATTACCAGAAGTTGCAATGTATAAATAATATACACTATATGGACAAAAGAATTCCGGCACCTGACTATTACACCAACAGGGACTGTAATTACACTCACCCTTTTGCAGCTATAACAGCTTCCACTCTTCTTGGAAGGCTTTCTATGAGATTTTGGAGTGTGTCTGTGGGTATTTGTGCCCATTCAATCTGTGGAGAATTTGTGAGATCAGGCAATGATGTATGACAAGAATGCCTGGCTCGCAATCTCCATTCTGGTTCATCCCACAAGTTCTTCTACACCAAATTCATCAAATCATATCTTTATAATCCTTATTTTGGCACTGGAACACAGTCATGTTGTAATAGAAAAGGGCCTTCCTCAAACCATTGCTGCAAAGTTGGAAGCATTGCATTGTTAAAGATGTCTAGATTTGCTGAAGTATTAAGATTGCCCTTCACTGGAGATAAGCGATCTAGCCCAGTCCCCTCCACCAAACTTCACAGTTGACATAATGCAGTCAGACAGGTAACGTTGTCCCGACATCCACCAAAAACAGACTCGACCACCTGATTGCCATACATAGTGTGATTTGTCTCTCCACAGAACAAGTTTCCACTGCTTCACAGTCCATTGTCTGTGTGCTTTACCCCACTCCATCCAACACTTTGCATTATACTTCGTAATGGGAGGCTTGCATGTAGCTGCTGAGCATAGGCAAATCTAAGGGGTTGTCCGGGGTGCACCGGACCGCCCATTAGACCACCGGCCGCACACAATTTAAAGAAATGACAGCTGGGCTGTGCGCTGCTCGGCTGTATAGTCTAAGCAGGTCCGTCGATATTTTCATTTCTCTCGCTGGACCGCGAGCCAACAGGAGCTCGTGGTCCAGCAGCCAATCAAGAGCGGCCACCAATACCACCAATGCCGCTCTTGATTGGCTGCTGGACCACAAGCTCAATTGGCTTGCGGTCCAGCGAAAGAAATTAAAATATTGACGGACCTGATTAGACTATACAACCGAGCAGCGCACAGCTCTCTCTGCCCGGCTGTCATTTCTTTAAATTGTGTGTGTCCAGCAGCTATCAGACTCACTCCCCCTTGGCAACCAGCAATTCCCTCCCCCTTGGCAACAAGCAATTCCCTCCCCCCCTTGGCAAAGAGCAATTTCACCCCCCCCTTGGGAAGAGCAATGTCACTCCCCCTTTGCAATGAGCATTTAACTCCCCTTTGGCAACAAACATGTATTCCCCCATGGCAACAAGCATGAAGCCCCTTGGCATTGAGCATGAAGCCCCTGGCATCAAGCATGAAGCCCCAGGCATTGAGCAAGAACCCCCTAGCAATGAGCATGTAGGTAAGTGGCAGTTATGTGTCAATTATGTAATGGGCATTACGGTTTGTTATATAGTATGTAATGGGCATCATGATGTGTGGCACAATGTGTATTGGGCATTATGGTGTGTGGTCTTATGTGTAATTGGCATTAAAGACTGTGGCTTTATATGTAATGGGTATTAAGCAGTGTGGTCTAATGTGTAATACCACGCCCCTTTTTGTGATACTACACCTCCTTTCCATGAGGCTACACTCGTTGACTCTGCTCTGTGATTTTACTTGGTCTTCTGCTTAGTGGCTGAATTGCTGTTGTTCCTAAACACTTCCATTATATAAAAATAACAGTTTAAAGTGGAATATCCAGCAGGGATGAAATTTCACAAACCATCTTATTGCAATGTGGCATCCTATTACAGGACCACGCTTGAAGTCACTAAGTTTTTCAGAACAACCCATTTTGTATAAAAATAATGACAAATGAAAACTGCATGGCTAGGTGCTTGATTTTATACACCTATGGAAATGGGTCTGATTTAAACACCGAAATCCAGTAATTAACAGGTGTGGCCAAATACTTTTGTCCATATAGTGTATAATAATATGATGCAGCTATGTTTATATACCATATACTTGTCCTATGCTGTCTTGAACTGTAAGTCACTATTTTCATGTTTTGTTGATTTGTTTATATTCTCTAAATGGGCACTGCAAATAACTTGTGGCGCTATAAAGGTTAATAATAAATAATAATAATAACAATATAAACTATATGTGGCATTTTATATTGCAGTTTACAGTTGTACAATACCTTTTTTGGTGAACAGAAAACATAAACTCTGTCCAGTACTCTAATACGCTTTCACACTGCCAAAACGTTTTAAAAACCGGTATTTTTAAACAGTATTTAAAACGGGTCTGAGCCTTCACATTGCAGTAGATTACCGTTTTAAATACCGTTTAAGTACCATTCACATCAGTCAACCCGTATAATCCCCTGAACACGTTTCAAGGCAGAATGCAGGGGACAGCCTATCACAGGTCTGGAATCTGTTGTTTTTGCTAAATACCGTTTCAGAGCCATTCTCACTGCATAAAAAATGGCTCTGAAATGTGTAGGACTCTGCTTTTTAAACATTTTGAAATACTGGTTATCTTTATCCGGTAAATCAACTCTGGCACTTTCCCACTGCAGCCTGAAACGTTTTGAAATGGGAAAAAAAACAGCAATATACCGTTTAACAAGTGCAGTGTGAAAGGGGTATAATTCTGGTTTTCTTTCTTGTATTACAGTATCAGTAATTTTATTTTAATGTTTGTAAAAATGAGCTAGATGTTCTATCTGTATATTACGTGTATATGCGTTACTGGCATTTAAAAAAACATAAATATATATTTATATTACTATATATAGCTTACAGAATACCTGTTTTAAAATTATGGATTTGTTATTGACGTTCAGTTGGTGAAAATATATTAGTTTGTCTTTTTCCTTGTAATTAGCAGTCAAATGTGTTTAAACATGTAGAACGAAGAAACCTAAATTGACAGCAGGTTCCACATGGGAGAAAGCTATTCCCCTCTCCTGTGATGTCAGACTGAAGAAACGAAAACTAGACACTGTTTTCCAGATGAAGAGAAAAAGTGGGCAGAAGTTGTGACTCATTTCTGCTCAAATGACAATGTCCATACCACAGTAGATATCTAGTGAGACTAGAAAAAATATTTCCCACCAAGAATGGTAAAATATTTCTTCTATCTTCATAATCCAGATGTGAACCGCACTGACCAATTTAAAGTCATATTTGCATGCAAAATAGGCTGATATTTTCCTTTCCATATCCTATGAGGTAATACAACCGCAGACCGCTATCAGTCAGCGTTGGTAGCCATGTTATCATGCTATGAAAGAACAAGCATAATCCGTCAAATATTTCCGTTATGATTTCCTTATGTTAGTTATGAAAAATAACTAGGGTATGTATTTTATCGATTAAATGAAGTTTCCGGTAAATCGTTTTTTTTTTCCATAAATTAAATTTACCGTCTTTGGGACAGTCATTATTTGCGTAGTAGTAGACTGAATCAGCTCGCTCGTCATTTGTCCACAATATAAAACAAATAAAGTTTCTGCTGCAAGGAGTTCAATGGTTTGGTCAAATAACCTTTTTCTTAAAGACAAAAATGCAATACAAACAACACTTACCTATACACTGTTAAGAAAGAAACACCCAAAGTGCAGCATTAACATGGTCCTGCTTCTGGAGATCGCATGCATGTCATATGATCGCATCTCCATCTGAGGCACCTCTACTGGTGAGTGTGGCCATGGAAACTAAGCCCGCTATTCTGATTCACATGCTCCCCTGCGTTTACTCGCAGGCAGGGCCGGCGCTACCCACTCAGCAGCTCCTGCAAAGCAGGGAGGCGCCATGCTGAAAAGGCGCTGTCTCCCTCCCTGCTCTGCTAAAGCTGCCTCAGCCCTCACTGTCACTGCCTCCTGCACGCCACCCGCAGCGCCTGTCTGACAGTGGGCAGGCGGCAGTATAAAGAGGTTCTCCCTGCACTGCGAGTGCACACAGCCTGCAAGCCGACCGCAGTGCCTGTCTGACAGCAGGCGGCAGTATGGAGAGGCTGAGCAGCTCCCTGCACTGCACACACACTGTCCTCCTCCTGGGACCTGCTCCCTCTTCCTCACGGACACTTGAGCTGAGGCATGTTGCGCTGTCTGTGAATGCCTGGATGACATGTCCTGTCCGGATCTGACCCTACCCATTGCTCCCTGCGCCTGTCAGCTGTCAATCAAATGACAAACAGGCAGCAGCGCCGCCTCCCCTTCCTTCCCTCTTCTCAGTGTGCTGTGCCAGTGCCATTTCCAGTCCTCAACACTGCGCCCCCTCTATCTCCTCCCCTCTTCTTCCATCTCCTCCTTCTCTCCCCTCCTTTCCCCCTCAGTCACGAGAGGGGTGTAATGGCATCCTCAGCATCCTGCCTACGCAGATAGAAGAGGAGGGACTGCACAAGAGTTAAACAGCAAAAGAACAGTGAGTCTTTTGTTATAAATGTTTATAAACAATTTTTTAATAATTGTAGATTTTTTTTATATTAATAATGGGCTGGGTTATGTGCCTAAAGGTGGCCATACATGCTGCAATAGCAGCGTGCGATGCGCGCTCACATTGAATGCATGCTGTGCGATGCGATCTAGCCCATAATGTATGCAATTCTCACAGCATGTATGGGCACCTTTAGTGCCTGCAACATTTTGCGGACACAGCACTGAGATGGTGTATGCATACTTGTACATGCACCCGAGATCCTCCATAGGATTGCATGTTGCATACACTCCCACAATCGGGCTGCAGCTTGTTACAATGGCAATGTGAAAGGGCGCAAAATTTATGGTTTGCAGGAGGGCGCCGGACACCCTAGCACCGGCCCTGCTCGCAGGGGAGCGATTTTTCGCAAATGTGCATAATCATTTAAGCACATGTGCATACCCTCCAACTGTACCGATTTTGCCGGTACAGTACCGTTTTTTAACAGTCTGTACCGGCAAAATCATTTTGTACCGAATGTACCGGTTTTTCTCAGTGTGCGTGCGGTGCTCGGCTCTCCCTTCCCAGGTTCCATTCCCATGAGTGCTTTGCGGCGCCGGCGGGCATTGCAAGACGTCATGACGTCACGTGCCGCACCAGCGCCGCACACAGTCAGTGCACTCGGGACTCATGAGACTAGTTATAGTCTCCCCCGCATGCGCAGACACTGAGGGCGGCGGGCGCGAAAGAGTGATGTGAGGCAGAGCCGGGCAGACTGTCACTGCGCAGGGGGGATCTGACCGGGCCCGGAGCCGCTGCCTTCAAGCTAGCTGCAGCAAAGCCTGAGAGCGATCATCTCAGATGATCCCCCAGAGAGGAGTCTCACTGTGAGTCACACATATGTAAATAAAATATAAGTATCCAGCCTGGCCATATCATGTGTTCCACCTTCTGCAGTGTCTGACATGGTGGCTTAGTTTTATAAGTGGGCTGCTGGCATATTATATCATTATATTATATTTAATGTACTTTAAAAAAAATAAGTATATTAAATATATGCTGATTTAATATGCCAGCAGCCCACTAACTTAAGCCACCATGTGAGACAGTCTAAGTCACAGTGACTGTCTCAGACTCACATGGTGGCTTAGTACTAAGGTGTATTGGTATTAATGCTCAGCTCCCTTTCACCCTTGTTTATATCTGCCAATGCTCACATTCGGAAAGGGGTGACCACGCCCCCTTTTGCCCGTGACCACCCCCCATTTGCATGTGACCACGCCCCTTTCCGGGGGTGTACCGATTTCTGCCCTTCAAATGTTGGAGGGTATGCATGTGCAGCCGCTGTGTGCGAGTGGCCACGGTGAATAGATCATTCGCTGGGCACTCGCACACAACAGTGCGGCCAGCGGGAGAGCAGCAGTCTGGGGAATGCTCCCATGGGAATGCCTTTCATAGGTGTTACAATGAAAACGCTGGCTGTTCTTATGGTAATTCCCTGATGATGCGGGTGCAGGGGGTGCACAGCTGATGTCAGCAGATGTCAGTTGCCTGCCCAATTACCACACAGGGCACCAGCAGATATGAGACACCACAGAGGTGTCTCAGGATCTGCAAGCACTTTCAAAATCATTTGATGGCCAGTGACCATCAAATGATTTTGTCCCCACATGCAAGGCTACAAATGGATGTTTATGCAAAACATCCATTCGCATGCCTGTGGGGGATCGCTGCATGTGAGAGGGAATGGTGGTCCATGCAGCGTTTGGTGGACTCACTTGTTGACTCGTGGAGTTTGGTGGACTTGCTGGTTGACTCGGAAGGCTGCGAAATCAACCAGAATAAGGGCCTAAGTGTTCCAAAAAAAAAAAAGAAACACACATTGGTAGGTATTCAATGGGGATTCTCGCGGGCGGCAGCGAATCCTGTGTCCACTTTTGCAGCAATTCTCCCTGCAGGGCGATTCGCCGGGCAGCCGCCCGTTCGCCCTATTCAACGTGTCAGGGGCTCTCTGCCCCTGGTGGTGAATCTTAAACCCCCCCCCCCCCGGCGAATGCCGCTGGGGAGCTGGGGGACGGCTGCAGGCAGGGAAATGGAAGCCTCCCTGCCTGCGCCGGACACTGTGGGGGTGAAGGAGGGCTGTGGGGGACACAGGGAGAGCCCCCCAGAGCTGGCAGGGGGCTGTGCTAGGGAGCCACTACACACTGGTCCCGATCGTGCATATGTAATGATCGGGATCAGTGTGCAGTGAATATGTGAATATTAATGAGCGGCTCCCGGCTCGGCCCCCTGCTGGCGAATGTGTAAAAAAAAAATGTTTTAAAAAAAAAATACTTTTTTAAATATATTCATGTGCTGCAAGCACATGAATAAAAATAGCATGCCCCTTCACAGAAAAAAAATCTGATTTTTTGACAACAAAATAAAAATAAAAAACTCTTTATTTTCAAAGATCATATTCCAGTTCTCCAGAAAAAGATGACGAATGTAAAATGGAGAATCCGGGGGAAAATCACTGGAGAAAGCAGTTCTCCACTTCAGCATTGAATACATTCTCGGCGAATTCCACTAAAAACCCCATTGAAAACCACTGGCGAATAGCGGAGAATCACAAACAGTGAATCGCCAGACATTTGCTCTTCATTTGCAGAGAATTGTGTCCATTGAATCATTGAATAGGGCGAATTGTTTTTTCTGTGAGAAAATTCCCTGTAAACCCGGCGAATTGCCTGATTCCCCAGAAAATATGGCGAATCAGAGGCATTGAATACTGGCCACTGAGTAAAAAAAGTTCTGAATACACTAATATCAATAAATTGCACTAGGAAGCAGCACATTACATACTGTACATGCATCTAAAGGTAAGAAGAGTAGCAGGATAGAATGAGATACAATAAATGTATGGTGTTAAGATAAAGAGGAGAAAACTATTATATATTTATTAATTAAAGAAAACAGTTGTAGTACAGGTACTACTTAAACCAAATGGATGTACATTATTTAACCTTTAAATAGATTTGGCATCCAATTGGAGAAGCAACCTGTCTATTTCTCCACTGCAGAGAGATAGTCACTAGCCAATCATTAATGGCTACTAGATTACACTTTAGGGCTCTGAAGTGGTGTGCCACTGGTTGGTCATTCTCTTTGTAATCTAAAGCTT
Organism: Crinia signifera; assembly: GCF_055691185.1. Lineage (NCBI taxonomy): Eukaryota > Metazoa > Chordata > Amphibia > Anura > Myobatrachidae > Crinia > Crinia signifera. The sequence goes on along the minus strand of NC_139222.1, from coordinate 151,914,245 downwards.
ACATGATGGGGGGTGATGCAGTACCATTCTTTCTTTAAATTGTATTGTGTCGTCAGGACATCACAGAAGAGAGATGCTCGGAGTACGAAGCAAGTTGTCAGGTGCACCCAAACGACATGCATGGCTATCCTTCAATAAAGTCCTGATACTTTTTTGATCATTGGCCGTATGCAAGTTGATTGACTGTTAGCTGACATTTGGGGTTGGTAACCGGACGTTTTCTGGGAGTTTTATGGAAAACTCAGGCATACCCAGGTGTTTTAGGGGAAGTTGTGTGACTCAGTTCTGGCCCTATACAGCCAGTTTCTATCCCAGCCACCGAGTAAGTCCAGTGCTACTCACAGAATCATTTGATTGTGAATGTCTTACAAATGGATTTGCAGCTAATCGCCAATACAGCTTATTTTTTGATAGACCCGCTAAGCAATTTTCTCTGGCGGGGGGGCCTATACCTTGTCGCAGGGCTCCAAAAATTAGGAGCCCATCGATCAGGACTGAATTAGGACCACATTTGTTTCATCTCAGTGCTCAGAGATCTGTTATGTTTATTGATAATTTGGCAACTATGCATATAGTTCTCTACAATAAAATCAATGTAGTTTTCCTAAACAAATGTCATATTTTACAAAGCAGAGAGGAAGGCACTGTGTGCACTAATGAAATCTCAGTTTCGTCAGAAACTGTAATCTAATTACACAGTCTTGACCCTAGGTGAATGCTAGCTTTGCTTTTAATTGCAGCAAAGTTGTATGTTAGATAGTAAAATGCCGTCCTGTATTACACATTCAACAGCCAAGTGTAATGATTTTATTTAACAAAAGTGTTGAAAATCAAGGTTAATATAAGCTGAACTTTTGAGTTGCTATGGCACGGCAGAAGTAGTCCTACCAAATAAATTGAAAACAGTAAAAATAGGTAAAAGTGATTGACAATAATAATTAAAAAGTCTAGTGGACAAATACATGTATAAGATATAATAGCTTTTATTTATTAGAAATTTGCTGCCAAACTTACACTGATACCAATAAAGTTAATACAATATAGGGGGAAATTTACTAATATGAATTCGTAAAAAATAGGTGTATTCGTAGGCAGAAATACACCTATTTTTTACACATTTGTTTTTTCGGGATTTACTATCCCAAAAATACAGCAATTCGTATTCCTAAAGATGGGACATTCGTATTTGTATTTACAAATACGAATGTCTACACCATCGATAGAATACGACAGGAATCACCATTCAAAAGAATGGTGGTTCCTGATTTACTAAGCAGCCGTATTGATAATACGGCTGCTTATTGGCGTGAAACAGCCACAAAAATACGGCAGGAAAATACACCTTGATTTCCCTGTCGTATTTGCTTTAAGCCTGCACGGATCAGTCAGATGCGTGCAGGCTTTAGTGTAAAAAAAATAGAAAAATAAATATAAAAAAAAAGGCGTGGGGTCCCCCCCACAGCCATAACCAGCACCAGGCTGAAGGAGCCGGGGCCGGTAATAAAAAATCAGGGAACCGGACAAATAGGGGTTCCCCGATTTTTTACAACCAGCCCCAGGCTCCAGGTCCGGGGCTGGTTCCCAAAATACGGGGGACAAAATGACTAGGGGTCCCCCGTATTTTAAGAACCAGCCCCAGGCCAAACCAGCCAGCAGGGTAATGTCACAGCCGGGGGACACTTATTATATAAGGTCCCGCGGCCAAAACATCACCCTACTGACCAGTCAGCCTGGCCAGGGGCCCTGGGGAAGTGGGGACCCCCCCCCCAATAAAGGGGTCCCCCCCTCCAGGACTTACCTGACCAGGCTGAAGCCTGGTGCTGTCCCCGGTGGCCCTGTGCGGTGGCCACCGGGCTGATTTCAGTGTAAATAAATAGATGAAAAACTATTGTTTAAAACTGTGGAACTATGAGTCCCAGCAAGCCTCCCTCGCAAGCTGGGACTTGGAGAACCACAAGTCCCAGCCTGCGGGGCATTAAAGGGCCCGCTGGCACTTGTAGTTCCACAGTAATAAAAATAGTACAATAAATACACACTGACACATTAGAAAAATAAAACTTTAATACATCCATTACACACATACTGATACTTACCTATCTTGAGCCCGTAGGTAGCCCTCTGTCCTGGTGTCCGGTGTCCTGTGTCGTCCTCCATGTCCATGTCAGCATCCGTGTCGTCCTCCAGGTCCATGGCGGTGTCCGGGTCCGAAGTAATCCATGGTGGAGCTGTGGAAGGAAATCCTGCTCACCTGGTCCTGTGGTGAAGATGTCTTCTCTTGATCCGCCGTAGTCCAGGTATTCTTCATGCTGCCGGCGCTCCCCACAATAGGATTACTGGATAAAAGATACAGAGGAACAGATGCACAAAGCTTCAAAAGTGATCAAATGGAGAGTGATAAAAACCAACAAATCAGCTCCTGCCTGACATTTTTCAAACACAGTCTGTGGCATTACAGGTAGGAGCTGATCAAATGGTTCATCACTCTCCATTTTATCACTTTTGAAGCTTAGTGCATCTGGCCCTCAACCTGTACACACTCTCCAGGAGTCTGTTTGAATGTGTCTGCAGCTAGTTTTATTTGACATAAAATAGAATATTTATTAGCAAATAATATTTGGGGATATCCCCCCAACACAGCTATTATTTTGTGGTACCATACATACAGTATAATGTATTCTGTAATTGCACAGATCATTCTTATATATTATTATCAGGATGTCTCTGTACATTGCTATATTCATTTTTCATTCTATCCTGACTAGTCTCCCAGTTCCTGTCACTGAAAAAGAATCCTTACGGCATGATGCTGCCACCACCATGCTTCACTGTAGGTATGGTATTGGCGGTACCTGGTTTCCTCCAAACATGATGCCTGGCATTAAGTCAAATTAATGACTTCAATCTTTGTCTCATCAGACCAGAGAAGTTTTTTGGCAAACTTCAGGTGGTTGCCATGTGCTTTTAACTACGGAGTGGATTCTGTCTAGCCACTTTACCATACAGGCCTGATTGGTGGATTACTTCAGACATGGTTGTCCTTCTGGATATTTTTCTGTACCCTTCTCCAGATTTGTGCCTTGAGACAATCCTGTCCCGGAGGTCTACAGACAATTACTTTGACTTGGCTATGCTTGGCTTGTGCTCTGACAAGCACTGTCAAGTGTGGGGCCTTAAATACACAGGTATGTGCCATTCCAATTCATGTCCAATCAACTGAATTTCCACTGAAGGATGATCAGTAGAAACAGGATGCTCCTGAGCTCAATTAAGAGCTTCATGGCAAAGGCTGTGAATACTTATGTACATGTTATTTCTTAGTTTTTTTATTTTTAATAAATGTGCGATAATCTCCAAAAACTCACGCTGTCATTATGGGGTATTGTGTGTAGAATTTTGAGGGGAAAAATACAATTTTGGAATAAGGCTGTGGCATAACAAAATGTGGAAAAGGGAAGTGTTGTGAATACTTTCTGGATGCACGTTGGTTCAAAGAGCACAGTGTATAAGTTCAAATCGCATAGCCCTGAAGTTCAAATTGCATAGCACACATTGTATAGCTCAAATCACACCTAGCACTCACTCATTATATCCCACCCACACTGTAAGCCGCATTGAAGTGTATGTGTTCACATTGAAATGCAGTTGTTGCTGTTAGGTGGATACTAGGTGCACATTCTATAAAATGCAGGAAACAACTACCTCTAGTTGGCAGTATGAGCCAAATATGGGGTAATAGGCAATTCGACACACACCTCCCCACTCACCAGCCACGGTTCAGGTACACAAAGTCTTCCAGCAGGTGCAAGAAGGTAGCCCTGATTAGTGTGAGAAGGTAGTGGAGGTTGCGGTAAAGTTCTGAGGTCCTAAAACAGTAACATCAATCACAGGTAAGAAATTTAGGTGAATGCGGACTGTGCACCTACAGGACAAATGCACTGTGCACCATCTGCACTTTCCCAGTTGCGGTCCTGTTAACAGAGATAGCAATCGAATCAAGTATGGGACATTAGAACCTCTAGGCGATTTGATTCACATTCATAATGTTTCATTATGTTAATTATACAGCATATGTTAACAAGGAAATAGTCATAGCTCGTTACTACTCTTCTTCTTTGCCCTGTGTAACCATAGGACAGTCACAGTTCAAGTTCTCCAGCTGCACTTCCCTTTAGGACACACACATAGCACATACTGTCATCATGATGATTTGAATTATATCAATGCATTTATTTTAAATAAATTGACTGCAGACGAGATTTAGGGTCATTAGTAGCAGAGAAAAAGAAGCCTTGGAAATCTGGTCTTGGTTGTAAAACGTGTGTTTTGATTAAGGATCCCTCCTACTGGCCGTGTGTATGAAGGTTTGGAGTAATTCACATTACAGACGGAGTGTTAATAAAGTAGTCACACACAGGAGGAAGGTTCGTTGCTTAAGCAAACAGACATTTGAAACAGTGCTGCATGCTGAATTTCTTGATAAAATTAATTAGTTATTTCCTCGCTGTGCTCGCCTTCCATAGATTTGTTACAAATTTAACAGTAATTTGCACTTCGCTCACAGTTCCTTCGTGAGCAGCGCGTCCAAGGCATTAACGCAAATCGCTACTTAATTGGATGTTTTATCTGCAGTTTACTGGTGCAAGTTATTTAATGAGGAATAAACCGTGAAGAGACTGGGAGGAACTTATCCTTCAGGTCAAGAACAACGTGCCAGCCTTGAAAGGAGAAAATTAACATCTTTTAGGAGGAAATTAAAGATGAAGTGTTAAAACTCCAGCAGTGAAAGGTGCATACATACAACATAATGACAAATGTGATCCCAGTAATTCACTTTCATTATTACTGTAGATGTCCCGTTTCCTGCCAGATTCTGTACTGTGCAGTTGTGTGGTTATTAAATGTACCAGAAGAAAATATCAAGTACATACAAATAAAGGAAAATTTATCTTTTACATAAATTCTCACCATAACTTGAATTGTCTGGGGATCTTTCCTGCACCCTAGTTATGGCATGTGTCAATCCCAATCAGACCAAATAACTGAAGGTAAATTATACTGCCATAAGGAAATATATTTTTTTATCCTGTCCTCGTGACGGTATAATAAGTGTTGCACTGGGGCATGAAGGTCTCACCGGGGAATTACGTTATAGGGCCCACTTTAGGGGTGTGGCCAGTCTCCACAGGGGGTGTGACCAGCTGCCACAGAGGCTTTTCTAACCATTAGAGCAGTGATTTTCAACCTTTTTACCTTGTGGCACACTTAATAAGATTTTTAAAATTGCCGAGGCACACCATGAGATCCCCACAGGGCAAAACGCATTGGCCCCACAGGGAAAAAAACCTAAAGGCCCCTATATAAAAAACAATCACACTGGTCCCCACAGGTAACAAAAATACAATACATTGGCCCTTTACATGAAAAGAAGAGACCAGTCAGTAACAGTTGAACTGGTGGTGGCTGTACACTGGTTTGGGCATCTCTAGATCTGGGGGCACACTTGAGAACAGCTCAAGGCACACTAGTGTGCCACGGCACAGTGGTTGAAAAACACTGCATTAGAGATTAGATAGTTATAGTAAATTCTACTAGTTCATGCATGGTAATGTGCGTAACAGATTAATAACAGCAATACTCCATAATCTGTACAGTATAATGTAATATAGGGTTGTTCTGGTTAATAGGCTCGGATGCGAATTCGCATCCTTGTGGGTCAACCAGATCCCTCCTTGAAGGGGCGTAACTATGAATTGGGCGCCCCCTCTCCCCCCCCTCCGCAGCAACCCCCCCCCCCCTCCGCAGCACCCCCCCTCCCCCATCCCCTACCCGTAGCCTTACCTGTCTTGCTGCCGCTGGTCCCGGCTCCCTTGCTGGCTTCATTCTTCTGCTATGGAGACGGACCAACACAAAATGTCCGCCCCCATACAGCAGACAGTTTCAGAGAACTGTCTGCTATATGGGGCGGACATTTTATTGTGGTCCGTCTCACTAGCAGAAGAACTGAAGACAGGTAAGGCTGCGGGCGGCGGATTGGCGGGCGATGGGCGGGCGGCAAGCAGTGGATGGGCGGACGGGAGGGTGCTAACTATAGCAACGCAGCCCCCCGGCGCCCCCACATGCACAGCGCCCCCCCGCGACCGCGGGGGCTGCGGTGCTATAGTTACGCCAGTGCCGCCTTGCGAATGGTGGTATGCCCGCCCACCATTCGCAAGTGGCGGATATTTTACATAAACATCCATTCGTAGCCTGCGGGGGGATCACCAACATCATTCAGTGGTCGCTGACCATCAAATGATGTGGAACGTGCACACATATGTAAGGTTGCTCAGAGTAACCTTAGATCTGTGTGCATATTCTGAGGAAAGTGGGCGGGCAGATGACATCTGGTGATGTCAGCTGGCAGCCCCCGCACCCTCGATATCGGCCCATTAGCATGAAAAAGTCCAGCACTCTCATGGGAACGCCCATGAAATGCTGGGCATTCCCATATGATAATGGACAACCCTGCTGCCCAACAACCCCCCCCCCCCGCGCCTTTGACCAGTTTGTTTGTGGTGGAAATACATTCTCCTAACTGGGAACCCCACAACCTAGCATGGGAGGAAGACAGTTCAACCCCTAGTGATGATGAGGGATAGTCTACCATTAGGTCAAGAATTGTTAAAGTATTAGTGTGGTTATAAGAGCGACATCATACAAGGTACATTTAATGGTATTTGGTACCTGCTAAACTTCACTCACTTTTCCAATTGTCTTCACACTTTTTCTACACTACATTCCTCTACACTTGGTGGTCTTGCCCAATTAAAAAAAAGATTTCTGGAACCAAGTGTGGAAAATGTTGTTAAGAATAATAGGTTTCACTCTGTGGTACTTCTGAATGCCCCTGTTCAATCTATTAGCAAACACCAAGAATAATTTATTATTTTTTATTTATTATATTTATTATATTATTTATAGTCCATGTATGTGATGCCACCAAATCCATGGTGGCACCTTCGAAGAATGCCCTCCAAGCTCTTATTGACATCTTATCTTCACTCATCTTCAGACTCTTTGACACCCTGACTGACCTGCTTACAGTACAGTATGTTGTGAATAGAGGGGGTAGGGTATAAACATGATGTTGCAATAAGTGGGAAGAATTTGTGTTGAAGGGCACTGTATGAGCTGTTACCCCATTCCAGTAGACATAGAACTACTCCTGGCCTTTAACAGCAGGGACTACTAATAAGGGGATCTAGTAAGTGAACTACCATGCTGGCTTGTAATTGTTGAAGTTATAGTGCACTGTGTGCCAGATTCAGGGTATATAGCTAATCAGAGAATTCACAAATTGAGTGATTATTGAAAGACTGAGCATGCGTACCGATCACACTGTGTATGCTTGAGGATGATTAGTGAAAGAAAATGCGTATGGATCGTAAACGCAATGTGGCTGGAGCTTGACTGAGAGAAAGCCGGTGCTTGGGGTGTGTCTGTGATTAAGCATTTTAAACGAGAGTCTGTGATGTCGGCGCTGGCCTTGATCAGTCTGTCTCAGTCGCAGAATAGTGAAAGGGTCAGAGCTCCTCACATTTGCACAGACTGCAAAACTGGTTCGGGAATTGCGTATGGCAGAGGTTCCCAATCTTTTTTGATTCACGGCACCCTAGAGAATCAGAATTTTTTTCACGGCACCCCTAGGTCCAAAAAATTTAATTAGATTGGGTTTATATGCGATTCTTAGCGGCAGTTATGTGGTAAAGGGCAGGATTTGCTTCTGTTTGTACACATTCTATGATTGGCAGCCACCAGCACTGGTTTTGCTCCTAAATAATTAACCATTAATAATTTGAGTTGGTCCTGGACCACCAAGCTGCGGCACCCCTGCATGTGTCCCGAGGCACCCCAGGAAGCCACGGCACACAGTTTGGGAACCACTGGCGTATGGATTTACAAGCTGATTCTGGTTAGCGATCCATTCACAATTCACGTTGAAATTTACATGTGGATGGATTTCTTTCTGTCTGTCTGCCCTCTACTCGCAGTCATTTGCAACTTTGCAGTTTAACAATCAGGTCTGTATCAGGCCCTGTGTGAGTGTGCCATTTAACTGGACTATCAGAGAATCTGTATCCTTACATATCCGATGATAAAAACCCTAGATAATCCCTATCCATAAAGGATTGAGTGGATTGTACTAAAAATGATTTTACTCTGCACCTAAAAATGTATAATAAAAAACACTTACAGCTATTATCTGTAACACACATAGGAGGTTATTCTGATCGGTGCGGCCAAACGTGCGTACGTTCCATATTAGCGTACGCTCTCCGTACGCGGCCGTTGGGGTTAAGTCCACCCACAAATCAGCCGCATACGTACGGCCAGAAACAACGTCGAAGGGGAGTGGCGTACAATTGAGCGTACGCCAACGTACACGGACGGACCAGCCCTTAAACTCCGACAACTAGCGTACAACAGAGCGTACGCCACCGTTTACGGACGTCTCTCGTCCGTCTTCCCACCGACTTCTTGCGGCTATCTGAGCGTACGCCAGCTTGCACGGACGGGTCCATATTGTTTTCAATAGAAAACTCAGCTTATGTCCCCGCTCGTGAGAGTGAGCGTACGTCCGTGTACGCTGGCATACCCTTGACATATATGGACCTGCAAATCTTGCCTTTCAACTACAATTCTGACAATTAATTAATTATTCTAATTGTTATTCAATTATTGTTTTCTATTAACTCAATTGAGGATTGTGTGCAAAATAGTGGGCATGGGCTTAAAACATTGCTGAAACATCCTTTGTAGGTGTTAGATGTGGTTTATGTTATTGTATCATAAATACAAAACCTATGTTTGTATTAGAGTGAACACGTTGACACATGTCGACTTGTGTAGATTGAGTGTGCTACTGTGTAAAGTCTATGAAAGCACGTAGTGAATGTGTATAACTGTTTAACAAATACCTACCTTAGCATATATAAGCAGGTCTTAAAAAGATTCGTACCTTAAATTAAACAAACCTTTAAATGTAGAGAAGTATAGAAAGATAAGCTTCCAATGTGTTTGAGTGCTGTGTGTGGCTTGCAGGTAGTGAAATCATGGTTTTGACTTAATAGAATGCAGCATTGCTTATTACATTCAGGTGTATGTGTTTGAGTAGTAATCAGCGTAAATTAGCAAACCCAGGCGCACGCTGGCATGCGGTATCTGTAGGGGTGGTCTGAGCTGGCGGTTGGCGGCCGCCTGTTTTGTGTCCGAAATGAACGGTGCTTTAGGCGATCGTGCGGTAGTAGCACCGTTCATTTTTGGTGCACACCCCCGTGTACACCCATATTTACGCCCATTTTCCCTCATTATTTCGGCCGCTCCCCTCAACACGCCCCTATGCCGCCCCCAATGCCCGTACTCTCGCGTACAGGTTTTTTCGCACGGAGAGACCCGTCCGTAAGCGTTGTGGGGTGTTCGCGCCTGCGCATTGGCGATTGTACGCATGCGCAGATCATGAAAAACCCCGGAACGTTCGCGTACGGCCCGGCCGCACCAACCAGAATAAGGCCCATAGGCCCTTATTTAGATCTGATTGCAGTACAAATTTGTTCTCAAAACGGGCAAAACCATGCGCACTGCAGGTGGGGCAGATGTAACATGTATAGAGAGAGTTAGATTTGTGTGAGTTATTTTGTTTCTGTGCAGGGTAAATACTGGCTGCATTATTTTTACACTGCAATTTAGATTTCAGTTTCAACACAACCCACACAAATTTAACTCTCTCTGCACATGTTACATCTGCACCACCACATGGTTTTTCCCATTTTGAGAACAAATTTGTACTGCGATCAGATCTGAATAAGGGCCTTTATTCATTTATTTATGCTGTTAGCTTTCTGTTCAATGATTCATGTGCTAACTCTAACTTTCCTCATGATCTCTATATTATGGGACATTTGTGTAAGATTATGAGTCTGAGTTTCGGCTGAAACTGCCTATAGGCAGGGTGACAAATTTCCCAAAATAGAGGTTTTTGTTCTAATTTCTGGCATCACCAGTGCATAAGATGCTACGCGGTACATAGGAACAGTATACTACTATGCAGCTGATGTTATGTGGATGGCTTATTGACAATGTCTAGGCAGACAGTCAATAGGTCAATACCAAAAGGTCAACATGCACGAGGTTGACATTGACAAAAGGTTAATACAAGCAAAAAGGTCCACATGGCAATGGTCGACACATGAAAACGTTGACATGAGTTTTTCACATTTTAAAAAAAATCTTTATGACTTTTTCATGATTTACCATCCACTGATTGGAAAAGGCTAAGTGTGCCAAGTGCAGCCAAAGTGGAGAGGGGCACCTGCGATGAAGCATGGCGAGCGAAGCGAGGGTACACGCTACACTAATTGGGTGTTCACATGTTCAAGTGTTGACATTGACAACAACAAAAAAGAAAAAGTAATACTGACCTTTTTATGTGTTCACCTTTTTTTTGTCGACCTTTTGTCAGTGTTACCCTGTACACGTCAACCTTTTGTCAGTGTCCAGCTAGCGCATATAGATTTTTTTGGGTCCAACCTATTGACTGTCTACCTAGGCATTTTCTGTGAGCTAATCCACCCAAGCAGATGATTATGCATTGTTTCTCAGACGATAGGAAGCCTCATCACACTCTAGCTCCCAGAAAACCCTCCACATCTCCATCTCTGTTTTCACTGGATTTAAAGCAAGGGAGGATCTACTATGAAACTAATGAAGCTTAAGTTTCAGGACCCCTAATCCCAGAGGGAATTTTTCAACCAATTGATAGAGTGTTTTTTATGTGTATGTTATTAAAATAAGGTTATTTTAGTATTAGAATCATCAACCGTCTCACTTGTGCATTTTAACACCAAAGATCAGATTTTCATCTCTTGTATTTTGTATTGTATGATTCCAGCTTGTCACCAATAACACCATGATAAGGCTTCTAGTACAGCATAGCTGCTATTACAGCTTGGATGCACGTTACTTAGTATCGTGGTAGCTGCTGGGAGTTGTAGCCTAACGCTGTGATTTGGCCTCTGTAAATAGCATGAAACAAGTATCCATTTTTAACTACAATTCCCAACATCCTGCAGAACTTCTATTTATGGCTTTCTTAGTTATAGTGGAGCCTAGAAGGGCCCGTCCAAGGAAGGAGGCTGGGAGCATGGACAAGTAACACTGATGGTGTACCAGAAGTACAAAAGGTGTACATCTTCACAGAAAAACAAACAGTATGGCTTTAGGGTAACAAGGACTGGGTGTCATCTACAGTACTGTACATCCCAATTTGTAATGTATTCAGAACGGGTGGAGAAGGGGTCTAATACTATACACTGTGCACCCATTTCAGATTCTTACTTCATATAGACAACAGAGTTCACCTTAAAACCTGCACAATAAACCTAAAATTGCTGCCAGAGAGAGAAATCAATTTTGAATTTTTTTTACCAAGACACTAAAAATTGACAATATATTAAATAATAAACTTTGCTACACAAGCCCTATTCAATGTAGCATATATTGGTTGGAGGTCACACCTATTAGTGAGCCAAAATAGGAAAAATAACTAAAAGTATGTGGTTAAAATCCCTACTATGAGAAAAACCCTCTAGGGGTCAGAAATTCTTACTCTCATGTACAGTATGTTCTATGTTGTACATTGCACCAGTGGGGATGGGAGTCTACAGACATTTACACATGGGCCCTCATAAGCCTTGAAAGTAACACCCCTAATCCCATCACTGTGACCAAGGTTATCATTTTACTGTAACAGTAGATGGCAGGTTGTACACTATCAAACAAGACTAGTGGCAGATTTATTGAGGTAGAACAGTAGAGGAAATATAGTTATAAAGGAAAATCTTGTTTTCTGCCATTGCCTCCTCAGCAGTACGATATATCCTGTGTGACGCCAACACATTTTGCCTGATGGTCACTCGCGCACAACATCCTTCATCACTGCAATCCAACATTTTTGCAGCTTTAAACACATAGCTAAATTACCCTTCTCTGACAGCTTAGTTCTCTCCTTAGCTAGAGACTGGGGCAATGACTTAGCACAAGGCTGAATACAAATTATAATATGAAACAGCTGGGAATAAAATAAAGTTAATTAATCTGTGTTAAGAGGGCCACATGGGGCTGACCTGTTAATTAAGAAAATACTGTTTTAAGGTGTTTTTCCTCTAAGTGTCTGTCTTGCTCATGGTGCTATGTTGTGTATATCATTCTGCTCTGGGTGACACTTACATGCTGTCTTACAATTTCTTCCCATGTTAGTTTTTTTTATTAGGAATATATAAAAAATGCAACATGCGGATTTCATTTCTGTTTATTAATGACATGCAAAATTGAATAATTAGATGTTGTATCTCTTTGTGTGATGAATTTATCAGGCTAGAAAACACACCAGGGATTTGACAATATTTACATAACAAGAATGTATTAAAATAGACCACGCACTCTCAGTTCCACGGCATTGAAGATAATTATTAGTAGCTACACAGAATAGAGGGATGCCATAAATGTATCACACCAATATATATGTATAATGCTTCATTTAAAATATATGACATTGATATACAGTATGTCTACTTCACTGTGCAATACAGTACCTCTAACTTGTCTCTCATTTGAAGCACTTTTGTTTTGCTATAAAAAGGTTTTTATTTAGATCAGCAGTCAGTAACTAGAGCCATCCCTAGGCATAGGCAAGCTAGGCAAATGCCTAGAGCATTTTGAATGCTTGGTGGGCATTCAAGCCTGCCTAGGGCCAGCAGATGTCATGCATTAGGCTGGCTACCCCGACCGGAACTATCAGATACGATAGGGCAGCTCAGCTGGGAGCTGTCAGGGGCAAGTTAGTGTGATGTTAGTGTATAAGAATGCTTCATATTTGTAGACACTCCCTTACTAATATGTGTAAGCCTGAATCTTCGGTGATGGTCTCTAGGACAAGGGGAATGCTGGGAAATGGGGTCAGCAATAACCAAGCATGGCACCCGGCTGAGCAGAGTACAGGACAGGCTTCTTGTGGAGCACCTGTCCCTGCCTCAGCAGGAGGATGCATCGGGACATTAGGAACGGATATTAGGAATATCAGAGGGTGGCGTTGACATAGACCCATGCTGTCCAGTCACATTGGCAAGTATGAGTATGACACATGGGGAGACCCATATGGCATTAGGCAGCACTCCCTTTAAAACCTTCTACCTCTGCTATGAATAAATCTATGATGTTGGATGAGCAACTTCAGCAGTTTAACCACTTCCACAGCACTGCTAATGCCCATCTAAAATTACCTATGTAATCCCGGCAGTCAGGATGCCAGTGGTCAAAAGACCGACCACGGCATCCCGATATGGAGACTACCAACAAGGATTCCATAAGTTACCCAGCCCTAAGCTTCAAATGGTGATAAAGTAGCTCTGCTGGGAGAGGAAGCAGAACCAGCGTCAGTGGTGGAGGCACCAGCAAAAATATTGCCAAGGGCATCAAATTGGTTAGGACCAGCTCTGTCAGAGAAACAGTAGACTCATCCCGGATCCTATGTGTTTTCACCCAAATATGGCACAAAATTGATTGAATTCACCCGTAAAAAAAATGGGTGAGGGAATAAGGGACACCCCCCTTTTTTCACACCCTAAAACTTGTAATAATACAACAATAACATGCAGTGAGAGGCAAAGCATAAATAGGAAAACAAAGCAAGATGATTATTATTAATTTTCTTTTTTTTATATGGCACCACAAGGGATTAACAGCTCAGAAACAAATAGGCAAAACAAGAACACACTGGGGGGTCTTCAAATGTTTACTTTTGGGCATCATATTTATCACACCTTTCAAATTCACGCATCTGACGTCTTTTGAAGTAATGGTCAGGTTTGCTATTCAAATGTTTTTTTTTAGACGTCTAATCTGCTGTAGTTGTTTTATTTATCACGCCCATTTATTCCCCTCTTTTAATCTCACGCCCATTTTATCCCTTTTTTTATCACGGATTGCATATATTTTATTTGCGTGCCATTTTATTATTTTTTTATTCCCTATTTTGTTCCACCCTGTTTTACCCTGCTCTCTGCCCAATCATACAAGTTTGTCTCCATTATAAGAGCGCCCCTCACCCCGTTAAGCAGACGCCATTTAATTTGCACGGCCCTCGCCCAACTACACCCTGATGTGTCCTGCACTGTGATTCTGAAAAGCAGATGTGCAAGCAGGCGGATGCCACATTCAGGGAGCTTCTGGGGAAGATAAAGAGCAGAGGATGTGTGCTGCAGCCTGCCGCTCACAGGAGAGCATGGCGAGCACACGCAGGGCACTTTTTCAGTGTCCATGTCGACTACTGTATGTCAACATTAGGGATAAAAAAAGTCAAAAGGTTAACCTGTTGACTGTCGACCTTCCCATTGTCGACCTCTTGACCCTGACAACCTTAGCCATGTTGACCTTTTCCAAGTGTCAACCTAAGCCGTCAACAGGGCTTCAGTGGTCAGCCCAATAACCCATGCGCGTTTTGTCGGTGTGCTTACACTCTGTGGGAGGTGTGCCTGTACTCTATGGGGGGGCTATACTCCATTTAAAGGTTCTCAAACTCAGTCCTCGGGACCCCACACAGTGCACGTTTTGCTGGTCTCCTCACAGAATCACAAGTAAGATAATTAGCTCCACCTGTGGATCTTTTTAAAATGTGTCAATGAGTACTGAATGCACCTGTGCACCTACCAGGTGACCTGGAAAATGTGAGCTGTGTGGGGTCCTGGGGATTGAATTTGAGAACCCCTGCTCTATTGCATTTTTTTAAAAGTTTAGGTACTTGTTTCCTAGCACGGCCACAACGATCATGATCGCGGGCATCGGGGGTAAAATCGGGGCCATCGCGGGCATCGCATGCACTAAAAAATGGGCTGCGATGGGCCAGACGCGATGCCCGCGATTTCCCCATAGAGAACAATGTTAAATGCCTCAATTTACCCGCGATGACCACGATTTCCCATAGGAAACAATGTGAAATGGCTCAATTTACCCAAATTATCATAGGAACAATGGTAAATGGGCCAAAAACACCCCTGAACATTGAAATTTCCCCCCAAAAGTAGTTTACGCCACCACGTGATCAACGTGAACCCGAAGCGTGGCGAGCGCAGCGAGCCCGCGAGGGGCGGCGGTACGCGTCCTCCGACCGTTTCATACCCCTACTATCCACTAGGGCGTGGAGTTGAGAATAGAATAGTGTGGCAAGCGCAGCGAGCCACCGAGCCCGAAGCGTGGCGAGCGCAGCGAGCCCCGCGAGGGGACGCGGATACCTGTGAAGCCCGCGAAGGGACGCGTTTACCTGTGAAGGTATCCTCGTCCGCTCGCCACGCTTCGGGCTCAGTGGCTCGCTGCGCTCGCCACACTATTCTATTCTCAACTCCACGCCCTAGTGGATAGTGGGGGTATGAAAAGGTCGGAGGACGCGTACCGCCGCCCCTCGCGGACTCGCTGCGCTCGCCACGCTTCGGGTTCACGTTCATCGCGGGGTGGCGTGAACTACTTTTGGGGGGACATGTCAATGTTCAGGGGTGTTTTTTGGGCTTTCTGGCCCATTTACCATTGTTCCCTATGATGATTTGGGTAAATTGACCCATTTAACATTGTTTCCTATGGGAAATCGCGGTCATCGGGGGTAAAGTTACCCATTTAACATTGTTCCCTATGGGGAAATCGCGGCCATCGCGTGTGGACCATTTAAGCATTTTTAGCCGCACACGACGCGACCGACCCGATTTTCACTGTTTTCAATGCATTTCAATGGAAAAATCGGGGGCATCGCGTCGGTCGCGTCGCAGGCCACTAAAATGACCCCCGATGGCCGCGATTTGTGGCCGTGCTAGGAAACAAGTACCAAAGTTTATCCTTAAACCCTTATAAAAAAAAGGAAATCTCATTAAATAAAACTTTTTTTTACAAATAATAAAAAATTACAAAAATAACACTTTTATCACCACCGACACCCAGGTGACAAAATTACCAAACTTAGACGACTATTAAAAGGCGTGAAACTTATCACCGAACATTTGAATACGAAGCCCATTGAAAATGACTGTGAAGTAAAAGATGTTTAAAAAACTGTCAACTTTTAAAAGACGGGGAAGAATTGAATATCAAACTAATATCACAACATACAAATGTTGTAGAAAAAAGGAGAAAAGGCGTGAATACCACCCACTGTGTTACAGTATAAGACAATATAGTTCAAGTGCAATGTATATAAACTTAGCTACAGTACTTCAGCAAAACAACATTGAAATAAGTATCAAGGTGTCACAAAACCGTGAAGTAGGATGTCAACAAAAGGAGTATGAGATAGTTTTAATAAGTTTAGGAAAACCACATAAGAGAAGAGGGCCATGCTCATGAGAGTTTACATCTTAAATAAGAGGGGCATTTAATATACTTTACTTTCTAGACACTGTCGCTAGAGTATATGGGAGTGTGTATTTTATCTTTATATAGGTTGCTTCCATAAAAAAAAAGAGGTTTATCGGAGAGCGCTGAATTATGTACCACCTAGTCACTTTAATAAAATATAAAACAATGGTAGAAATTTTGTATAACAACAATTGATTGATTATTGTCCCTTTCCCGAATGAAACGTGGAGTTCTTGTTCAAAGGTAAAAAAGTTCTTTATTGAAACCAACGCGTTTCGTCAGAACGACTTCTTCAGGGGTAAGACTAAAAATGGTACAGAAAGAAAAAGCAAGGGGCATATTTTCA
This sequence comes from Crinia signifera, assembly GCF_055691185.1. Taxonomy (NCBI): domain Eukaryota; kingdom Metazoa; phylum Chordata; class Amphibia; order Anura; family Myobatrachidae; genus Crinia; species Crinia signifera. Next base: position 151,897,468 of record NC_139222.1, on the reverse strand, counting down.
ATATTGGATCACTACGTATCAATATCCATACAATAGGTATAATTTCATTAATCTTTGAGTACATACCAGAATAATATTTTCCTGAGTGTATGATCAACGTTAATAATTCATACAGGATAATGATAAAATCTAAAATGCAATTAAAATAACCAATGAATACAAATAATAACATAAACAGAAGAGCAAGCAAGTGAAGATAACGGAGGATAAGGACTGGTGTTTCGCCAGGCTACATACCCGTGAAAGGTAAGTGAACGCCAAAGTGGCTAGATGATTGGATGTTGATGAATATCCGGGAATATCAGAGTTTTTTAGGGTCTGAAAATATTTATTTAATAGCTTAATTTTAACATTTAACTGGTAACCACAGAGTAGTTTAATTTATTTAATTAATTAATTAACATACCCCCAGTTAGATGATTCAGGGGGAAGCTTTCTTTTAGCTAGTAAGTACCCGGTCTTTAGGCGTAAAGGCACTATAAGGATTTCTGAGTAACCCAAATAATAATAAGTTACAAAATTCAAGAATGGAATGGAATCTGTTTCAATATAATACCATAGACTACATACCAGTAGAAAAGTGATCTAGTATGAGGAATCCAATATGGATAGGCGTGGTCTTAGGTTATAGGGGTCACCATACCTAAATAACAAATTAAGTAATCATTTACTGGTGAAAAATATGTATCCATTATAGGAGTTAAATGATCATTACATACCAAAATGGTGGATGAAATAGGAAGGCCACCACGGCCTTACGGATTTAAAGAGACACAACGATCATCGGGAGTGCATTTTGATCTGTTTAGATAGGGCATAGTATCTAAGTGGTGCATCGCACTCTGTAGTAGCTGAACCAGAGGCGCGGCACTTGACGTCCGTGACCGCGACCTCTGTGCCCAGCTAACTTAGGCGCACACCCGGTGGTATCCGTTCCCCGGCGTTTGCAGCCTTCGTGATAGTCTCTGGCGGCTATTAGAAACTGCGTCGGAGACGAGATACAGAAGACAGACCACGGTCTGCTTCGGGTCTCGTTCCTCAGCAGCAGCATTACGGGGGACGTATATATGTCAAAACCCCGAACACATTATTAAAATCACGGCCAGTGACTGTAAAAATTCTCTATCACCTCGATATATCACAGAGGAATAAAAATAATCAGATTTACTGACTTACTGACACAGTGAGTGTCAACTAAATAAACTGTGATACCCACTACAGAGAAACATATTTGCGAACCACCAATGCCCATGTGTAAAAAACAGTATAAAACCAAGCATTTATTTTGAAAAATTGTCATATTAAAATTATAAATATTATTTGGAAGGTACAGGCAACAGTGGGGTCTCACGTTGCAGGAATAGCTTTATCCCATTTTAAATACATGTTTGTGTATGTATGTGTCAATTTGTGTTTTTATTTCGCTCCTTTTTAGAAAATAATAAATTAAAAGCTATATTTTATGTAATTCTTCTTCTCTGGTGCGCCACACAGAGACATTCCTTTCTCTGTCCATCGTCTTAGTAGCCAACGCCTCCTCATAGGCAAATTTAATCATTACCAGAATTATACAGATCCACTTTTTCATTAATAGTATGTAAATACACTTCCCCATTAGAATCATATTAGCAGATATACTATATAAGAGCAGTAGAAAGGGTCAGAGGCGGAACTACCATTGGTGCAGCAGGTGCATTGCACCGGGGCCCCTGAGGACTAAGGGGCCCATTGCTGTCTAGACCAGCAGCTTGTACCCCTGTCACCCAAGGGTGTGGGGCCTAAATTGTTCTTTTGCACCTGGGCCCACCACTCACAAGTTCCGCCCCTGGAAAGGGTAATCAAACTGGAACTCTATTTCTGTACAGGAACACACACCTCCTGCAAACGTAAAATGCTGCTTTCAATATGAAGGAGAGGAAAGTTAGGAATACCTTTTTATAAATCAGAGTTTAAATAAATACAACCCTCATCTAACTTTATCAGCAGGTGAACACTGATAACATTTGCATGTATAAAAGAACAGTTGAGAACAGTGGGTGCAACATCAAAATTACACGTGCAGTGACGGCTCCAGAGGAGGGGATGCAGCACAGTTAAATAATCAAATAGGGGAGACACACCAACTGCCAGTGAGTCAATTTGATGTGGCTCCCCTATTTGAATACTGTGCTGCAGCCCCACCTCTGGAACTGCCACTGGACATGTGTCTAACAATGACACATCCTCCAACATGACCCATTCCATTAGGTACAAAATCCTGGACTTTCCTCATAATGTATGATTGCGATCACCCTTTTTGAACTGACTCTAGTTGACTGTAAGGCTTACTCTCCTATTAATAGTACTGTACTAACACGGTTCCCTGTGACTTTAGCACAAGTTAAGAAATGTACAAACTCCCTGATACTAAGCCATGTCGACCTTTTGAATATGTCGACTTAAGGCCTGTCGACCTTCAGTGGTCAACCCAATGTACTGTATGTCGACCTTTCTTATGTTGACCCAATGACCCATACCCCTCTAATGGGCTTCTTAAACATGCAGAAGGCACACTAGCTGTGTGTGTTTTGTGCCTCTGTCCTTCACAGTCTCAGTGGATGTATCCTGCCAGACACCTGTTATTGGGTGGATATGGCTCCAATTGGTTTGGTTGCTGAGCTGAGTGTGGCAGCCTTCTTCAGTACAATGGATCTGATTCAGATCTGTCTGCTAGGCTGTATACACTTGCAGCGCCGCCCCGATGAACGCTCGGCATCGCCTTGCTAGAAAGCAAGGGGACGTGCACTCTAACACATCCCCTTGCATGCAGCCGAAGAGTAGAGAAATCATTAGATGGTTGACAACCATATAAAGATTTCTCTCCCCTTCGGTAATAAAAATCAGTCTAACTGACTTCTATTTTCATCGGAGTCCACCAAAGAGGGTGAGGGTGCTGAGGTCATGTGACGTCAGCCACCCTCCCTGAGCAGGCGTCAACCCACCTGCGTTCCCAGGGGAACACCCAGCATTTTTATGGGGCCCCCTAATGCGGCCCCCTGAACGCCCCCTCCCTCCCCTTCCCGTATGAACACCTCGACAAGTGTAATGGTGTGTACACACGGTCAGATGTGCCTTAAGATACGATCCACGATCCGATCACATCGGATCGGAATCAGATCGCAAGGCACATCTGATTTGCATACAAGTCTGACTATGTAGTGCAGATATGCACTATATAGTCATGGCAGACAAGACTTTCTGCCTTGCGATATGTGAACGCTCATCATTGGGATCGGATCGGGATCGCAAGGGTTTTAACCCTTGCGATCTGCATCCGATTCCGATCCGATGTTGACTATATTGTCAACATCGGAAGGCAAATAGTACCGTGTGTACACACTATAAGACTCACCTAAGGCATTCACACAGAGGGTCTGCACATGCGCAAATATGCACATGCACACGTGCAGACACCCCACCATCGAAACGGCCCTTACAAACCAGCCTGAATCAAACTGTATGTTTTTAGGCATGCTTTTTGATACAAGGAACAGCTTATATTTCTCTTAACATAGTTACAGAAAGCAAAGATGCTGTCAGCAAAATTCAAGAAAATGAGTGTGTACAGCCACAATATCATATAAGATTCTTAGGAACTCAACCTTGATGGCTCAGACCCAGAGTTTTTGTAATATTATCATTGCTCGTATGTGTTCTCTTTTTCCTATTATTATTAAAGTTCTACCAAACATTAGAGAGATATCAGAGCCAGATTAACAATGGGGCGAAAAGAGCTGCATCTCCAGGCCTTCCACATAAAAATAGGCCCATCATCATGTCCGCTTGAGGATCACCAGCTGGCTATATGGTTGCCCATAAATCATAACAATTAAAATTACATTACTATGTGACACATTTTTGCAATTTGTGTATGTGTATATATTTCGGCAGATACTGGAACTTATAGTACATGCGTTCTACATGTCTACATAGCATTGATCTCACCTCCTCCATTTCTCATTATAGGTCCTTGAACATTTTCAGCTCAAGGCCCTTAATCTGGCCAGGGGCGTAACTATAGCACCGCAGCCCCCGCCACCGTGGGGGGGCGCTGTGCAAGTGGGGGCGCCGGGGGCTGCGGTGCTATAGTTACCTACCCCCCAATCCCCCGCAGACTTACGTATCTTGCTGGTCCCGGCGGCTCCGTTCTTCTGATGAGGACCACAACAAAATGGCCGCCCCCATATAGAAAACAGTTCTCTGAAACTGTCTGCTGTACGGGGGCGGCCATTTTGTGGTGGTCCTCAGCAGATGAACGGACGGAGCCGCCGGGACCAGCGCGATAGGTAAGACGGAGGGGGAGGGGGTTAGCATAGGCGGCGGGGCGGCCGGGGGGGGTGCTCGACGGGGCGGCGGCGGGGGGTGGGTATGGGCGCCCCCCCCTAAAGGCGGGGGGCGCCCAAAACGTAGCTACGCCACTGAATCTGGCCCTAAGAGAGATGAGTTGATTGTTATGAAGCTGTAATTTTTTGTATTTTTGTCCTTGATCAGTGGCGTAGCTACATATGTGGCAGACACTGCGGTGGCTTGTGGAAGCAGCTCCAGCAGGGTCTGTGGTTGGCGCCGCTGGCTGAACTGACAGGTGACCCAGGCAGCAGTGAGCCCTGAGCTGGTCCCGCCCTGTACATATCTAATGAGCGGGGACCAAGTGCAGTGCATATTGAATGAGCGGGACCCCACCCCGTGCATATGTAACTATGGCGCCCGTAGTCCTTCGCCTCACCCCTTCTTGGGGGGGGGGGGGGCAGAATTTTTTTGGCAGGGGGGAGAAAAATTTCTAGCTACGCCACTATCCTTGATAATGAAACATCCCTGAGATCTTCCCAAACCTCTTGATCTTTTAAATCAGGACTTCTTCCAACTTGAGATCTGAAATGCCAGCAGACTGAAAGGTGGAAGATAACAACATAAAAAATACCTCCAGGGATGATCAATATCTTTGCAAAACAGTAGTAGCTTGTAAAAAAGGGCCTAATTCATATCCGTATGCACATGCAAACATGGAGATGTACATGGAAATCTATGAATTGGGAATGTTGCTCTCTATCTTAGTTCTACTACATACAGTACTGTAATCCCTGAAAACTGTAAAGGCCCCCATACATAGAGCCGACTTGTCCTAAGGACAAGTCAGACCCAATTCTCCTCCGAGCCACCCGGCAGCTCCCCGGGAGGCTCACATACGATTAGGCAGTTGATGTTCCATTTTTTGCATGCGATTTATCACATGTAAAAAAAATAACAGGGAGCTGCAGGGCGGTGAGGAGCAGTGGGGGTGGGCAGCTGGGGAGGAAGCAGCGGGGCGCAGCAGCACGTTACCAGATCAGTGCTGGGGCGGGCGGCGGTGACAGTCAGTCTCCACTCTCTACTATAGCGCTGTAGCGGCTGGGCAGCCGCGGCAATTACAGCTTTAAAATAACATGTCAAATGACTGCCCGGCTAATGATTGGCTGGGATAGAGCACTCTCAGCCAATCAGTGGCCTCCATTGTCTGGTTATTCCAACCTCTCTACTTTCCTTTTGTGTAGTTATGGTGTGCTAGCTAAGCTAGCCATAGTTCTTATACAGGCAGTAACATTAAAGCTAACATTTTGTACTGTAGTTCCTATTTTCCATATTGTGTATAATTGTATGTTCCCTTTGTGTGTGTAGTGGCAGCTAAAAGCATATTGTAATTAACAGAGACACAGGATTGCATTGCATTTGGGTGATGATACCCTATAGAAGCCTATGGACTTCTTTTCGCCGCCTCGCAAACCTGCCGCCTCTGCCGATCTCCCTCTCCCCCTGGTTTACCTTGCTGCAGGAACGTCTTTCTGGCTGCAGGGGGGAGGAGGAGGTGCCGGAGACAGCCACACTGAGCTGACCCAGCATGAGGGGAGGAGGAGGCGCCTATCGTGTGGAGCATCCGTCACCGCACCACAATGCCAGCTGCATATGTTAGCTGGCATCGCGGCGGCCGGGCGGTGAAGAGCAGCAATGTATATTAATACATCCCACACAGAGACAAAAATAGGGGTCCGGGCCACAAGGCCATGCCCCTATCCTGGAGTCCATGCAACCTGAGATGTGTGGTTCGGTTCTATAGAAATCTAAACACACACGTTTTGTAGATCAGAACAGAACCAAAAAGCAATTCTGGATCTCAAAAGGAAATACAATCCAAGCAGAGTCCCGATTTGGACCTTCCCATGATTTGGATTTTTGGTTTTTAAATACAAATTTCAGGTTTGGATTGCAAAAATTACATGCTTTTTGTAGTTTTTATCCTTTTCCAAGAAATCCAAAACCCACGGTCCGGATTTTAAATTTTAATTCCTAACCAAACAAAATACTGGATCATGAAATTAGAAACCAAATCTTGAGGATCCGTGCATACTGTATGTGTAGTACTAACCGCAGTATGTCATTCTACCAGTAACAACATTAGATAGAGACAGCACCACCCAAATTACACTTAATGACATATCTAGAAAAAAACTGTTCCTTTAAATGTTAATTAAGAAAAATGTTTTGTTGTGAAATCAGAATTTGCAGCAGCTAATAGAATTCTTCCCTATCACTGAATAGCTTCTGAATAATATGGATCGTTTAACAAAAATAGACATTTTAGTTTTTCAAAATTTTCTGTAAAACCATTGTATTATAAAGTGGTTTTATTTTTATGGCAAAATAGCAATAATTTTGGCTAGTTGATAAAAATCAGAATAAAGTCTAATTTCTCTACCAACTCCTTTTAGATTGCATTAATCCAAAGATACAAAGTATTATTTCTATCTATCCAAAGGAGCCCTTTCATCTTGTGTACTTGTATTATATTTGCTTTGAAGGAGTTTCATGATATTCCAATTCATTACTTGGACAAAAATATCTCTCATGGACAATGGAAATATTTCCACTTGATTACACCAGTATAATTACTGAATGTGCGGATGCAATTAAAGAGGCACATTTATTTTGTGTGCTGTGTGTATTAATATTGCATGACATTTTAGCAGCCAATAGGAAGCATGAGCAACAGAATATCAGTAGGCTGAATTATATATAGGTCTATTATTGCGCAAAATAAATATTTACAGACACATGGAATCTTTTGCTTATCCTCAGGGGACAAAATCTGTATTAAGTAGGATATAGAAGTGTAACTTTAGTACAGTCTTCCTATTAACTATACACTAAAACTGTGCTTTATAGATTTCTTAAAGGAGAACTGAATCTAAAATGTGAAATATTTATATAGAAATCATGAAGGTAAAAATCAGTTGACTGTCTCCATCTTTCCATTGTAGAGTTGTTAAAAAATAAAGGGAACTTATTTCCTCTGTCAACTTACAGTAGGAACAGTGAACAAAGGTGAACTGGTACAGAAAAAGCTCATTAAAGCATAGGGCAGTATTCAATGAGGATAATTCGCCCTGTTTCACGGCGAATTTGTGCTATTTTCGCGTTGGAAGGTGATTTTTTTGGGTCAGAAAGCGAATCACCCTAGTCAACATGCACTTCTCGCCGTCTTTCTTAGTGATTGTCGCCGTGTCTCGCCGTGTAGCAAATCGCCATCTTTTCAGCCCCTGCGACGTTGAATAGGGAGGACAGCTAGGCTCCGGAACACGGCGGGCAGTGGCGACTGTGCAGCGAATCCTAAACAGGATTCGCTGCACGCCGTGAATATTCTCATTGAATACGGCCCATAGTGTTGATTACACCATCCTGCAGCTTGCACAGTAAGTGTCTGTAACCTAAGCAACTGCAAGATAATTATGCAAGACCACCTGTGCTAGACTAATGCAGGATAGACAGTATTTACCAATATCAGTACAATAGTTGTCTTAAGGGTAAAACTTGGACTGTCGAGAGCTTGCAAAGTCCTGGGTACTAGAGGAAAGGTGACCAAATCCATGAGGAGTGCCTGCGCCAAAGCAACTACTCCCCCAACACAAATACCTAGCATTAGCTGAAAAGGGGATGCTTGTCGCCCCTCAGCAGTACTGCAAAGATAGACAATGTCCCATTTAGCAACCTACTTGGGGGCCCAATCACCTTCTTGAAAGCCCTGAGTAGGACAGTGCACATGCTGGACATACAGTATTTACTGTTCTGTCTTTTGATTTAAAAAGTAACATGAGATAGCTACCAAACTTTAAAAAAATGATTCTCTTCATTGGTCCCTCTCTACTTGTTTGCAATTGCTGTGGTTATGTATTAGATGAATATTGGAGCAGAAATGTCTGAACAATGGTCCTACCTATTTAATTAGTGGGGAAATGATTACCCAAAGAGTATATACAGCCAGCGTGTGAACTGAATTTGCGCCGAACATATTAGTAGTGGATATTAACATGTTCTTAGAGACTAATTTAAATACAAATTTGTTCTCAAAATGGGTAAAACCATGGCCCTTATTCTGGTTCGTGCGGTAACGGCCGCATGCGGCCGTTCCGCCGATGTTTTCGGTCTGCGCATGTGCAGAGGCTACTCTGCGCATGTGCAGCCGAATTCGCCGTACACGTATTTTGTCCGCCGCAAAGGGGGTGGATAGGGGCGTGAGGGGCTACGAAGCCTCATTTGCATATGCATACGCCCCGCGTTTCATGGGCGTTCCCATGCAAACGCGGGGCGTACGCATGCTAATGAGGCTATGACGCGTGGGTACAGGGCGGGCATCTGACATCGCCGGATGTCAGCTGCCCGCCCCCATACAAGATTTCACACGGACAAGTGTCCGTGTGGTCTTGTGTAGCGGGACCTGGTGGAGCGTGCGGCCCTGCATTCGATGTTCGGCGACCATCGAATGCAGGGGCTGCTCCCACCATGGAGGAGGCGTATCCCCGTACACATTCATGCGGATCGCCACATGTCCGCGTAGGGACGGCCGTGGCGATCCGTATGGAAGGCGGGGATTCGCCTGGTGCGGTCAGAGCCGCATATGCGGCTCCGGCCGCACCGATCAGAATAAGGGCCCATGTGCACTGCCGGTGGGGCAAATGTAATGTGCAGAGAGAGTTAGATTTGGGTGGGGTGTGTTTAAACTGAAATCTAAATTGCAGTATAAAATAAAGCAGCCAGTATTTACCCTGCACAGAAACAAAATAAGGTACTTATGTATTATCTGGACTCCCATGTTAAATGCACCCCATTTTTTCATACCCCTACTATCCAACTATGCATGGAGTTAATTTTATATAGTGTGGCGAGCGCAGCGAGCCACCGTGCCCGAAGCGTGGTGAGCGCAGCGAGCCCCGCGAGGGGACGCGATCTCATAAGAAAAACGGGAGTCCAGATATTACATAAGTACCCCAAATAACTCCCCCAAATCCTACTTTCTCTGCACATATTACATTTGCCCCACCTGCAGTGCACAAGGTTTTGCCCATTTTGAGAACAAATGTGTCCTGCTGTCAGGTCTGAATTAACCCCTTAATGCAAGGAGATAATACAAATAATCTTTACTAAGCTTCAATTGCCCCTGATCACCGGAACAAAAAGCACTATTTTACATTTTCACTTGTGTCTTTGTCTTTCAATGGTATATATGGTGTGTGAATGAGGTATATTTGGTGTGCCATGTGGATCCAAAGCTGATTACACCTCAATTCCCACATCACAAGTCGCACCTTTATTTGTCCCACAAGTCACTGTAAAGCTACTACTTACCACACTACATTCCGAATGGTCAGAAAATGCATTTTCTACAGTGACAGCCATAGCAGTTCTATTTCTTCCTCTTATCAGGCACTGTCCTCTCTGCCTTCAATCATGCTCTCATCTCCCCTATTCTTAAAAAAAAACCTACCATGGATCTAAAAACTCTATCCAACTACCGACACATCTATGTCCACCCTTTTGCTTCCAACCTCCTTGAGAGTTTTGTCTGTAACCATCTTAATGCCATTCTTTCCTTCCACTCACTGTTTGACCCATTCCACTCTTCCATCTTCTCCACACCACTGAAACTGCACTCACAAAATTGTTGCTGCTAAGTCCCAGGACCATTACTCTCTGATTAATCTCCTTGACCTCTTTGCTGCTTTTGAGACACTTTTGACCATTGTTTCCTGCTGCAAATCCTTCACTCCCATGGCCTACATAATACTGCACTCTCCTGGCTGCCCTCCTACCTCTCTGATTGTTAATTCTCTGTCTTCTCTCATGACTCCACCCCCCTCACTTCCAATAACTGTAAGGGCTATTTCACACTGTCCGGCTCCTGCCGCACGGTGAAATCCCGTACGGTCAGGGAGCCGCGCCGCACTCAGAATTTTATAATGGCAGGGATGGCCACAGCCCGGCAGCCGTCCCTTCCAGTGGGGGGATCCGGCTGCAGCCGTGCGGCCGGGCCGTGGCCGTCCCGTGTGAATGGACACAATAGTGTCCATTCACAACTGCTGAGTGCGGCACGGCTCCCTGGCCGTACGGGATTTCACCGTGCGGCAGGAACCGTACTGTGTGAAACAGCCCTAAGTGTTGTCCTAGGTTCTGTTTTTGTTCCTCTCTTTTTCTATCTCTGTACATTCTCTAGTTGAGCTCATTAGCTCTTTTGACTTGCAATAAGTTGATGATACTCCAATCTGTGTTTCCTCCCCGGACTTCTCCCCCCGCTCTCTTTACTTGTATCTCCAACTGTCTCTCAGCTATCTCTTCTTGGATGTCCCAGTACTTTCTTAGCTCAACATGTCTAACACTGAGCTGATCATCTTTCAACTTCCCACAATTAAATTATCAATTGATGACACAACTATCTCCACTTGGATTCATTCTTGACTCCACACTTTTTTTTCCAAATCAAACATACAGTACCTTTCACAAACCTCCCAATTTGATCTTAAAAATATATCCAGGATCAGACCTTTTCTCACCAAGGGCCAGATGCTCTAACCAACCAATCAGCTTCTGACTGACATTTTTCACACACAGTCTGTAGAATGGGAGGTAGGATTTAAATGGCTGTCTTTTTATCACTCTCCATTTTAGCACTTTCGAAGCTTAGTGCACCATGCCCCAAGACCCTTATCACTGTGGGCTATAGACTAGACTATTGTAATTTCCAACTTTCTGGCATCCCTAATTGTGCTCTGTATGTTTGCAAATTTGACTTGGTAAAATCTGTATTCTGATATTCTGCATAGTGTTTTAACAATAGTGTTTTGTGTTGTACTGGAAATGGCAAATGTCAAAAGTTGGTTTGGAAGAAAAATTGGTATTGTCTGAGAACAAATTTCAATCAATCATTTGCTCCCAAAAGATTGAGAATGGACAAAAGCAGTAATTTGCATAAATATATTTAACCAATTTGTCTGAATGACCTTTTTTGTCTGATTTTCATGTTTGGGAGCAAGCGGTCAATTTGCTTCCAGAAATTACCATATTTTCATTCCAACCAGTCAGATTGGATAGATAATCTTGTAGTGTGTATCCATATTTATTTAGAAATATATGTGTCCACACAGATATTTGTTTTTGTGTTTGATTGGATTTATAAGAATTTAAAAATAATTTTATTAGTGTTTTTAATGGGGGAAATTTAATAGAATGAGAGATTCAGGGCCAGATGCTCTAAGCTTCAAGAGTGATAAAATTGAGAGTGATAAACTGTTATGCTCACTGGAAGAGAGTCAAGGACCCTAGCAGAATTCTCCAAAGAGATGACCAGCAGGAGGGTAGTCACCCAGGAATCCCCAGCCTAAGCCTACAGAGTACACCAGCGAGCCTTCTTGCCTATAACAGCCCTGTTCCCTTAAGATTTTATGCGTCTACCGGTACTAGTATGCTGCGAGGACTTATGTTGACAGGTGACAGTGCAGGTTTAACCCTGAGAGACCCAGGCAAGCTACCGGTGAGAGGTAGTATGGGAGAGAGATAAGCTAAGCCTACAGTACACTAGACAAGGGCAGTTGTCACTGTGCAGGGAAGACAAGGAGGGGGATGAACTCAAAAGGAAGGTATTGAGGCTAACACATGTAGCCTATTAATTTACGGCAGAGAGTACAATCCTTAACGGTGCAGGTTGGTGAACATACACACACAAGAACTGGGAGGTGAGACAACACACAGTAAACAAGGTATATACAAAATGTAGCCTACAGCCACAGCCTTTGCAGGCACCCCAGGCTGGGGAGTGATCTCAGCGTGGACAACTGAGAGTAACCATAAACTCACTAATCTATTAAGCAGGAATGAGGAGTGAAAGATAACTGGATGGTACTTGCACTAACAGGAGCCAGCAGGCGTTGGTAACCAAGGGCAACCTTCAGAGCTAGACAGCAACGGGTTAACTTCACAGGACCTGACAAAATGACAGAGCAGTCACAGAGACTCCTAACAGGACTCTATATCTGGCAATGGAGCAGCCCAAACAAGTCACCTATAAAGGAGTCCCCAACCAATAAAGAAAAAGAATCCACCCCCGCCGTGATGTCTCAGCTGCTTAGTAACAGCCGGGACGTGCACTCCGGGACCCGTCAGAACCCGGCAAGAGCTGTCAGTGCGGCTTCTAACATAACAACCTACCAATCAGCTCCTGACATTTTTCAAACCCAGCCTATGACATGGCAGGTAGTTACTGATTGGCTGGCTGTTTATCACTCTCCATTTTATCACTTTTGAAGCTTAGTGCATCTGCCCATCAGAAAGTGAGAGATTCGGTTAGAAATCTCCAGGTTTTTTTAAAGCGGCAATCATTTACACTGCAAAACAAGTTTGATTTTGAAGTGTAAATGATTGCCTCTTTAAAAAAAAACTGAAGATTTCTTACCAAATCTCTCACTTTCTGAACCTCTCATCTTTTTAAATTTACAGATAAAATACAGCGCCTGGGGTAATAAAAACCAATGAGCGATTGGATTGACTTTACATTAGCTTATATATGTAAAGCATAAATGAATAATACAATTTAATCAATTAAAATTACTAACATAAATAAAAATAAAACATTTATATATGAAAATGAATAACCACACTGAATCAATAAAAATGATTATTAGGTATGAGCAGCATAATTATGTCACCATTCGTTCCTATGGATACCTGGAGCAGTTTTTATGGACTGACTGAAAAGATGTATATTTACCATCTGCCTTCTCGGATTTGGGGCTTCAAATGTCCTGATAGTGGTAGACACTTAGGTTCCTCCCCAGGAATTACCAAAGTCTCATTGGAGATGCGGGGGGTATCAGAGGGGCAGATTTATTAAGCTTGGAGAAGAGATAAACTGGAGATAAAGCGGAGAAAAGGTAAAAGGAGATAAAGCACCAGCCAATCAGATGTGTTTGAAAAAGACAGTTGGGAGTTGATTGGCTGCTGCTTTATCTCCTTTTACCTTTTCTCCGCTTTATCTCTAGTTTATCTCTTCTCCAAGCTTAATAAATCTGCCCCACAGTCCCTTATTTGTAATCCGAATGATGGAATATGCGTAAATTGTCGAGTAAGTGTGACCAGTTGCTGTGGCTTGGGGTGATGCAACCAAAAGTACATTAGTCCATCCAGGCTGGTCCGGATAGTGTCCAATGTGATGGTAAGTGATGCTGCTGTTTTCACTGACGCGTTTTGCTATGAAATAGCTTTTTCACCTTTGAAAAGGCTATTTCATAGCGAAACGCGTCAGTTAAATAGCAGCAGCAGCACTTACCATCACCTTGGACCCTTTCCTTTGATACCCCTGCATCTCCAATGAGACTTTGGTAATTCCTGGGGAGGAACCTAAGGGTGACATTTAATAGGATGGGATTTTTTCACACTTTCAAAATCGCCCATTATCGCACTTTTTTAAAATCGCATTTTTGCCGCGGATTCGCATATTTAATGAGGTGCGTGTTCCCGAAAGAAAAGTGCGATTAAGTGCGATAATTTTGGCCATGAAAATGTGCGAATTTTAGCCATGAAAATGTGCGAAATTGAGGTAATGTGCGATTTTGTGTTTGTAAAAAAAAAAATGGCGTGGGGTCTCCCCTCCTGAGCATAACCAGCCCCGGGCTCATTGAGCCGGACCTGGTTCCAAAAAAAAGGGGGACAAAAAGCAAAGGGGTCCCCCGTATTTCTGAAATCAGCCCCAGTCTTTTGGACCGATCCTGGTTCCAAAAATACGGGAGACAAAAAATCTGGGGGTCCCCTGTATTTTGAAACCAGCACCGGTCTCCAACAACCCGCGGTGTCATGCCACAGCCGGGGGACACTTTTTACATAAGGTCCCCTGGCCGAAACATGAGCACCGTGGCTGGTCAGCCTTGGACGGGGTACCTGGAGGAGTGGAGACCCCCCCAATAGAGGGGTCCCCCCCCAGGCATCACCCGTCCAGGGCAGAAGCCCGGGGCTGTCACCGGCGTCTGTTCCCAGTGGACGCTGGCCTGATGGGGTTAAATCTCACAAACGTAACATTGCTTTATGCAGGAGAACTACAATTGCCAGCAGACCTCCCCCACATGCTGGAACTTGGAGAACCACAGGATCCAGCGCTGGTCGGTGTGCTCCACACCCAGCTCACCCCCCACAGACAGCGGGCTGAACCGTCTTTCTCGGCGCAGCTAACAGCCTCTGTAGCGCTACAGAGGCTGAGAGCGTCTTCGGCTTATGCGTCTCCATGGAGACGCATAGCTCAGCCAATCAGGACTGAGCTATGCGTCTCCATGGAGACACATCGGCCAATCAAGCTCTCAGCCTCTACAGTGCTGGGACAGCGCTACAGAGGCTGTTAGCTGAGCCGGAGAAAGACGGTTCAGCCCGCTGTCTGGGGGGGGGGTGAGCCGGGTGTGGAGCAGTCAGACCAGCACTGGATCCTGGGTTGGTAAGTATATTGGTGTAAAAGTGAGGTGTGTGGTTGTGTGTAAAATAAAGTTATACTTTTCTGTGTGTGTGTGTGTATTTTCTTTTAAACTTTTTACAGGTGGACTACAAGTCCCAGCGGGCCCATTAATGTCCCGCATGCTGGGACTTGTGGTTCTCCAATTCCCAGCATGTGGGGGAGGTCTGCTGGCACTTGTAGTTCTCCTGCATAAAGCAATGTTACGTTTGTGAGATTTAACCCCATCAGGCCGGGGTCCACTGGGCACGGACACCGGTGACAGCCCCGGGCTTCAGTCCTGGACGGGTGAAGCCTGGGGGGACCCTTTATTGGGGGGTCCCCACTCCTCCAGGTACCCCATCCAAGGCTGACCAGCCATGGTGCTCATGTTTCAGCCGGGGGAACCCCAGATTTTTTGTCCCCTGTATTTTTGGAACCAGGACCGGTCCAAGAGTCCGGGACTGGTTTCAGAAATACGGGGGACCCCTATGCTTTTTGTCCCCCGTATTTTTGGGACCAGGTCCGGCTCAATGAGCCCGGGGCTGGTTATGCTCAGGAGGGGGGACCCCACGCCATTTTTCCCCAAAAAAAACACTTTAACACATTTTTTAACACAGGACCATGCACAGATCTCAATGATCTGTGCAGGGTTCTGGCCATTTCGCATATCAGAACCTGGTCTGAATTTTTGGCAATTTTAAGACACATTTCCCAAATTCGCATCTCATTAAATATGCAAATTGTATACTTTTCAATGGGAAAACATCTGGATTCGAGTTCCTGCGCCAGTAAAATCGTTACTTTTAGAAAGTGCGATTTTGCAGCAAAATCTGCGGTTTTTGACGTTTTTCGCATCTCATTAAATATACGAATTCGGGGAAGTGCGATTTCGGCATTTTTTGGCGAAAATATCGCAAAAGTCACATTTTCGCATCTCATTAAAAGTCACCCTAAGTGTCTACCACTATCAGAACATTTCAAGCCCCAAATCCGAGAAGGTGGATGGTAAATATACATCTTTTCAGTCAGTCCATAAAAACGGCTCCAAGTATCCATAGGAATGGATGGTGACATAATCATGCTGCTCATACCTAATAATCATTTTTATTGATTCAGTGTGGTTATTAATATTCATATATACATTTTTTTAATTGTATTTATTTGTTACCCCAGGCGCTGCATTTTATCTGTATATTGTATCCATTTTTCCAGGTTTGACTAAACCTGTTGTCTTTGCAGCAGCTACTTAGAGTCTACCAGCTCATCCGTTGCGCCCCCATCTTTTGGTGTAGTACCTGTGTCCCTCTTGGGAGACAGGAACATCGACACTTTAACGCAGGCTCATCTTATTAAATTTCACCCAATGCTTTTTAAATGCAATACAACTTAGAATAGTTGAAAAGGATTTTATGTTAGTTTTATACAAAGGAAAGTTGCTTGTCTGCTCTGGTAATGGTTAGGCTGCCTCTCATTGTTTTTGCTTAATATGCATACAAGATCTGTATTAAAAAAAAGTAGAAAAACTTTAATTTCTTTGTAGGAATATACCCCAAATATATCACCACAGGGAAAATCATAACCAGAAGAGAAACGTGTCCTGGCCAGTCCAAAGGCAAGTTTTGCATTAGCCAGGTAAGTACATTTGCAGGATTGTGTTGTGCTTTGCTTACAAAGCAATATTTTACCTTTTACACTAACTAAACTGTCTACATTTGTTTTTTTAAAGTTCATGTGGTAGGCATCCACCACTATTACTGCTTCCACCTCCTCCTTCTTTGAGGAATGGGGACGAGCACCATATATCTGTATTCACCATCTATATGTGTGCACAGGGCCGCCAACAGGGGGGTGCCGTAGGTACATATGTCCCAGGCCCTGGCCTATGGAGTGGCCTGGGCAGCTGCCCATAGTGGCACAGCACTTCACATGCAGAGGCATAGCGGAAAGTCAGGTGCGCTTGAGTTACTGTGTGCTGCCTGTAGCTGTAGCCTGTGATACTACTATGACAGGTAGCAGCAGTGCCAGCAGCAGGATCCCCAACCTGCTCCTTCCTTCTTCTCCGTGCTGGCTGCCCCTGTCAAGCTAGAAAACATGCAGGCAGCACAGCATCACTCCCTCACATCAGTATGAGCACATTCTCGTCTGTGCCTGGTTTCCTGATCTAACCCAGGAAGTCACATGGTGCACACAGTGTGCACTGGAGGAGCCCTCAGCCCAGCAGTAAGGTGAAGAGCAGCAGCAGCCAGCCACTCACAGGAGCAGAGAACAGGCAAGTTCTGATGAAGATAGTCGTGGGGAGAGTGTCACAGTAATGTTGTGGGGGGGGGGGTGGAGAGTGTCATAATAATGTTTGGGGGAGGGGGAAGAATGTCACAGTGACATTGCTAGGAGGATGGGGGACAGTGTCACAGTAATGTTTGTGGGGGGAGGTTTGAGGGTGTCACAGTAACATTTGAGCAACAGACCATTTAGTACATTGATTAGCAGTTAGCACAGGGGTTGCAGCTCTTCCTGTAAACATGCTGCATCCTCTGACCCTGTTTCTGAGCCCCTTCCCCCTTCTTGTCCACTCATGCTCTTCATCTCCTGGGTTCCAATCGCATAATGTACCATCAGGTCCAGTGGCGTAGCTAAGTTTTGGGTGCCCCCCCCCCCCACCGCCGCCCTGCTGCAGACATTTAGAGTAGTCTCTCCCATCCCCAGGGCATAGAGCCGCATTTATCAAACAATATTTACTGCTAAATCCCAGAAAACACCCAAATATAAAGTAACCCCCTGAATGTAGTGCCGCTGTGCCATGCTGCTGTGCCGCTGTGGGCCGGGGGCCTGGACTGAAGGTCAGTCCCGGGCCCCAACATTTCTAGTGGTGGCCACTTGGGGAGTATGTACAAAAAAATAAAAGGGTTAGACTGCTTTCTTTCAGACAAATGTGTTTTTAACCACTTTTGAATTTACATTTACAAAAATTAATACATTTTCAAAGATAAACAGTGGAGTAGATCATGTAGGTTAGCAGTATGGGGTGAGATTAAAATCCCCTCTTCCTTTTGGATCAAGACTTTCCTGCTAGTCCCTGTCTGTTAGTACTTTCCCTTGTCTCCAAGCCCCCTTTTATCTTTCTGAATGATCCTATGGTTTTGTAGCTTAAATTCTCTCCATGGTTGTTTCTACTGGTAGGTCAGCCTCGCACCCTTATCTCTCTCCCTCCCTGCCTCATTTGCCACCTTTATTTATTTATTTTATTTATCTCCTGGATCACTTTCTCATTCTCTCTTTTTCTCTCCTACTCCACTGAGCCATCTCTCTCTCTCTTTACCTAGAGCTGCATCTTTTTCTTCCTCCCTTTCCTGGGATGACTCTATTTCTCTATATCACGTTCTAGTGTGTGTCATAAAGGGCTCACCAGGATATGAAATGGTAAGGACCCCAGCCTTTAGAGGTTTGGCTAACCATTATGCTGCTTTCACATTGCCTAAATGTTTAAGACCCTGTATATCAAAATGGTATTTAAAACGGGTCTGAGCCACTAAACCCCTTTCAACCCCCATTCATTGCAGGTGAAAACCATTTTAAATAGCATGTAATACCAGTCACACATTCAACCCGTTTAACCCCCAAGGAACACGTTTCAAATCATAGAAATAGACCCTTTCTCACTGCCAAAAAAGGCACTTAAACGGGTAGGAAATTACTTTTTACCCATTTAACAAATACCATTATTTGTTAAACGGGTAAAGCAACCTGGAGCTTTCCCACTACAGCTCTACCCATTTAAAAAGGCTTAAAAAACGGCAATTTACCATTTAAGATCTGCAGTGGGAAAGGGGTATCAGAGAGTGCTTGGTCCGGGTGACTTTTTAAATATACATTTATAATAAATACAACTAGTTCATGCAAGATAATGGACAGATTAACAACAGCAATGCACTATAGAAAATACACCATAATCCTATTATAATATGCATAATTCAAGTGCACAGTATAGAACCTGATCTGCAGGGGATGGGGTGGACCCTGATGAAGTGGGTACCCCCGGGGTTTTCCCATGTGCCTATGTCTGACCCTGTACTTTACCTACCCTGGTCAGCCTCTCTTTATTATTCTCACAATACCTCTGTGCCCCCTCTTTCTCACTCTCAAACAAAATCACCCACCCGCCCATCTTCCTCCCCAAAATCAGGATCCCTTTTTCTCTATATATCTTCTATCTCTCTCTATCTACCTCCCTCTCTCTCTCTTTTTCTCTCTCTCTCTCTCTCTTCCCCTCTGCAGATGGAGTGCCTTTTAGCTAGCATGGGGAATCGCCAGATTCCCTTAGCTGGCGTTTGCCAGTGGAGGGGCGCTCCATATGATGGGAACGTGCGAGCATCTCACATACATGCGTGTCCCTGTCAGCACTGCAGCAGGGAGCCCTCCCCCACCTGTATCTGCTTCAGGGAGATTAGCAGAGTTAGGGGGGAGCTGGGGGCAGCTGCTGGGGGCATCAGTGGGCATCGGCGGGCTGCAGCGGGTGGCGGAGGGCACAGTCGGAATGGAGGACACAAGTGTCCCCTTTAGGATGCTGGCGGCTTGTGGTTGGCGATTCAATCACCAGTAGCAGTTTTAATGAGAGCTGCTCCATCTACACCTCTCTCTCATACTCAAGACCTCTGCTCATTGGTATAGAAATGTTGATATAACCATAGAGTATGTGACATTTTTACATTTCTAATCTGCCTGTCCAACATTTGAATTGGTATGATCCTAGTTTTTACTTGCACTCCACTATATGATTGGCCATATTATTAAGGCAGGTGTGGCTTTTTGCCCTGACTCAGCTGCTATTGGCTTGCAAGCTCTATATAGTAATCCATGGGCTGTACTGGTCTGCACATCCCACTGCCACCCAGGAGTAAAATGGATTATAGTTGAAGTAGGGGATGAGGTAGTGACTACAGTAGCATTTTTTGAACTGCATGCTTATTTGATTTTTCATTTTTACATTTGCAGAGCTGTCTTGCATCTTTTCAGCACTGCACATGCTCTGCAATCATAGTAAGGACAACGCAGAGGAATTAGTATTACAGTCACATCTCCACTTACAATTAAAAGAGCATAGTTGGGCTGTGACCAGGGCCGGACTGGCCATCTGGCGCTTCTGGCAAATGCCAGAGGGGCCGTTTTTTTCAATCAGGGTGCAAGCAACGCCTCCCGATCGGCACACAGAGAGAGCCGCTGGACTTGCTGCGGGTTCAGCGGCTCTCTTTGTGCGCCAGTTGGGTCCAAGAGAGATAGGAGCATCACATGCAGCTATGCCCCCTCACTCCTGCATGCCGCGATCAGCATCGAATGCATGCCCGGTGTGTGTCTGCGCATGCACAGCATGTGCACCCAAGCGGCTTCAGCCCGCACGTGCACAAATGCCAGGGCTGACTCGGAGGCCCAGTCTGTCCCTGACTGTAATGGTAAATTCCCATGCCCGCAAAGTTTGTAGTGGGCATGTAAACAGAATTGTGGTCTATGTCTGTTATCAGACTTGTTTTGCAGAGTAATCATTTGTTTGACAGCTTAGATTTAATCCACCAAAAATAGGTTTGTGCAAGTGGGGTATATTTAATAATTAATTTTACAACAAAATAATGATTCCTTTCTATCTCTTAGTACTAGTAACTGTCCTTCAAATGTCAAAAAGTACACCTTAGAGGTTAATATGAATTATATATGACATTATTATTTGAGGGGTATTTATTTAAATGTTTAATGTGCATATCAAAAGTCTATTTATCATGTAATTAACTAAAAATAGTTGTTGAGCACTTAATTAGGATTGCAATAATGCAGAAGGCTTGTGAGAGATTTTTGGGCACTGAACTGGCACTTAATAGCCAACTAATTAGATATTGATGTGTTCATATAATTGAGGTTTCAGGTCTGTATATGTAAAGCACATGTCCGTTGGATACATTTCTCAACGCTGCAAATGGAGTAGATAGGCTTAGAATGGAAAATAATCTTTCCTTACCATTTTTAATTAAAATGCTGTTTTCTCCAGACAAAATGTGATAAAACTATAGTTCACTGGTACAGTCTTCAAGGCACCCCACCATGCCATGTTTTAGTGATATGCCTGCTTTTGCACATGGGATTATGGGATGTGGTAAACCCGTTTCTCAGATGGAATTCCTAAGACTCTCCACAACCATGCAAAGCTTTAAACGGCTCTGAAAACTCACCTGTTCATCAAAACGTACCCTACCGCTGCATAAACTAGTCCTGAGGCTGATCCTCCAACCCCCTGCCTCATGCCACCTCCCACTTGCTTGCACCTCATGTCCTCGGTCTGTCACCCCTTCCCACTAGATTGTTAGATTGGGCCCTCTTCGCTCCTGTTGTCAAAGCCCTCTTCTCCTCACATTTCACATTTTTCCTTTAGCTGCCCATTTATCAATCAATATTTGCAGCTAAATCCCAGAAAACACAGTTTTCGGGAGTTAACCGCAAATATTAAGTATCACCCTAATGTATCAGGAGGGACCGCAGCAGGAATCTCTGATCCCTGCTGAAGTCCCTCCTGCACCGCCACCAATCACATACCCCATAGGTTTCTATGGGGGATGTTAAGCTTCCCGATGTATCAACATAAGGCAGCAGCGCTTCGTATCCCTGGGCTACCGCCACTCTGAAATGGCGGTAGCCCATTGTAGCCTATGGGCTACGGATAGCACTGCCGGGGCAGTGCGGTCAGCAGGAGGGTCAGTAGTAACCACGCACGCGCAGACCCCCAGCACATCGCAGGGACGGCTCTTTTCGGAGCTGTGCAAAAAAACGTTTTTTTTTGCACAGCACTTTATATTTATGCACGCCCTGAGGACAAGACTTAGGTCTTGAAACGTAGGCAAATGGCATTTATGAAATAAACCAGTATTTTTCTCATACCTGAAACCGTTTGAGTGCCGCCTGACTTATTGATGCTGTGGATCGGCGCAATGGGACTGCTTTATATATAGATAGATAGATAGATAGATAGATAGATAGATAGATAGATAGATAGATAGATAGATAGATAGATAGATAGTCGGGGTAGAGAGAGCATGCGGTAATCCCAGCGTTTTTTTTTTTTTTTTTCAAATCACTCCAAACAAGCTTGTGATAGTAAAATTTAAATCCTTTAATCAGATTTTCATCAGGCTCAAAATACATAACATACAACATACCTAATAATGGGGCAGATGTATTAAGCCTGGAGAAGAGATAAACTGGAGATAAACTGGAGATAAAGTGAAAGGAGATAAAGTACCAGCCAATGAACTGTGTTAGAAAATGACAGCTGGGAGTTGATTGGCTGGTGCTTTATCTCCTTTCACTTTTTCTCCACTCTATCTCCAGTTTATCTCTTCTCCAGGCTTAATACATCTGCCCCAATACACCATAAAGTGCAGGAGATGCCACGGTGCTATCGCTCCACTTCCAGGTGTTGCCAGGTTGACGTCATCCCATCCCAGTCAGTGGGCGCACACAGTGCCGCATCATCCCATCCGGTGCCCCTCACCATAGTAACTAAATGAACAAAAACTAACAGGTAAATTACAAACACACTGCTGCTGCACAGTTACTACTCATATATAGGGTGAGATTTAATAGGATGAAAGATTCAGAAAGTGAGAGATTTGGTGAGAAATCTCCAGTTTTTTTAAAGCGGCAATCATTTACACTGCAAAACCAGTTTGATTTTACAGTGTAAATGATTGCCACTTTAGGTGCGGGGCATGGCCACGGTGGCGTGCAGGTGAGGGAGGATGTCCTGGCTCTCCGGCGTTCCTATTACCAGCCGGTAATCTCACCCCTGCCTACCCCACTGATGCAGTAACTGGAACGGCATAGATTAAAGGATACAACCCCTACCCTTCTCCGGCGAGTGTCTTGATCGTTGCAGGAGCGGGAGTGCTGTCCTCGCTGGGCGGCTGGTGCTGTGTGTGGGAGACCGCGTCACTGCCTCGTCGCTGCCCGGCGCCTGAGTGCTCGCTGCATCCCGGAGTTCAGTGCCTCCAGAGAGTGCACGCGGTGGCCGCGTTACTGCCCGGTGCCTGAGTCCCAGCCGCATCCCTGAGTCGGGAGCCTCCGGCGTATGTACATGGTGGCCGCGTCATCGCTCGGCGCCTGAAGTCACTGCCGGGTATCGGCGGTTAGTGCGAGCCACAAAAAAAGAAGGGAGAGAGAAATTCCCTGCCTGCGGGGGGACGGAGTGAGCCGCTCGCTGTAAAAGAAATAATTAAATAAAAACGCCATAAGCCCTGCAGGTGCACTCCACAGGCCGGTGTATGGACATTTGGAGACAAGAGCAAAAGGGCACTGAGAGAGGGGGAGCGGCTGGCCCTGTGTATGGTCGATTGCAGCCAAGAACGAACTGCGTACAGAGAATAATACCATCTGTTTGGCAGCGGCAGCACCCGACCCTGATAAGAAGCACCACAGTTTTATTACCCCCTGCCAATAAGTAACAGCACCGCCTTGGGGATATATATATGGAAGAACTTTTTGGACAGCAAGAGTGGAAAGTTGAAAAGTCCGGGTAAGTCCACACACACTATCAAAAAGTAAATAATTCTGTGCTTGTGACATTGCTAAAAAGCGGGACATTAGTCAGAGTCTGCTTAAAAGCGGGACAGTAGTCAAGCATTGGTGGACAATTGCTGAAAGCATCTGAGCAGATTGTGTCTGGTGAAGACGTGTAGTCGATATACACCCTGCTAAAGTAGTAATAGTGTGTGTGGTGAAGATAAGTATATACAGCTGGGGGGAATATTGAAGGTGGCTGTAAATCCTACCTCGGAGTTCTGGATCTATAGAAATCTCCTCTTGTTTACTGATTTATAAAACAAGACCCAGGGTGGTTGGAGTAAAGCCAGACATGGGGAAAGCGACCCAGACGGCTGCAGCTGCGCGGCTTGAGAAATACGCTCGTTCACAGGCACAGGGGCCAAATGGATCCCAGGATAATACCCCACAGAGTACCCCTACTAAAATAAGTAGCAGCTCCCAACAACAAAAAGAGGTCACCTTAGCGCAGGTACTTGAAGCCGTAAATACGTGTGAATCCCGGTTGTCTGAACAGATAAATAAAGTACAGGCAGACATCATGCTGCTCCGGGATGATGCACAAAAAATTTGTGCTAGAGTGACCGAAGTTGAAAACCGGGTGTCAGAGATTATGGACAAGGTGGGTCCTATGCAAGCTCAGGTGGGGTGTTTATCCGAGAAACTGACAGAGATGCGCACAAAAATACCGGACATGGAAGGAAGGATGCGCAGAAACAACATTCGTTTTGTTGGTTTCGAGGAGAGGGTGGAGGGGTCCTCACCAGAGAAATTTATAGAGGACTGGCTTAAAAAATCCCTGGGAAATGAGGCCCTCTCACCCCTATTCTCGGTGGAAAGAGCCCACCGGGTCCCAACCAGACCGCCAATACCAGGGGGACCACCACGTACTTTGATTGTGAAAATTCTTCAATCCAAAGATCGGGACAATGTTTTAAGACTGGCCAGAAATCTGGGAGACTTAACATATGATGGGAAAAAAATATCAGCCTTTCCCGATTTCTCTTATGATGTTCAGAAGGAGAGGGCAGGGTACCGAGATATAAAAGCAAGGCTGCGAGACCTGGACATTAGATATTCCATGTTGTACCCCGCGAAGCTGCGTGTGATATTTGATGATGAAACTAAATTTTTCATGACCCCAGAAGATGCAGCCGGCTGGATTGATAAAATCCGTCCGGGCAGAAAGCAACTGGCCAGTAAATAACTGTCAAACTGGATGAAATATGCATATGTCCATTGTCTACCTTGAAAGAAATATGTAGTAGGGGTTGACAAATGGAGATATTTGAAGAAATTTGTGCCCCAGTTTAGTATGGTGGATAATATAAGGAGCAGTGGGACCGGTGGGGGAGGGAAAAAAAAAAAAAAACATCTATTAACAAATGAAAGAAGAAGTAAAATAAAGGAAATAAATAAATAAAAATTATAAGGGATAAATTGAACAGGGACGACAAGTAAATTGCCCCTAAGCAAATAGGGAGGTAGATGGGAAGGGTAGGTTGTTTTTGAATAGGTATGCCTAGACGGGTAGGTTATACAGGGTGGGGGTGGAAGGGGGGGTATGTGTTAAATGTTGTTTGTCTGTCTTTGAATGTGCATCCAGTCAAATATGAATGGGATAAGTTTATAATCCAAGATGGTGAGGGTACTCTCGTGGAATGTACGAGGCCTGAATGATAAGGTGAAACGGGCCCTGGTTATGAAACAATGCAAAAATTTAGATGTAGATATTATTTGTCTCCAAGAGACTCATCTGTGTGATAATAGATTGATGGCTCTACGCCGCCCCTGGATTGGATGGTCGTTCCATTCACAGTTCTCATCATCATCTCGAGGAGTATCAATAATTATTAAGAAAAATGTATTGTTTCAATGTATAACATCTGTTACCGATCCGAGTGGGCGATATATATTTTTGGATGGATATATTAACTCCAGTAGGTTCTCCATTTTAGCAGTTTATATTCCTCCCCCCTTTTCCTACCATGTATTGAAAAAGGCCCTTGAATTTGTTGCATCACGTCCAGACAATCATGTTTTGTGTCTGGGCGATTTCAATGCAGTTATGAATCCTCTTCTTGATAGATGGAAAAGGGGTGAAGGGCCGGTGGGAAATGGGAGTGGGTTGGCTGATTTCATCTTAGAGATTGGATGGTATGATGTATGGAGAGAGAGATATCCAAATGAGCAGCAATTTTCATGCTACTCCTCCTCGCACAGCACCTTTTCAAGGATAGACTTGATATTCTCCTCTAAAAGTCTGCTAAAATACATCTCACATATTGAATATAAAGCACGTGGAATCTCTGACCACTCTCCACTGCTGGTACAAGTAGATCTGGATATAAGTCAGGGATTTAGATATTGGAGACTTCACCCTTCTTGGTTGACCCAGCTGGGTGATGTTGAGGAATTCGGGGCCCAAATGGATGGGTTTTTTGGGAATAATATAAATTCGACTAAGTCTACTTGTGTCTGGGATACCTTTAAGGCATATTTGAGAGGGTTGTTAATTAAGAAGATCTCGATAATAAAATCTAAGCACCGTGAAAAAGATCTTAGGCTAGAGTCCGAAATGAGAGAGCAAGAGCAGAAATACCTCCTTGACAAGGCAGAGTCAACAAGGATACGGTGGTTGGAGGCGCAACGAAAATGGGTGGAGCACCTTCAAGTCATGACAGAATATAGGCTATTAAAGCAGTCACATCAGATTTATATGAATAGTGATAGATCCGGTAAATATCTGGCCTATTTATCTAAGGTAGAAAGCGCCCAAAAAATAATAATTAGTATTCGCTCAAAGACAGGAGTGTTGGAGACAAATACCTCGGAAATAGCGGCAATATTTCTTGAACATTACAAGGAGGTCTATCAGTCTAGGGCCACTAAAGGTAGAGATGAGATTGAGGAATACATGAATGGAATGGATGTACCTAAATTGTCACAAGAAAGCCGTGATTTGTTGGATTCACCTATTACTCTCGAGGAGGTGCAGCTGGCAATTGGGGCCCTATCGATGGGTAAAGCTACTGGAATTGATGGTCTCCCGGGAGAAATCTATAAGCAATGAGTATGGACTTGGAAGGGGGAATGGCGGACTCTATGACGGAATCAATAATTACGGTATTCCCAAAGCTGATAAGGATCCCACATTGGTGGACTCCTATAGGCCAATCTCCCTGATTACTGCCGATGCCAAGATCTTCGCGAAGATATTGGCGACTAGATTGGGCGGAGTAATCAGGGAGATAGTACATACCGATCAAACAGGATTTATGAAGGGGAATTCCACAGCTATTAACATACGTAGAGTCTTCACCTTTATGCAAACAGCTGATATCATGGGCAATAACTTTGCAATCGCGTCTTTTGACGCAAACAAGGCCTTTGATTCTGTGGAATGGATGTATTTGAGATGTGTTATGTGTGCCTTGGGTTTTGGCCCTGAGTTCACAAGATGGGTTTTCCTCCTGTATCAAAACCCAAGGGCTAGAATCCTAGTGAACGGATATATTACGGATTCTTTCCAGTTGAGTCGAGGCACTAGACAGGGGTGCCCCCTCTCCCCTCTCCTTTTCGCGATAGCAATTGAGCCAGTAGCTTGTAAATTAAGAGCAGCGATGGGAGAGGGGAGAGGTGAAGTGGGGCGTATGACCCATATGGTATCCCTGTATGCGGATGATCTCCTGGTGGGCTCTATAGAGTATGAAAGGGATTTACCGTTAGCGGTGAACTGCATTGAGGAGTTTGGGCAATACTCCGGACTAGTGGTGAATCGTAACAAGTCACACCTGCTGGTAGCCCGAAGAGAGGGGAGCTGTGAATGTGATAATTATGAGGGTTTGTCCATGGTAGACAGGTTCAAATATTTGGGGGTCATGATCTCTAAAGATCCCAAAGAATTTGTGATAGATAATATTGACCCTTTAATAGCATGGCTAAAAATTAAATGTAAAAACTGGGCGAAACTCCCATTGACTATGCTTGGAAGGGTCAACTTGGTAAAAATGTCAATATTGCCGAAATTTCTGTATGTACTTCAGCAGTCTCCTGTTTATATCTCGAATGAGGTGTTCAATCGGATAAACAGTGTAATTTCCTCGTTTATCTGGAAAAATAAAACCTCTCGAGTTAAACTAGACACATTAACTAGAGAGCGGAGAAGAGGAGGGATGGCACTGCCTAATTTTAAAATCTATTACTATGCAGCACAATTTGCCCATCTGCGGGCATGGATGAGGATGGATGAGGCCTCGGTAGAATTGAAGGAGCTCACAAGAAGGGCAGCCCCAGGACTAACCCCAATTCAGATAATATTAACGGCGGGAAATGGTAGAAGGGTTCCCCCTATAATAAAACAGGCAACAAAAATTTGGAGTTGGATAAATAAGGAAATGGAATATGATGGGGTTGATCCCGAAACCCATATATTTTCACTAGACCCATTGAAACAACTTAATCTGCATCAAGGCTCAAGGGTCTGGAAGCAGTATAATATAAACTCCATTGGACAATTATATGAGGGTAATTTTATTAAATCCTTTGTTAAATTGCGGGAGGAATTCCATCTACCACAGAGTATGTTTTATAGATTTTTACAAATGAGGAGTGCGCTTAGTCAATATAATAGAGATAATGACCAACAGATTCTTGAATCCCCGGCTAAAAAATTCCTAAGTAAATTGGGCACAGGGAAGGTGGTGTCTAAATGTTATAGGTTTATTATGGAAACGACTCAGTGCGAGGAAATGGAGGGGTTACTATTAAAATGGTCTAAGGATATTCCGGACCTAACCTTAGAACAATGGAAGAGGGCATTGGTGGCTCAGAGTACTGCCACGAACTCGAGTAGGATTCAACAGGTGCAATTTAATATTATTCATCGGATATATCTGACTCCTGAAAGAATATGTAAATTCTCCCAAAATAAATGCGGTCGATGTCCCAAATGTGGGGAAGGGAATAGTGCTCAACCGTGCAATTTTTGGCACCTTCTTTGGAATTGTAGACAAGTGAAGGAATTCTGGGATGGGATTCGGGAGGTTCTTAAAAACCTGGGAGTCCCTGCCCAGTGTTTACATCCCTTAGGACTTATATTAGGGATATGGCCAGAAAATCAGATGTCGTCAGCTCTGAGGCAGTTGGCGACTAATCTATGCGCGGTAACCAAACTTATAATTGCCCGCTCATGGATGGCGCATAAAGGGCCTGGTATTAAAGAGTGGATAAATGTGGTTAATTGCACTATGGAGCACGAAAAACACATGTTTATTTTAAGAAGGCAAGGTGCCAAATTTTATGATATTTGGGGGGAATGGTACTATTCTCAGTATCACACAATAAAGTAAGGGTATAAGCACTAATGGTAAAGGTAATGATGGATGAGCGGTACCCTCAAGGAAATAAGAGAAATATCCCTCACAGGGGACAGCTTTAACACTAAAATATACACTAAATAGTATTGCACAAATGAATTAAATAATAGATAAATGTATTTAAAGGAATGGATGTGTGTGGTGATAAGTACCGATAGGCTGCACAAAAGAACACACGAAGGATAACACGATAGAGAGATCTTATAGGTCTTAATAAATTGTAAGAAGGGATAGGTATGTCATTAGATAAATTAAATTAGTAGGTTAAGAATAAGGTGATAGAAAGAATGCACACATAACACTAGAATGTAAAAGTGTATATGGCTATATTTTGCACTAAATAAAGTAAATTAGGAGGCTTAGACAATTAAGTTATAAGATACTGGGTTAAATGAGCCTGTTCAGGGTAGATGACTGATGGGAAAAATGGATTAATATCCTATAGAACTTAAAAGAGAACCGCGCACGTTAAACACGTTAAACAATGAACTTAAGAAAATGGCTAAGGAGAGAAATGTCTGGATGCTTTTAATATGTCTAGTTTGTAATTTTTCAACGGTAAATAATAAGATGAAGAAATGTTAAAGGTTTATGTTGATTTTTGTTATGTGTATATGTTATAAATACCAATAAAGAAGATTAAAAAAAAAAAAAAAAAATGATTGCCACTTTAAAAAAAACTAGAGATTTCTCACCAAATCTCTCACTTTCTGAATCTCTCATCCTATTAAATCTCACCCATAGCATCTACTTAATATAGATTAATAATATTATTACTCAGTTGGTGTAGTTACACAGGATACCTATAAAATACTCTATTAATAGCAAGATTTAAAGAAAGAGTAATAGATAAGTAATATATAATAGTACTTCATACTTAGTGAAAGGAATAGGGCTTAGCGGGTAAGATAATTAATGGCCAAAGTTTCCTTAAGACCATAGGCGAATCTAGGACCACCCATTTTGTAGCTGAGGGATGGAGCTTTCCAACGAGCCCAGCCCTGTGTCTCTAGCCCCCTGGGAACCGGAGATACTGCCAGGCAAAGCTGGAACGTTTTCCCTATAGGATAACATGGGACCCGCTAATTCCGACCCCCACCCAGTTCAACGGCTGCCAGTTCCCCCTTCGGCATCAATAAAGCTCGAGGTTGATCTCAGTCGAACCCAAATCGCTGGGCCTTCAATTTGATACCAGGCTGGATCCATATGGGTTAATTAATTGGTTCCAGGGATTTTGAGGTTACACCGCTTTTTTTTTCTTTAATTTTTTAAATGTAATTTCATGACTGTTTATGTTCTTTGAGGGCAGATTTCTCTGGAACCAAACAGCCCAGTTTCACGGGACTAAAATCATTCGAAGCCAACGCAAAAGTTCTTCAATATGATACTGGTCTCATGTAAATGGGTCAGTTGGTTACGAAGATATAGCTGGTTGGTTAAAGGGGGGTAGGGAGAGGGGAGTGGTTGTCTCTCCCCCTAACACCAGAAAATGCAGGGACTAGGCTGGTGTATAAGGGGTCAGCCTGGGAATGTCCCTGCATGATCCTGGGACTATATTCCCGGGTAAATCCCTGCATTTTCTGTTGTGAAAGGGGTATTATTTCAAACAGCCGTGACCTGCAGTGCTCTGAAAACAGCCGGGCAGCCCCCTGCTCTCTGCCCAGCTGTCAATGACTGTCACCCCTGCAGCTTCCGCTCCAATTCTTCTCCCCGCTTTCACCTCAGCCCGCCCCCACTTTAATCATGTGGTGCCGGCGCTCGGCGTGCTCCCCCGACATCACGCACAACAACAGCGCGCACAATATTTCAAATGTCCACTCGGCTAGAGGGGACACCAGGAGGGGAGTGGGAGCGTGCTCTGCGCTGCGCTCTGCGGTCTGCTCCTCTCCCCATAGAAGCAGCTGCACTGCTCTCCATCTCTCCCTGCAGCAGCAGCGAAGGCTCATATAAAATTTACAGTAAATGGCACTTTTGGGGGCATTGCTTAAGGGATGCTACAAGTGGCGGTATGTGGGGGCATTACGCATAATGTGTGGCTTAATGTGTAAGGGGCATTAAGGTGTGCAGCATCATGTGTAAGCGGCATTATGTGTGCAGCATCATGTGTAAGGGACATTATGTGTGCAGCATCATGTGTAAGGGACATTATGTGTGCAGCATCATGTGTAGTGGGTACTATGGTGCACGGCATCATGTGTAATGGGTACTATGGTGTGCAGCATCATGTGTAATGGGTACTATGGTGCGCGGCATCATGTGTAATGGGTACTATGGTGTGCAGCATCATGTGTAATGGGTACTATGGTGTGCGGCATCATATGTAATGGGTACTATGGTGCCATCAAGCAAGAACCCCCTAGAAATGAGCTTGTAGGTAAGCAGCACTTATGTGGCAAATATGTATCGGGCATTACGGTTTGGTATATAGTATGTAATGGGCATCATGATGTGTGGCACAATGTGTAATGGGCATTATGGTGTGTGGCCTTATGTGTAATTGGCATTAAGGCGTGTGGCTTTATGTGTAATGGGTATTACGGAGTTTGCTAAAATGTGTAATGGGCATTACTGTGTATGGTCTAAAGTGTAATACCACACCCCTTTTTGTGATGCCACGCCTCCTTCCCATGAGGCCACGCCCCCTTTTTGCTACGCCGCGCAAAGGTCCCCCTCCTGTTATGTCTGGACCTGGGACCACCCATTACCATAATTCTAGATTCGCCTATGCTTAAGACCCCTGGGTGCAATAGTGTCAAATAATCCATCTTGCTTCGCATTGAAGGAGACGGAGACCTCTATCACCACCTCTAATATTGGGGGGAATATGGTCTATCATGCAATTTTTTCAAGCGGGAAGTGGGTGTCGCATACAGTATGAAGGAAATGTTTCAGGACAGGTAACTTACTTTGGCCACTATTGAGGGCCACCTGTATGGTGGATGTACTGTATGTGCTGCCATTCTTTCTTTGAACAACCTCTCTGTTTTCCCTATATAGGAGAGGCCGCAAGGGCATGGGTGTGGTACAAATACCCGACGGTCGGGATTCCGACAGTCATTAGTCAGACGTCGGAATCCCGACTGCACAGCATGGGGAGCGCAATGAAGACCGGCTGGGTGCTCATCAATTTCCGTTGGTGCTCGGGCCCTAAAGCACCCACAGAATCAGCACCTATGAGGCCACAAATATTTGGAGACACTATTGATCATTTTGCTAGCTGGTGTGTATTGGTTCACCCAAGTTAGATGGACTTCACCCTCTGTTTTAGATCTAGGTATAAGGAGTTACTCCCTAGTTACTGATTAGATCTTATTCCTAGCACACTGAAGATCTCTCTCCGTTTGCAACCTCTATTAAGAAGTTTTAGCATAAGTGAGTCTAGAGCAGTGGTCTCCAACCTTTTTTGGGTCGGGAGCTACTCGCGACAAAATAAGCCGCCCGAAAGTTAAAAATGTTAAAAAATCTGCATAATATAAAAAAAAATGCCCTTTACACATAATGCCACAAACCGTAATGCCCCTGACACATTAGGTCACACACTGCAATGCCCCAGACACAATATGCCACACACTGCAATGTCCAATATGTCACAAACATACCTCCCAACATTGTAGGCAGAGGAGAAGAGACATCTGCACGTGCCAAAAATTAGAGGGTTCAGCTACTACCGTGGAACTCCTGGGAGGCTACATCCCCCATTTATTCCGCTATGGGGGCATGGTCAGCTCTCTAAGAGCTGTAGCCGCATGGGGTGCGGCCATGGAAAATGGGGGTGTGATACACATATGCCCTCAATAGTGCAGTGCCAGATACACATGACCCCAATAGTGCGGTCCGTGATACCAATTATAAATATGCCCCGCACCATGATGCTCCATTATACAAATGCCCCACACCGTGATGCACCATTATACATATGCCACACCGTGATGCTCCATTATGCATATGCCACAATGTGAAGCTCCATTATACAAATGCCCCACAGCTTGATGCTCCATTATACATATGCCAAACACACGATGCCCATTATACATAATGCCCAACAACGTGATACTCAGTTATACAAATGCCCCACAGCGTGATACTCCATTATACATATGCCACACCGTGATGCTCCATTATACATATGCCAGACCGTGATGCTCCATTATACATATGCCCCACATTAAGCTCCATTATACATATGCCCCACACACTGTGTTGCACCATTATCTATATGTCCCATACCGTGATGCTGCATTATACATATGCCCCACAATGTTAAGCTCCATTATACAAATGCCCCATAGCGTGATGCTCCATTATACATATGCCACACACACACGATGCTACTGTAAAACCCCCGGCGAGCTACCCGGCGCTCACGAGCGACTGGTTGGCGAACGCTGGTCTAGAGTCCATCTGCATCAAAAACTATCCTATTGACCCTCACCATTTGGGACTAAGGTAAAACTCACCAAACTGGCGGCATGACAGCTAGATATTTTTGCTATTTCTGTTGCTATTTGGGCCTTCGCATGCATGCTACTATCCGTAGGCATGCACAGTTATTCAATAATGGAACAAATTGCAAATTTGCATATCTGTCTGGTTTGAATGACCTTGAGTCCCTTCTACTCTGTCTCTTTTTCCTTCTCTCTCTACCTCTCTTTCCTAATCCTCTATTTTTCAGCTACTCACTGTCTTTGTTTTTTCCCCATCTCTCCTGCCCATCTGTCTGCATCTGTTTCTCTCTCCCCCCCCCCCCCCCCCCCACTGTTTCTTGTATTACTCTACCCTCACCCTCTTTTTCACACTTCTGTACCTTCTCTTTCACAGGCTGTTGGCTGTCCCCACAATGGGTGCAGTCTTCTCAACTCCCCCTTATGCTGAATCTCATCATTGTGGCCCGTATGTAATACCGGCATTTAGCAGCAGGAGATGTGGTCATGATGATGCAATCACAATAGACACACCCCCAACACAGCCTTCTACAATGAGTACTGCTCCCACCATGCCTATCGCATTTCTAGAGACTTTTGCCGAACCTAGTGCTCATAGACAATGCCGCTGCCTGCTAGGGGGAGAGGGCCCAGATGAAGACTGCACATGGGTCCCCCACCTCTTTTAATACACCCCTGGATAATGCATTAATCTATCATTTTATGCCATTTTTGTAACACATTCAGAAGCTTTTTTTTGGTGCTTTACCTCTCTCCAATATTACCAGAACTTTGCACCTGTGTGAAACAGACAATTTTTCTGTGAAACTCAGTACTGTCTAATACCCCTTTTACACTGCTTTACTGGGTTACACCTGGGCTTATGTACCCGGCTCCAACACGGCTTGAGACCCATTTTAGACTGGTGGTCATATCTGGTTTATTTCCGGGTTGATAATGTAGGTGGATGTGGGTCTCAAGCTGAAGCATGGTGATTAAATCATCTCCAAGCATTGACTGCTCCATTTATGTCAACGGGTCCTGGGTCCCATCGACTTGGCTTACACATTTTTACTGCACCTCATGCCGGATTGAAGATGTGTTTAACCTTGCTCGCTAGCCAGTTATTTCTACTTTCGTTTAAGATAAATTATTTTATGTATACAGTATTAGATAGATATATTTATAGTTAATTCAAGCAATTACATACTATATAATTAGCATTTCTTTAAAAGGAAGAACAAATATTTCCCCAATTAAACAGAAAATACATTTTCAGTTGCTAATAACTGCTGTCATGGAAACAGATTGTCCAGTGTAACAAGAGGAATTTTCTGTTAGGCCAATGCATTATTAGCAAGACCCCTTATTCTTTTTAGTAAAGGGGATGTTAATTATTCAGACAATTAACCAGCAAATAAAAAGTGCTGTAAAATCTCTATGTGGTTTATTTATACTACAGGTCCTAAGGGTTGCTTTTCAGGAAGAATCTAACTTGATTATTAGTGATTCATGTTTATGATGCATCAATGCTTTTTTTGGCAGAATAAAGTAATAAATACCATTTATACAGTATGTAGTTAAAAGGGAGGCATGGATACGTTTTGTAATAACAGCTTTTAAAAAAAAAAAATACACCTGTAAGATATACAAATTACTGTATATGGTAAGATATCAAAAGTCCAATTTACCAACACTCCTAGAAAAATGTATTTATATCAGGTTAAGCAGAAACATTTTCTATCAAAACTGTATACTGTACATCATTAAAGGCAAATTGTTTTACTAGTATATTCAGTTATGCTTTCTTGAGAAATTAACATTTATTATTTCAGAGGGAACCAATCTAATCTATTAATTGTCGTCAAGGGAAAATATATCATCTGGAAATATTTACTGCTTATCAACAATGCCAGAGAGTTTAATAGAAATGAAACCAGTTTAAAATATGGGCATCAAAATATTTTTGGAGTTTGTATTATATGACAATTGAGTGCAATTATGTTCCGACTAGATTTACATCACCTTCCTGCATATAATTATTTCAACGCACATCCCAACAATAGTTTAGTGGGTACTTAAAATAATTGATATCTTTGTATATATATTTAGCAGCATACACACATTCCTGTCACTGGGGATTTTGTGCATAACTGCCTTTCAAATATTTTTAATGAATTTTTGGCAGGCATCATTATTTGCAAATTATGAAAAATAAGATGCAGAAGCAGATAACACAAAGCCACATGTTAAAGCTGCTTGGCAACCATCAATCCAGACTTACAGTATAAATGGGAGTAATGGAAGGCTGCGTGCATCTTGCAAGCTTTTATATTCAGGAATGAATCAGTGGATAAAAAGCATTCTCCATGTGGGTCACTAACTTGGCACACAGATCTCACTGATGTTTGTACAGACACAAAGCTCTCCTCTTAGGGCAGCACTTCTTCCCATTCCATTATTCCGCATCGGTGAAAAGAGAGGAGAGTTGACTTTTAACATTGACAAAGTTCTAATGCTTTAGCAAGTACCTCGCGCTTAGTGGGACGCATATCATGGGATTCTCTTTCACCTTTCGTCATTCCCTACCATTAGTCTGGAATATGTACAAAAATGGTAGAACAATTACATTTTATGTTGACATGTCACATTGGAGGTTATTCTGATCGTAGTGGCCAAACGTGCGTACGTTCCATATTAACGTACGCTATCCGTACGCGGCCGTTGGGGTTAAGTCCACCCACAAGTCAGCCGCATACGTACGGCCAGAAACAATGTCAAAGGGGAGTGGCGTACAATTGAGCGTACGCCAACGTACACGGACGGACCAGCCCTTACACTCCGACAACTGGCGTACAACAGAGCGTACGCCACCGTTTACGGACGTCTTTCGTCCGTCTTCCCACCGACTTCTTGCGGAGATCTGAGCGTACGCCAGCTTGCACGGACGGGTCCCTATTGTTTTCAATGGAAAACTCAGCTTATGTCACCGCTCGTGAGAGTGAGCGTACGTCCGTGCACGCTGGCATACCCTTCACATATATGGACCTGCAAATCTTGCCTTTCAACTACAAATCAGACAATTAATTAATTAATTATTCTAATTGTTATTCAATTATTGTTTTCTATTAACTCAATTGTCTACCTTAATAAAGACCCTAATAAAACAACATTTTAACCCTCATTACATGTATATTTGTTATGTTCTAATGTGGCATTTTAATCACTATCTATGTGTCCCCATATTGCTGTTACTTTTAAATCAAGTTATGTTGGTGTTTCTGTATATGTACTAAATTATGTCCATAATTAGTTTGTCCAAAATGTGTAACATGTATACCTACCCTGATGTTATGTGTGATGTTTTAATCGAACAACATTAAACATTCATGCATTTTCACTATGTGTTATTTTACTCAAAAACACACACATTCACACATCAATCATTACCCCTCACCTCAAATTACAAATATAACTTACATTACACATCTGTATGTACCTACCCTTACAAGCCCTCTAACATATTTATTATTAAAAACACAGGCAATTTATAACAGAATATAAACTTTTATTTTTAACAAACATAATAAGGGGGGGGGGATAAAAATAAATTAAATGCGGGCCTCCAGTTGGGCAAAAAGGATGTTCAAATACAGGAGGGTCAGGAAGATCTCCCGTATTATCGCTGCCACCTCCTCCTGGTGCTGTTCAGTGTCTGTAGTGAAGGGATAAAAAAAAAAATTAATATATAACATACACAAATGTTTGTTGTATTTGTACATAATAAAAAGTTGTGAGTTATGTGTGAAGGCCACATACATTTTTAAACTACATTGAAGATGGGTCTGCTGTAAACACAGTACTAAAAAATAATATGTTAACACACACATACTGTACATAGTAAATAACATTAATTAAATTACTCCTTCTTGGATGAATGTATGCTGTATCCCAATTGGTAGTTTGGTTTTGGGGGACTCTCCTCTAACCTCACAATTAGGCTGTGCTATTTAAGGGTTATGACATTGTTGCGGCTTAAGCACTCCTTACTATTTTAAATTTAGGACATTTCTGTACAAATTATAGGCCTAAAGCTATGTTTGTAAAGCATGCATCCGCATGGCCTCACACACTATTAACAAAACAATCTATAAATTAATGTTGCACATCATGCTGGGAAGTGGAGTTACCCAACACCTGGAGCCACATAACTACAACACCACTAATGTCGGATATCTCATTGGATGTACTGTTATGTCAATTATTCAAGGGGTGAGGCATGGCCACACTCCAAAAAACCACCAAGGGGACCCTTGTTCCTGGAGAAGGACAGGCCACACCTCATGGTCGCCCTGCAGTGATATGTTGCAACTAATGTTGATGTTGGATACACATATGTGGTTGTTGTGATTGTTTATGTGTAGAAATGTGTAGGTAAACATTAGACACATTATTTACTTACGGCTAGTTGAGCCATCCTGGTCGCCGCTGGTTGGGTGTGCGGTGGTTGGGGGGGTCAGGAGCAAGGGGGATGGGATAGGACTTTGGATACTGGTAGTGGGTGTGAGTGGGGATTGGAGAGGTTTGGGGGTGGGTGGTGGAGAGGTGTAGGGGGGTTGGAAATGGGGTGGGGAGGGGGTGGGGGTTGAGGAGGGGGTGGGGGTTGGGGAGGGGGTGGGGGTTAAGGAGGGGGTGGGGGTGGGGGTTGGGGAGGGGGTGGGGGTTGGGGAGGGGGTGGGGGTAGGGGTGTGGGTGGGGGTTGGGGAGGGGGTGGGGGTTGGGGAGGGGGTGGGGGAAGGGGATGGGGAAATTTGGTGGGCCCCAGCTTGACCCATTGTCTCCTCGTCTTCCTCCTCCTCTTCCTCCTCCTCTTCCTCCTCCTCTTCCTCCTCCTCTTCCGGCTGCTCCTGGGCTGCCTGCTCCTGGGCTGCCTGGTCCCGGGCTGCCTGCTCCCGGGCTTCTATGCGGGCTCTTGCCCGTGCTGAAATGTTCATGTTGATGGCATAGAAATCGAAGATTGGGTTTCATAAAAAAGGGTGAAAGAAAAATTCACATTAGTCATGCTCATAACCTTCCAAATTATCATTGCTGTTATATTTCAGACATTTATCATGCAAACTAATTGATATGCTACACCCAAAAACTGAGCAACTACTTAAACCCCCCCTATACACCCCATATACACCCCCTATACACCCCCTATACACCCCATATACACCCACATACTCAGGAACATATTTATAAAAAGTACAGAAAACATTGCAAAAAAACGCAGTCATACTAGTAAATAAAAACTTACATCGGGCAATATGGCGGCGAAGTGAAGATAGCAACACTGGCTGCCGCCGGCGCAGGTCAGACCAGCGCCGCTCAACTTGGCCCAGGCTTCTGTCAACGCCGGTCCGGGCGAAGATTAGCCGGCGGGCAGCATTATATGCCCGCCGCTTGTCAATGTTCGACACATAAGGGCCCCTGGGCCCCAGGCGCCGGTCCATGACCTCAACCAAGGCCAATAGCTCCTGGGTAGAAAACACCCTAGCCCTGGTTGAAGTCATAGTGGCAATGGCGCAGTTATTAATTGCAGGTACATATATCACTTTTGGTGCTTGCTGATTGGTGTAAAAAATTGTTTGTTTAGTATTAACTTTATTAATCCTTCTTACATGAACAAACTGGATGCGAATAGAAACTTACGCGGACCGTTCCGATTTACACACACCATAACCAACAGCATGCATTCAATGTATAGAGAGGAACTGTATATACAGTGTGCGTAAAAGAATACACGCAACCGTCTACTAATAAATACACTGCTAAAAGGGGCACAATGCAACATGTTGGTGTATGACAATTTCATACTCATTACATATGTAAGGAAAGCATTATAACGTGATGTTTTGAAATGTGACTCACAAAGCATACACGAACTCCAACAGATACCAGCTGACAACACTCATCATTGGAATGACAGGTGCACACATTTCACGATGTAGCACACAATGCTCCCCAACCTGTGTATGTGCATATACAGGTGATTGATCAGGTGCGTTGAGACCTGCGTAATTTAAGCGGCAATTATCGGCGGGAAATATCGGCGTAAATTAGCAACTACATTGCGGGGAAAAATATATATATAAATATTCAGTCAGATGCAGGCCAGATTTGCTG
Source organism: Crinia signifera (assembly GCF_055691185.1). NCBI lineage: Eukaryota > Metazoa > Chordata > Amphibia > Anura > Myobatrachidae > Crinia > Crinia signifera. The sequence goes on along the minus strand of NC_139222.1, from coordinate 151,858,118 downwards.
CAAACATGTCTAACTCAGACGATTCCGCAGCTGAGGACGCTCTACAGAGAGCTACAGCAGAATCCCTGCTTGAAGCTTTACAGAAGAGGGAACAGGAGCGGAGAAGGAGGGCTCAAGAGAGAAGTAGCCTGCAAGACCAAGCGGGCCCCTCACTAACAGACCCTGTTCAACCTCCACCAGCTCCACAAGGGCCAAGCAACCAGCCAGAACAAGAGGTTGCATCTCTCCAAACAGGTGTGACCCAGCAGGTGCATGGTGAGAGAACTGGGGCCACCAGAAAACGAGCTGCAACATCTAGGGTGAGGACTGAGCAGGATACCACCACCAAAAAGAGAAACCCTGCATTTGTAGAGGCAGAATTAAGAATTTTAGTGCCCAGAGCACGCGAATGGATCGAATTGGCAACCAGGAAGCCGGGTGCCAGTGCAAGGAGAAACCTTTGGGACAAGATCACAGAGGAAGTGAACCAGGTGTCACCAGTGGTCAGAGATTGGCTAGCGGTGAAGAAAAGGCAAGTGTGTTTGTCCCCCTGATAATGTCATATGTGTGTACATATGTTACATGTATGTTTTGAGAATAATAGAAAGGTGTGTTTGTAGATAGTGCTACACTTCAATGTCACATGTGAACACAACCATGTCTAATAACCCACATTGATATATGAAACATGCACCATTGGTGTGATGTGAGGTTATGGGCACAGTTCTGCTCATGTGAAGTATGTGAAGTATGTGATGGGACAAGAGAAAGTGTGTTTTGGAAAAGTTGTTGTAACATGTTCCATATGATGCAACTGAAACAAGAATGACCAAACTGTGCACATGTAGCTGGTGAGAAACTACACATCCCAGTATGCCATCACATAGTTAAATGACTCCATAATAACCACACTGTCAAGCTATGGTGGAATGTGTAGTTTCACAACAGGTGGAGGTGCATAATTTGGCCATGGATGATGTCATTTCTGCATAGTGATCTATGTATGTGCATTTAGTGGCCTAATGAATGAGATGAGACACTGAAATGCCTCCTAATGGAGACATTAATGTGTGTGTGGGACACATATGGCTAAAAAACATAAGATCACCCACACTAGGAAATGTAACGTAGTCATGATGTTCACTAGCACAGTGGTGCACATATCTCATGGTGATATTTGTATTTTTAAACTTGTAGGTGGACAGACTTCAAAACGACACTGAAGAGGAAGATGACTGACCGGTACAACCACAGCATGTCCACCGGGAGAGGTCCTATGCCCGATCATTTGGAGTATACCCCCCTGGAGCAGGACGCCTTGGACGTCATTGATGTGGCCGAGGTCAGGGGGATCTCCAATATGGACAGTGAGCTCCCGGCGGAGGTCTTTGATGCTGCTTTTGATGGTAAGTCACAGTAATGCATTGTATTTTGAAAGATATTTTTTAGTGCGTATGTGATGGTGACATTGTTTTCAATTATTATCCTAGCAGAAGCAGAAACCCAGGATGTACCGGCAGCATCTTCCTCTGCAGAGCCACAGGTGGAGCAAGTGGTCCAGCCTCCACCAAGAAGACACCCCCAGCCCCAGCCACAGGAGACATGGGATGAGAGCATGATGGTGATGCTGGAGAGGATCGAGCAGCAAGGGGTGGATGCTGCGCTCCGTCAGCAGCAGATTGGGGAATTTTTGGAGGATTGGAAGGCCACAAACAGGCAGCAGTGTGAGGCCTTCAACCGCATGAATGACACTCTGGCGGCTGGCATGCAAAGCATTGGCCAACACCTCAGCCGCCAGAATGACATTCTTGCGGAGCTGCTGACCACCGCAAGGTCCCTAAGGGACAATCCCCCATCTGCTGGCCCACCCCAAGCTGCTCCCCAACCTTCCACCTCTGCTGACCCTCCTGTGTCCACTAGGGGAAGACGCCGCAAGCCATCTGAGCCAAAGGCCCCTGTCCCCAAGGCCCCATCTAAAAGGGGGAAAAAAGGGCCCAAATAATGAGACCTGGTTCACTTCCTCTGTGGTTGGACCCCAAATGTTTAAATTGCACTGGACATCCACTTCCTGAGTTGGCCATCGATCCATTTTCGTGCCATGGGCATTAAAGTTCTTATTTTGACCTCTACAAATGCAGGATAAATTTTTGGTGGTGTGTATCTTGCTTAGTATTCACCCTGGTTGTTGCAGTACGTATTCTGGTGTCCCCATTTCTTTCACCATTGCATTTGCAGGGTAACACATGTTTGGAGATATGCAACCTCTTGTTCTGGCTGTTTTTTTATTTTTTTGTCTATTTTATTTGTTTATTTGATTTATGACATGAAAGTGTCAAATAAGCTGTGATGCTGAACAGCAAATAAATTTATTTTACCAATTAAAACAAAATTGTTGTATGTGTAATTTCTTGTGTGAAACAAATACTAGATTTATGTGTACTTACTGACCAGGGTATTTTTGAACATTTGTTGAAGTGTGTTAGAAGTTTCCCATGTGTAACCCTCTCCATGGCCATTCCCATGTTCCTATCCAACTTTTCCCTGCTAATTAGTTTGTGTCAGCACATGTGCAGAGCAACTTAATAGGTGAGAAAGCAGTTTGTGTGCAGGTGAGGTAGCTCCTACAGTAGTAGGTAAAAGCAGGTCCAGAACAATGCTTTCCTCATGGAGTGGGTGAGGCAGACAAACAAGGGTCAAAAGGTACATTTGTGTAGGAATGCATATGTGTCCTCCCTAAAAAAAGATGTGTGAATCGGCCAAACATGAGAAAATTGCTTGTGAACAAACAGGTATAAGTTTTTAAATATATATGATTTTACAGTGTCATAAGCAGATGTAGGAATCCTTTGTTAGAGAGATGTGAGTGCAATAATGTGATTGGTGGCATCTTACATCCAGAGTGTAGTCAAATCCAATTCATAGCAGATCAGATAGTGGTACAGTCCTGTATTTTGGGTACTATACAAAGATTGTGTGCAAAATAGTGGGCATGGGCTTCAAACATTGCTGAAACATCCTTTGTAGGTGTTAGATGTGGTTTATGTTATTGTATCATAAATACAAAACCTATGTTTGTATTAGAGTGAACACGTTGACACATGTCGACTTGTGTAGATTGAGTGTGCTACTGTGTAAAGTCTATGAAAGCACGTAGTGAATGTGTATAACTGTTTAGCAAATAGCTACCTTAGCATATATAAGCAGGTCTTAAAAAGATTCTTACCTTAAATTAAACAAACCTTTAAATGTAGAGAAGTATAGAAAGATAAGCTTCCAATGTGTTTGAGTGCTGTGTGTGGCTTGCAGGTAGTGAAATCATGGTTTGGACTTAATAGACTGCAGCATTGCTTATTACATTCAGGTGTATGTGTTTGAGTAGTAATCAGCGTTAATTAGCAAACCCAGGCGCACGCTGGCATGCGGTATCTGTAGGGGTGGTCTGAGCTGGCGGTTGGCGGCCGCCTGTTTTGTGTCCGAAATGAACGGTGCTTTAGGCGATCGTGCGGTAGTAGCACCGCTCATTTTTGGTGCACACCCCCGTGTACGCCCATATTTACGCCCATTTTCCCTCATTATTTCGGCCGCTCCCCTCAACACGCCCCTATGCCGCCCCCAATGCCCGTACACTCGCGCACAGGTTTTTTCGCACGTAGAGACCCGTCCGTAAGCGTTGTGTTGTGCTCGCGCCTGCGCATTAGCGAATGTACGCATGCGCAGATCATAAAAAACCCCGGGACGTACGCGTACGGCCCGGCCGCACCAACCAGAATAAGGCCCATTACAACTTACTTTCCCTATTTGCAACAGTCTTACACATATAGGCCATTTCTAGGGCGTTAATGTGCACATGCCAAGCCGTCACATTTTGGCAGCCGCACCATCATAATAAATACACATAATAAATAAACTTTACATTTTGGAAAACAAAGTCAGTGACTATGTGCATCTAGAGGTGTAAATATATATTTGTAGGCCATGTAGTAGAGGGCAGCCATGTACCCTCCCCCTAGTTCTGAGCCCTATAGCAGCTGAACCCTCTGCACCTATGGTAGTTACACCCTTGATTACACCAATTACATTACAATGCCAAAGAGTAGAGATGAGCAAAGTGGCATTTACGCAAAACAGAACATTCCTCAGAGGTGCTCATGTACATGCATTTTATAAAAATAAAAAAATGATATACTGTACAAATTATACAGAATTAGAATGTCTCGTCTCAAGATATGGCAAGTTCTGCATGGATAGCATATGCTCCAGGTTTCTACTAAGATGGCAGAAAACAGTAGGTGACCAAGCGCAGATATATATGCTCTGGATCTTCTGCTGTCCTTTAATAAGAGAGTACTCCACCCCTTAGAAAAACAAAGCAAAACCAAGAAGAAAAGAACAGCGCCAATCCAGAGGTATATTAATTTTTTTTTTACTAAAAATTATATATTTTTTAGAAACAATACATTTAGAATAATCACCGGCCGGTAATATAAAATACACTAATTACATTTATTAAAAATTCCTTAAAAACATACAGCTAACCAGTATTATAAGACTTATTAGTGAAGTGGAAAAACAATTGATAATAATAAATTAATAGGTACAGTCTTGGGTTTGGGTTAGTAAGCTCTCTCACAGCTGTTAGTTGATTAGTATAAATTTGCATGCCAGGAAAGTGTGATTATTTGCCAATGTTTACCAGCTCCAGATGAATTTGAAATATGGTGCAAGATGGTGGAGTACTATTAAACTCAAGCTCGCCTTTCTCCGTCCAAACAACAGTGCCCTCTGTCTGGCCATGGTAACCTGGCTGCTGGTGCTTCATCCAAGAATGCAGCCCTTCAAGGTTCCTCCAAGGGATGGTTTATTGGATAGCGGGCGGTGGGCAGCTGTAAAATTGGTGCAAGCCCACCGCCCGCTCACCACGGTCAGACAGAGGACACTGTTGTTTGGAGCTTACTAACCAAACCCAAGACTGTGGGTTTTTCCACTCCACTAATAAGTCTTATAATACTGGTAAGCTGTCTGTTTTTAAGGAATTATTAATAAATGTAATTAGTGTATTTTATATTACCAGCCGGTGATTATTCTAAATGTATTGTTTGTAAAAAACATATCATTTTTATAAAAAAAAAATTCATATACCTCTGGAATGGCGCTGTTCTTTTTTCTTGGTTTTGCTTTATACTAAGATGAAACAGTAGCATTAAGACTTAACAAGAGATAAATGCAAGGGTGATAAAGAAAGATAAATGTCCAGCCAATCACCTGCTAACTGACTTTTTTTCAAATACAGCCTGTAACATGGCAGTTAGCAGGTGATTGGCTGGACATTTATCTCTCTTTATCACCCTTGCATTTATGTCTTGTTAAGGCTTAATACATTTGCCCCTGTATGTGCTATTTTGCACCAGGATAATTGACTTGACAATGTTAGTAGTAAAATTTGCAGCACCCAATTCATACATAGTACTTTTATGAAGTATTCTGTTATTAATTTAATGGCTGCCTAACTTACTTGGAATACACTTGTTAATCTCCCCAGTTATGCTTCAATATGTTTAAAATTAAAAGTACATCCGCCTCAATATTAAGCCTTTTATATTCTTATTGCTATTGACAATCTATTTACTGGTGTAGACAGGCCGCAGTTTTATTATTCAAAAAAACTAGCAGCAATAGCAACTGACAGTGTCCAAATAACTTATTATGAAGAACTAATGCAAGGTTCGGATTTTGCAGATAATTATAATGTGGATGGAGAAGAGGCATAAAAAATAGATGTACAGTTTAGCTACATTTCAAAACATAAAATAAACTTGTTGATAACAATGGATCCGTTAGTAGGCATTTTCCTCATAGACAGAAACTGAATTTTAGTTAAAGGTGCGAGAATTCATAGATATAGAATGCATTCCTCTATGTTCTGGGTTATGCAAGATTGCCCTTACTGTACTGGGTCTGCATTTACATGCAACCTGCCTTCCATGTCCCACTTCTCCTAGCCTAAGGAGGCAAAGTATCAGATTCCAGCAAGTCTGCTTACAAGTAAATGTGTTCAGCCTGTTTTATGGGCATGCCCACAGGCAATTTGCATATATTATATTAAACATTTCATGCTATGCAAATTGGCGTAGGTCCCACCCAGCATCCGTCTATGATGAGCAAAGTATTTTGTTTGTTGCTTGTGCCCTTCAGGGAGGTTATGATCTGAGTCTGGTGTGGAATGAATAAAGAATGTGCTGTGCAGCTGTAACCATCAAGGCAAACCTAAGACCAAACAACTGGAATTCCGAAGTTGCAGCAATCTATATAGGTAAAATAAACACAGAGGTTTTATATTTATTTTTTAAAGTTATAATAACTGCACATTTGTTCTATGTAACATTACATCTATGTTGCAATTAAAAGGCAGACATTGTCCTGTCAACATACTTACTGTAGACATAGGCTCTTATTAAGATCTTATCGCAGTACAAATTTGTTCTCAAAATGGGCAAAACCATGTGCACTGCAGGTGGGGCAGATGTAATATGTATAGAGAGTGTTAGATTTGGGTGAGTTATTTTGTTTCTGTGCAGGGTAAACTCTGGCTGCATTATTTTTACACTGACAATTTAGATTTCAGTTTCAACACACCCCACCCAAATTTAACTCTCTCTGCACATGTTGCATCTCACCCACCTGCAGTGCACAGTGGCGGATTCAGGGGGTGGCCACCCAGACACGTGCCCCCCCTGTCATTTCATTTTGTAGCTGAGGACCAGGGCTTTCCAATGACCCCAGCCCCGTGTCTCTAGCCCCCCGGGAACCAGAGATATCGCCTGGCAAAGTTGTAACATTTTTTCCCCATAGGATAATATGGGACCCATCAATTCTGACCCCCACCCAGTTCCGACGCCTGCCAGCTCCCCCCCTGGCATCACAGAAGCTTGGGATTTCATTCAATTCTAAATCGCTGGGCCTTCAATATGATACCAGGATGGTCCATATCGGTCAATCGGTTCCAGAGATATTGCATGTAAACTGATTTTTTTTGGTCTGTTTTTTTAAATGTAATTTCATTGCTGTTCATGTTCTTTGAGGGCAGATTACTCTGGAACCAAATGTTCCATTTTCACTGGACCAAAATCATTCAAAGCCCACTCAAAAGTTCTTCAATATGATACTTGTCTCATGTAAATGGGTCAGTTAGTTCCGAAGATATAGCCGGTTAAATTAGATAACTGGTTAAAGGGGGGGGAGGGGTGGTTTTCTCTCCCTCTCACACCAGAAAATGCAGGGTCTAGGCTGGTGTAAAAGGAGCCAACCTGGGAATGCATTTTCTGGTGTGAAAGGGGTATTATTTCAAATAGCCGGGACCTGCAGTGCTCTGAATACAGCCAGGCTCTGCCACTGTCAGTGGCTATCACTTCTGCCTGGCGGTGGCTGTCCCCCATTTACCGCGAGCATGTATTCCCCCTTGGCAATGAGCATGTAATCCCACATGGCAACGAGCATGGAACCTCTGGCAATGAGCATGGAACCCTTGGCAATGAGCATGTAGATAAGCAGCACATATGTAGCATAATTTTTAATAGGCATTATGGTGTTTGGTATAATACATAATGGACATAATGGCGTGTAACTTAACGTGTAATGGACATTATGGTGTAAATTTTTAATGCGCGCCTTTGGTGGACAATGTCCCAGTTTATGAAGCGTATTGTGAATCTGTGTGGCATCATGTGAATTCTGGCTCAATCCGTGTGGCATTATGTGAATTTTGGCTCAATCCATGTGGCATTATGTGAATTTGGCTCAATCCATGTGGCATTATGTGAATTTTGGCTCAATCCGTGTGGCATTATGTGAATTTTGTCTCAATTAGTGTGGCATTATGTGAATTTTGGCTCAAACCGTGTGGCATTATGTGAATTTTGGCTCAATCCATGTGGCATTATGTGAACTTTGGCTCAATCCGTATGGCATTTTATGAATTTGGCTCAATCCGTGTGGCATTATGTGAATTTTGACACAATTCATGTGGCATTATGTGAATTTTGGCTCAATCCATTTGGCATTATGTGAATTTTGGCTCAATCCGTGTGTTGTTATGTACATTTTGGCTCAAACCGTGTGGCATTATGTGAATTTTGACACAATCCCTGTGACATTATTTGAATTTTGGCTCAATACATGTGGCATTATGTGAATTTTGGCTCATTCCATTTGGCATCATGTGTAAGGGGCAAGTATAATGGGGCCTATTTTTAATCCCATTCCCACCCTCTCTCTGCCGCTCTCTTAGCACGTACACTGGCACCACTAACACCTCCCCTCCCCCACCTAAACCATCTTTTATCATGGTGTCCCCCCCCCCCGTCATTTTATCCTGGATCCGCCCCTGGCAGTGCACATGGTTTTGCCCATTTTGAGAACAAATTTGTACTGCGATCAGAACTAAATAAGGGCCCCAGTGTCAACCCTGTGGCCACATGCCATTGCAAAGTGGTCCAGCCAAATCAAAAAGTAATTGGTTGGCTCTCAGTTCCAGTAACACAATAATGATGGCCCGGGGTAGTGGGTTGTGTACAGAAGATGAAGATATATCAAGTTATATTTATCAGAGTACTGTAGCTTATGCTGGTTATGTGGGTGGCTCTATAATTTGATAAGCTTGTTTTCCTGTCCACCTCAATCTCGCCATCCATTCCTTCCAGCACTCACAAACTTTACTGCTTTGTCCACTATCTCTGGTGTTAAACTTCCCACACCCCCTCTACAATCAATCTTTCCCGTTGTCCACATCTCTCCTCTTATACTTCCCTCCCAATGACTCCTCTCACTTTGCCCACCTGGTAAACTCTTGTCTTGCACTTTACTCTCATTCTAAAAATATTCCATGTTCTGCACCATTCTTAAGAATACCTACTGTACTGTCATTTCTCTGTTTGGTTTCTTCATTCCACTGAATCTACTAAGGTCACTGATAACCTCCTCTGGGCCAAATCTCAGATTTCAACCCTTTGAGTGCCAACATCTCTCACAGAGATGTGCAAAATATCTGCTAAAAATTCCAGCATCGCTCACATTTGTTATATAAATTCAATAAAAAAATGTTGTGTAAAAAAAAGATTATATTTCCTATGTAAGGTAAACATCATTATGATGAATAAAAATGTTTACTTGGCAATTTGTACACCTATTTTGACAAATTCACTTTACACTCCAAGAGTTGATAGTAGATCTCTATCCCCCTTGTATTCTTTACATAATTATGGAATCTGAGTACTGGAATAATTTATTATGTACATACAATTTCATTCTTAGGTTTTATTTTTAGATATAGGTTTGTACATATATATATATATATATATATATATATATATATATATTATCCAAAAGAGCAGCACTCCAGCCTTCTAAGTCCACAAATATATATATATATATATATATATATATATATATATATATATATACTGCACGATAGGCTGGCACACTCCCCTCTTGTTGCATCCGCCCGGGTGCCGGCAATTGTAGTATTATATATAGGCGAGAGAGCCGCACAGCACGGGACTGTTTTCCACTCACAATCAATCAAAAGGCAACAGCCAGTTGTCTTGCAACGTTTCGGGAATTTTTATTATCCCGTCCTGCCGCCTCATTGGTAGAAGCTGCTTCCGGATATGTGCGTTCCAGGGCAGTGGAACGCACGCCGGGTTGTTAGCAGCTTTGAGTACACAGAATATCGTGTAAACTATAATGCCATGCACAAGTAAGTTTCACTTTATATGTTTTTGGCTACAGCGTAGCGCTGGGATAGTGCTGGTTGTACAATGTTAGATTATATGTGAATTGTGACTTAATTGCTGACCGGTGCGGGCACTTCCTGTCTCTGGGGTATATAAACTCTGTATGTGTCAATGGTGAATCATCTTCTGGGGCTGTGACCCATCCTATCTTTTGGTCTTGACAAAGAGCCCGGTGCGGCTCGAAACGTCGACATTATACCTGAGACTCTGGTGATGTATTAAAAATTTTATTTGCATCATATTTCTTGAAGACTGGTGAGTGCTCTCTGAACAAACTATATATATATATATATATATATATATATATATATATATATATAAAATGATATCCTATTGGATACTTATGCATTCTGCTGCATGTTTTACCCATATGTTCAATACTGAAGAATTCTTATGTATATTGTTTTTAATATTACCAATAATTGCCCATTTTAAAAAGAGGTTTAGTTTAACATGCTTAATTTATTGCTTACTTCAACCTTTATGTATCACATTTTGTTGTTGAAATGTTTGCTTCTTGATCCTGGCTTACACTGCCTATAATATATTATATAAAACTAATATTATAGTTATTATACAAATTGATAACAGAGTTGCCCATCAGATGCAACAACAATGAGGTTGCATGGCTGCATGACCAGAAAAACAATGTCGATGTGTCTTGAATTCATTTAATCTTAATCAAGGTTCTTAATTATCCCCACATTATTGACCTCATAGGAACTTCACCAACATGTGTTTGCACTTTCTAAGTTTGGAATCTTAGCATACATTTTGCTACTAATACCCCTTTCAGACATAAGCGACAATCCCGTTTTTTTTTTTTTTACATGACCGTGCATCATCCCGGGACTAGCGTATGTCTGAAACGGTCTACCCGGGATATCTCCAAAATCCCGGGATTAAACCCGGGAGTGAATTCACGGGTACTATGTCTATAAGGGGTATTACATGGAAAACTGCTCTAACTGATCAGTGCTATTAAGCTTGTACCATAGTTTAACTAAGGACACAATCACATTGCACCAGTTAAAAATACCATCCATGCATGGTAATGCCTTTTTAAAATGCATGTTTGTTAAATATATCTTCCAGCAACACAGTTATGGTCATAATAAGAGGCAAATCACTGTACAGTTAAGGGGAGATTTAATAAATATACTGATAAAGTAAAGATATATAAGGTACCAACCCATCAATGTAATCCAATTAAATGAAATAATATGTCATCACTGGAGCCTCTAACCAGCCATATGGTAGAAGTTCACCGAGAAATATTGCTCCGTGTTGGCAAAGAGTGACCTCACTAGAAGGTGGATTATTTTTAAATCCAGTGTGGATAAGTGTACATGTGACGCAAAGTCCCAAGGCTGGTAGACAAAGAGGGGGATTCTTGTTCCCAAAATAGTTGAGGGGTTCTTGAGCTGGTCCAAGTCGAGATGCAGATGTAATGAGCGTTCTCTATTGTGTCCAATGCAGTGCTCCTAGGAGAGACTCCAGTTCTGAGATTATTTCATTTGAATGGATTATATTGTAGGGGTTCGCTAAACTACTTAATACTCTAGAGAGGACTGAGCAACATAGGAACAAACAAGACCGCTAGTATAAAATTCTGAGCTTGCATATTTATGTTCCTCATTGTGTCAATATTTTATTCATAGGAATTTATTTCATTATATATGTCTATTTATTTTATCATGTGATCCAACGGAAATAACTTTCTGAACACTTTAGCGCTTTTTAATTTAGTTTTTATCCAGTGTCATATCAAGAACTGACTCTTCCCTGAGTAGCTTGACACATACTTCCTATATAAGCCTGTAAAAGATTTTGAATCAGGCCCTGATCCCTGTGAAAATTACACTATCCTGAGACACAAACATTGTACTCAGTTACACCTAGGGACTGGTGAGGACTGACAGTCATTGGGTCCTCCTCAGTACTCTAGTGAGGGCTGCTAGTCATTGGGTCCTCCTGCCCTACTGTGAGGCCGCTGGTATAGTTAAGTGAAGCTGCAAGGCGGCAGCGCACTTTACAGCACTGGGGGTCATGCAACAGGAAGAGGATCTGATGGCCAGCAGCACTTCGATCACAGTCTGTATAATGCCCGGGAGGGGGCTTGCCGGCGGCAGTAGAAGCGATGCAGGTGGCACATGTGCAGCACAAACTAGGGATATTTTACATAAATATTAGCACTATAAGGCTGCAAAATGCATTCACATTTCTTGCAAGCTCTGTCCCTGTATGCGATAATCGATACACCACTGTAATGTAATAATTTACTTCACTGGGACTGGGGTGAATGTATTACATCATAATCACATTCTCAGATGGTGATAAATCGGCCAATTAGTCACCACTCATTTAGTAAAAGTGACAGTTATTGCTTTTTAATCAACATGATCATAGGTTAAATAACTATGAGATACTGTAGGAAAATCAAGACCAGATACAGTTTTAAGTTCATTCCATTTCTTGTAAGGTAGGTTGTTGTGAAAGTTTATTTAGACAAATTATGAGTCCAATAGAAACAAAATGATATCTTTATCACTATACACAGTTTTATTTCCAGTTGGGCCTCACAATACCATCTTGTTATGAAAACCATCAAAGTGCTTTTGCTTTCAGCTCTGACCTGGTTTCTGGGAGGAAATGAACATGTTGTTCTACCCAGTAAAGCTCTCAGTAAAATCTGCCTTGATATCTAAGCATTTCCAGAGATTGATCGCTAGGTAATTTTCCTAATGACGCAGGATCGAGTCAGTGACATAGTTACTGCTTATTAGATTTCAGGAGGAGGGGCACAATTTCATGCATCTCAATCAGATGAGGACCTCATCTGGGGGGTAGTCTACCATTTCTGTTCATAATCTCCTCATGAAAAAGGTACAAACAAGGGTAGGGTATTTTAAAATGGACCCCTCTCTCCTAAAATATTCAAAGAGGACATTCTCTAACAAGGGAAAAATAATTGGGCATGAAACCTAACTCTAACGAAAGGAAAATACAGATACACAGCATTTTACTGACTTTATGTAAACACGATGTGACAATGCAGTTTCTTTCTTTTTTTCCTATGACAGTTAATTCCAGACCAGGGAAACTGTCAAAAATGTTTAGTTCTGCATGGTTGGAGTTAATTACAGGGCCCAGGGCTGTGCTGACTTTCTCCTGCTAATGGCAGTGTGCTACAGGTAAAAATCCATTTGCAAGGATGTTTTCCTAGCTAGAGATCTAATTTACTGAATATCAAATATTTATGCTATTGCAATTAAAGTGACAATGTTTTTCTTCCTCTTTTTCCGCTCACTTCCAAAGTGGAGCTTTTCGTTTTAATAGAAATCGCTGTACGGTAAACGTTTGGTGAGAAGTTCCTTTTAACTCTCGGAGTACTTAACATGCGCAGCTTAGCCGGGCAGAACACATATCTGCACTGTAGCAACAGTATATTGAAGACTTAATCTGAGTTTATAATAGTAGTTAATGACAGATGTACAGTGAATAATATTATGGGGCAGAAGTAATAAGCTTTGAAGAATGATAAAGTGGAGAGAGAGAGACTATCAACCAATCAGCTCCTGATATTTTTCAAACACAGGGCCAGATACACTACGCTTCAAAAGTGATAAAATGGAGAGTGATAAACAGCCAGACAATCAGCTCCTACCTGCCATGTCACGGACTCTACAGAAAAGAGAAAGTTGGGATAAACGGTACTTCCCTACAAGGGATGCACATTTCTTAATTAATCTCCTCTACTCATTAGTGGCGCAGATATTGGGCTTATCCCAACTTTCTCTTTTCTGTACTATCTTAAAACAGGTGGGAGGACACCTGAAGGGATTAACCGCATTGGCAGCCTATTTGCGCATTGGGAGGGACTTACACACATTCTTTTCTTGCTATGTCACAGACTGTGTTTAAAATGTCAGACAGGAGCTGATTGGCTGGTTGTTTATCACTTTCCATTTTATCACTTTTGAAGCTTAGTGCATCTGGCCCACAGTCTGTAACAGGGCAGTTAGGAGCTGATTGTCTTGTATTAGATCTCCGGCCACTTTATCACTCAGGGGTTTTGTACAGCTCTCCATTATGTGTTTTAAAACTATGACACACATATGCCTTTGTGGGACATGTTATTTTCTTTGCGACACACTCATTTCTAAAAAGTGTCAAAAGTTACTTGTGTAATTATATAACTAGCCCATTTGCAACTGACTAATATACATGTAACAAGAATGATGGGAGGAGTAGTGGTCTAATGATTATGTTATAGCCATATCAGCAGTGGCGTAAGTTCGTTCCAGTTGCCCGGAGGCAAGATATATACTGGTGCACCCCCCCCCCCCACACACACACACACACACACACACATATACAACCCTATATAAGCTTATACAAAATATATATTTCTGTTTAGATAGATAGATAGATAGATAGATAGATAGATAGATAGATAGATAGATAGATAGATAGATGGAGAACACATATATATTTCAGAACTCAGCCACAGAAGCATTATCGATGGCTTTTAAATAACTGATTTAAACTTCCAGGGGGGGAGAGGTGCCCCCTGGGGAGCAGGTAGATGACGGCAGATGACTCCATTGCCTCCCAGAGTTCTGCCTCTGCATATCAGTCTGGTTCAGATTATTGGCATGTGGCCATGTGTGTTACACCCCTTTCAGAAAGGATATCTGGCTCCAACCAGTGTTCAACCCGGGATACTGAACATGGGCTTCAGGTCGTGCTTCGGAATACTTACCCTTTCAGACCGCCACCAGTACTCGGGTTACAGTATTCTCAGGTTATCATTGTTCACACAGGATGCTTGGAGATGGCATAATCTCCCAGCAATCCTGAGCCTACAATCAGCAGCCTTTTAGTCATGACTTGGTTCATGCGTTTCACACTGTAACTGACCCAAACCGCTCTGTTTCCTTTAATAAATGTTTAACGCATGCGCACAATGTCTATTCAACGCTGCTCTCCTCAGCAGAGCAGCAACAGGTAGGATGGACTCCAAGCTGCCTCCCTCAAACCCACCGTGGGACACTGCTGCCCGTTGGTGGGATACGGGACAGTACCCCCAAAACATCTTTTGACAGCAAAGCACAGTTTTAAAGGCAGAATAGATTCAACTATATTATGCTATTTTAAAAGCCCCCTATTTTTCATCAGGTTACTGTTTCTGCATCCATGGGTGTGAGCAGCAAACTTCCATCAATAGATAAGTGCATGCTGTATTCTTTGTGTGTGCTCCGTTAACTTGCACTTCCATAAACACATTCTCTCTCTTCATGCTCCATATGTGATCTGATTGGAATGCCAAAAGCAGAAAGCAATCACATGGTGTGTGCGCTAGGTCTCAAAGATAAGCAAGTTGTAGGGTCATTCACAAAGTGCATTGCAAGAAGAAAATATATGTATTCTGAACCTGAGTGCAGCATGTAAGGTTATTTTCACATTTCTCTGCCTACCTTAAAATGTGCAGAAGTTTATCCAATGAAAGTTGCTTGCCTGGAATGGTTCATAATAGTTATGGCAGTGTACTTCTTACCTATTGTATGTTTAATTGCTTAGCCTTCCTACAGTATTTCTATATAGCGTAATCTCACTATGTACCAATAGCCCTGTCTACATTTGTTTCAAGGGATCTGCCTAGCTATGCAGATGTAAATAGATCATCCTACCTATGTACAGATGCCTAGTCTACCTATGTACAATATATACCAGCTACAGAATGTCCCAATAGCCCAGCGTATCTACATTATTTAAAAATAACCAGCTTAACGATGTCCTAACAGTCCAATCAACATATGTCCCTATACCCAGGTTACCTATGTCCTGCCTTTAACACATCATGATCTTACCTACTGTATGTCCTGCCTATAGCCCACAGGGCCGTCTTTTTGTATGGGCTTAATGGGCACTTGCCCATGGGCCCCAGGTGTATAAGGGCCCTATGCTGATAGCTGATGATCCCCTTTTTCCAGAGATACCAGAATTTAGAAAATCGGCCCTGGGGAACTGGAGATATCGAACTTCAAAGCAGCAGTCCACATCCGACCTGTTAATTGCAATTTCCAGTCATATTTCTCAGGTTCTCTCTGACTTAGAGTTTTTCTGAGAGTATATTCTAAAAGCTGGGACTCTCCCCTTTCTGTCTGGTGTACAGTTTTATATTTTTGTCAATGGATTGCTCTGATCCCCAAGTTCCCAGCACCTCCTGAAAGTGGGACTCTAGGTTTTTATACTATTGAAGGCTAAGAAATCTATTTCCAGATAATGAGGATATCTGCAGTCAAACAAGCTGCCCTTCCACTGGAAAATGAAGACTATTAAGCCCACTCCATTATCCAACCCTCCCCTGCGTATAAAACACCCCCTACCTCCCTGGAAGTCATTTACAAGGGACCCTTCATACAGCTCAGTGCCCCCTTCCACACGTTAGTGTTCCCCCTCCCACCACCTGTGCAGTAAAGGAGTAATTAGCAGAAGTTACTGCTCCAGGTCCTACATGTTGAATGGAAGATAGAGCACCCCCTGCCACCCGTGGTACATCAAAGCTGCTGCTGATAGCACCCCCCACCCCTAGGAGGGGAGAATGGGTAAGGGCCCCAGTGCATTGCTTTGCCCAGGAGCCCACACTGCTGTTAAGATGGCCCTGATAGCCCAGCTTACCTATGTCTTGCCTATAGCCCAGCTTACCTATGTCCTGCCTATAGCCCGGCTTACTTATGTCCTGCCTATAACACATTTTACCTACTGTATATCCTGCCTATAGCCCAGCTAACCTATGTCCTGCCTATAGCCCGGCTTACCTATGTCCTGCCTATACCCCAGCTTACATATGTCCTGCCAATAGCCCAGCTTACTTATGTTCTGCCAATAGCCCAGCTTACCTATGTCCTGCCTATAGCCCAGCTTACCTATGTCCTGCCTATAGCCCAGCTTACCTATGTCCTGCCTATAGCCCAGCTTACCTATGTCCTGCCTATAGCCCAGCTTACCTATGTCCTGCCTATAGCCCAGCTTACCTATGTCCTGCCAATAGCCCAGCTTACCTATGTCCTGCCTATAGCCCAGCTTACCTATGCCCTGCCAATAGCCCAGCTTACCCATGTCCTGCCTATAGCCCAGCTTACCTATGTCCTGCCTATAGCCCAGCTTACCTATGTCCTGCCTATAGCCCAGCTTACCTATGTCCTGCCTATAGCCCAGCTTACCTATGTCCTGCCTATAGCCCAGCTTACCTATGTCCTGCCTATAGCCCAGCTTACTTATGTCCCAAATTGTCATTACCTCAACAAACCATGGGGGATTTTTACATTTATATAAGAATAGCTCTAATTACTGTCTACACAATTTTAGATAATTGTTTAAGATTGACATCTGCATACACAAGTACAGTATATTTTGTTGTGTAGGCATTATGACACAAGGACTAATTTATAAAAGTATTCATGCGCAACCATTTCTGCATGTTTAATCAAAATCAGAATCAGTTTATTGCCAGGTGTACCAATACAAAAAGCATAATACAAATTAATTTGTTTCCGATAACTACCACCCATTGTGACATTACAATACATGCAGTTACTTACACAATAAACAGTACACAACATTCTTTACGCGACATAGGTAAGAGGCAATTATAGATACATGAGTATATGATCGGGACGGGGTGCGGGTTATGGTAATGAGGAATTGACTAGGATAGCTGCCTGGGAGAAAAAGCTGTTTCTGTGTCTAGTAGTCCTTGTAGGCCTTAAGCTGTACCATCTGCCAGATGGTAGCCTCCTGAACAGGATATGTGCAGGGTGGGACTCATCCTCAATAATTCTTGCATGCTCGTTTCAGCACCCTGGCATGATAGATGTCCTCAACTGCAGGTAGGTTTGTGCCTATGATTTTCTTGTTGTAGTATGTGTCTGTCGTGAACTGAGGCCGAGCCAAACCATACAATGATTGAAAAACAGAGTACTGATTGGATGATGGCCATGTAGAAGAGTATGAGTAATGGTTCTATTTCTTAAGTGCTGTGTCTTCTCTCTGCGTTTCTCTAAAGAAGGCAAGTATGGGTTAAATTAGGGGGGGGGGGGGGCGGTGGGATACTGATGAGGAAACTGTGGCACCAAACTAGCTGCCCATCAGACTTGGCCACTTCTAAAATCTCCCAGAGGGATATAATACAAAGTCAGTAAATATGGGTAAACTTAAAGTATAAAATAAATGACTCCAGATCTGGTCAAGGTTTTAACGTGAAAAATTCTTAAAACTACCCCTGACATGTTTAAGTTATGTGTTCATAAAGTGTTTCTGCACAAAAATAAAGGATTAATACTGTATATACAGTATTATAGATTTATCAAACAGTATAACTGACAAAACATATATATATATATATATATATATATATATATATATATATATATATGTACAGTGCATACCGGTATATCAAAACACTGTCACGAGATGAGTGAATTACATAAATTGCTTTATAGCAGCTAGTTAGTCTGGGTACAGCACAAAATGTCAACAGGTGTAAATGTAATGCATATGTGTGGAAGCATATAACATTTACAGTACATCACATATAGGACTATCTGTTACTTATTTCTTTTGTAGTCTTCCAACCACTATAATGCTGACATGTATTTTCTGGAGCTCACTCATTTGTATGTGTGTGACTTTAAAATAATTTATGCCGACTTACCCCAGGTGACCAGGTACTAGTGAGCTTCAGTGCTCACTGATTCTCAATGTCAGTGTCCCTCAGCATTAAACCTGCATTAGATGAATGTTGTAACGAACTGAGCTCAATCCCCTATTGCCTTGTACTGAGCATAGTCACCTACGGATTACATATAATACAACGCACCAGTAAAGATCCTAAGTGTTATGCACTAGTTCAAAGATAAGGTAATCACATGTAATCTCGAAGTCTACAATCTTGAGAGTTTTAAATAAGAAATGTATGTGGCATTGAGCCAGCCACATCAGCTCAGGTTTCCACATAGAATGTTCTGGGGCAATACCAGGTACACTTGCCCAGCAGTCCTTAAAGCCTCCTGCATGTACTTCCCCTTTAATAGACACTTTTCCCCAGTGGATTAGGTCCACCAGGAACTGGGGTGCTGCCAAGACTTACTAGGGGACGAGGCTGCTACAGAAGGCTGGGCAAGGCAGATATGTAATTGGTGTCAGGCTGGGAAACAAAGAAAGGACCAGACAGTCAAGATAAGGAACAAGAATACATTATTGTGTGCAACTGGCACCGGACCACTTTGTACACTAACATCACTGCACTGCAGATGTTAGCGTAATTACGGGGTAGAAGACCGCAATGACCGATATGTAGTGTAATGGTTGCTGATAGTGTCTAAGTGCAGTAGTGGAACTACACTGGTTACTGACAACCAGACCAAACTTTGGAGCTGTGCAATTGCAATACAGACATACAGAGCCAGACTGCGGCAATAGCTGTAACAAGCAGCTAATACCAGTAACGCACTGACAGACAGACAACTGGCTACAGAATCCGCAAGAGCAGAATAGACGCTAGAGCAACACAGATGGACAAACAGATACAGGGAACGGACTGAGGAGTGGTTCAAGTTTATAGACAGGACACAGGTATAATTAATTAAAGGCAGGGCCGGTGCTAGGCCCCGAAGTGGCCCAGGCGGGAGGGGGCTCCCCGGCGCCCTCCTGCTCCACGCGGGGGATGCAGGCGGCGGGAGATGCGGCTGCGTAGAGTTACGGCGGGCATAAAGTAACTCCACGGGGGGAGAGAGAGCATCATGATGCGTCTTGCTCCACGGGGAGGGGCTCTCCATGGGGCGGCGGAAGATGCGTTGCTCCATGGGGGGGCAGAGAGGGAGACCATGGACGCTCACCTTCACCTTCATCCGGGAGCTGCTCCCAAGTGGCCACCCTCCAGTGGCCGGCGCCCTAGGCAAATGCTTAAGGCTGCCTAGTGGTGGCGCCGGCCCTGATTACAGGATACAAACAGAAGCCCCAGTGGAGGAAGGATCAGCTGGGGAAAAAAGAACCAAACACAGCAAAGGTACTGTACATGAAGGGTTACACAAACTCTGGGAAACAGGATCCAGGTACTGTAGGTGAGCACAGGCAAGGACTGAGTCAGAATACAGGATTAACACAGGCTTGATCAATATGCACCCAGACAGGATTGGGGTTTGTCAGGATATGCTCAATAACAGGTACATGAAAAGAAAGAAATAGATTGTTCAGAGAATACAGGAGTAATGAGATGTGATGATGGGATGCAGTTAAGATCCCGGCGGTCGGGATCCCGGCGTTCAGAATCCCGACGCCGGAATCCTGACCGCCGAAATGCCGACACTTTCTCCCTCCTGGGGTGTCCACGACACCCCTGGAGGGAGAATAAAATAGCGTGCCGAGCGTAGCGAGGCACCGGGCCCGCTGCGTGGCGAGCGCAGCGGGCCCACTGCGTGGCGAGCGCAGCGAGCCCGCAAGGGGGGGCGATCCACGTCCCCCCCTTGTCGGCATTTCGGCTGTCGGGATTACGGCGTTGGGATTCTGAACGCCGGGATCCCGACCGCCGGGATTCAATACTGAATCCGTGATGATCTCTCATCAGTTAACCTGTTTAAAACAGGGGATGGCGATTAAAAATTAAGAGGGAAGTCCAGAAACAGAGCACTGCATCCCACCTGGAGAGGGTCATGTTGAGAGGTATGGGCTCAACCTTAAATTTGCCCCTGTCTGTACCCAAGCCTTCACATCTAGAGCTCAGTTGCAACTATTCTTGCAGTTGAAGGGGCATAATGGGTTCTAATGGCAGACTCACACCTAACCTTAGTTCAGTGAGCATGTGCTGTTACAACTGTGGGCCATGCAGAGGTGTGCATACACGGAGATACGTCAGATTTATTGCACAGATAAAGCTGGTGCAACCTAAGTGTGCATTGATCCATCCAATGGAAGCCTAAGGCTGCCCAAATCAAAGTTTTGCCCAGCACACACGAATGGGAGAGCTGAACCAGAACCCTACCCCCACCCACAAACCTGGACAGGATTCAAATAGACCTCCCACTGGTTTAATCCAACTGGGTGCAGTGATGTCCAAAGGAATAACCTGACAGACAAACTTTTATATTTGTCTTTTATATTTTTATATATATAATTTTATATATAAGATTGCAGGGGCCAATTTGTTACCATCCAAATCCTCAGATGCTGATGGGCTGTAATAATATCAGCCCAATTCGCAATGCAATAATTTAATACATTGCACAGATGTATCAATTATCATTGACCTTCAATGCTGTGACCTAAGCTGCCACTTTGCATCATCACATACTGCACTGGGGGTCACACAAGCAGCTAAGAGTTCTGATTACCGACAGCTCTCACCGGAGCACAAATCCCTGGTCAATAGGTAGGTCTCTTGGAATTTCTATTTTTTTATTTTTTGCACTGTGACATTGGACACACACACAATGGCCTGGTGACCGCACTGCTCCTAGGCAGAGAAAGCTGTGTAGGGATAGGTGATTCACAGTTATCCCTGTGATTACAGGTTTTTATAAAATACATTTGGCCAGATTGCATTTCTCATTATAATTATGGGAAATGTGATCTGGTTACTTAAAAAATGTGAATAAAAGGGTCTGAAGCACTTTTTCCATGAAAACTGTTCATGAAAACTAAAAGTCCTAGAATGCATTTTAGGTGATACTAAAATAATGTGAAAAGGGTGTTCTCACATTAATTTAGTAAAGATATTATTAATAAATACCATAATCTATTCTACAGCAAGCTACATATTTACAGTAGGCAGATAGACTTCAATAATATGTCTGCCTCAACCCATCCAAGATTTCTTAATCTATTCATAGGCCTTTTGAAGGCAGCAAATTCATTACTGTGAAGAATCAGCAGCATATTTTAATGGACAAATTATTTTGAACTAAACATTCACCATCTGTTGCCCTCTTAATAATGAATGCAAACAGAAATTTCTGAGCATTGTATGTTGAAATGCAAAGGAAACAAGAAATAAGATATTCAAGAATTAAATGTTTTAGTCCTTGGAATAAAATAAACTGGCAGTTTTATTTCATTAACTGTTCCATTCAATGTACAGTATGTTTACTGCATCGTGATGTACTGCTTGTACTACATGTATAGAATTGGACATGTTTTTTTTTTGATTGGATGTGGTTGAGTGATATGGACGGAGCATGGTCTATTTTTTCATCAGAAAACATGTCTGCCTTCACTGTGCAAGTGACATATGCAGCTTTCACCACAATATATGTCTGGTGGCTGTAATGTCTTTTGATTGCCCACTTCCATTAGTTGAACAAATATGGTCTGCAAGTGTGTGAATAATTAATGTCCTTTGTTGGTATAATGCTTACTTGCAATTATTATATATGTTACAACATACACTCTGCTCAAATGACATATCATATGACAAATAGAGAATTGATGACTAGAATAGTGGATTACTTCTGAGAACACTGCATATTCAACTTTCTCATTACTGCTGCCGTTGGAATTGTAGACATTATCAATTACATGGTGGGGGTCCTGTCTTATTTACAGATCTTAATCCTCTCTGCAAGAAATATTATTTCCCGATATTGACGTTAAAGGGACGCCATCATAAAAACGTTATGTTCTGTAATAGTTTTCTCTTTATTTTATTGATATGGAATTCCCCTTGTCGTGTTATGTCACTTGTCACATCACAAGAAAGATAAAACACACTGAACGACACGAGTCAAAAATGAAAAAAAAAGTATTGCGACAAGATACTTAGTGGAACCTTTTAGTGACATTTGCTGAGGTAAAATGCAATATACAGTATTGTATTTCTCCCAATAATAATATTGGCTTTATGGCTCTGTGCCAATTCGTATACACACAATTATGGGTACTTATGTAATATCTGGGCTCCCGTTTTTCTTATGACACTGCGTACCCTCGCGGGGCTCGCTGCGCTCGCCACGCTTCGGGCACGGTGGCTCGCTGCGCTCGCCACACTATATAAAATCAACTCCATGCGTAATTGGATAGTAGGGGTATGAAAAAATGGGGTGCATTTAACATGGGAGCCCAGATAATACATAAGTACCCAATTATGATTACTATAACTCCTCCAAATGAATCAAGGTCCTGTCAATAGTGTTATTTTAAATTAATTTATTACATCAGAAAAAAACATAGATGTCCTAATTTGATAGATGCCCTGGTTTGTCACAATGAAGCAAATATTTTTTGTTTGTCCCTAGGATCTAGCCCTCTAAAAAGTAAAATTATTATTACAGGTTGAGTATACCTTATCCCAAATGCTCGGCACCATGAGCATTTTGAATAAGGGATTTTTGGGGGATTTTGGAATATCATTTTTTTTCATACTTACCTGGTCCCCTGGTGGTGCACTGATGCAGGGCCAGTGCTAGGGGGTTCGGCGCCCTCCTGCAAACTATAAATTTGCACCCACAAAAGCTTTACAAAGAGACAGCGCACACCAAAAGAAAAATGTGTGATCTCACAAGGAAGGGGAATGGCCACACAATAGTACTCCCACTCCAAATTATACCACATAGTAGCACAATATTATTCACCTTACACAGCTGTAACTAGCCATTTTGGTGCCATGAGTTAAAAAACAGGGAGAGTTCGCGCCGTAGGAGCGCGCAAAAATGTAGGAACGTGGCTTCATCGGAAAGGGGCGTGGTCACATAAAAATACCAATAACACATTATGATTCACACCTCAATGCCCATTACACATTATACCACACACAGTAATGCAAATTATACATTATGCCACACATCATGATGCCCCTTACACAATATGCAGCACACCATAATGCCCATTACAAATTATGCCACACACCGTAATTCCCCTTACAAAATATGCCATGCACCATAATGCCCATATGACATTGACACACACTATGCTACACATAATGCCCTGAGTACTCCTGGATATGCCCACATTTGAAGGGCTGCTTATTCATAATGCCCACACCAGTTGCCAAAAGTAGTTGCTCTGCTTATATGTAGTGCTCACACCAGTTGCTGACATTAGTAGCACTGTGTAACCATATGCCCAAACAAGTTGCCGACATTAGTAGCACTGTGTAACCATATGCCCACACCAGTTGCCGACATTAGTAGCACTGTGTAACCATATGCCCACACCAGTTGCCAACAGCAGTAGCACTGCCTCTACACGTGCCCACACCAGTTGCCGACAGCAGTAGAGCTGCCTATACACGTGCCCACACCAGTTGCCGACATTAGTAGCGCTGCCTATAGACATACTCACACCAGTTGCCAACATTAGTAGCACTGCCTATACACATGCCGACAGTAGTAGTGCTGCCTATACACATGCCCACACCAGTGGCCGACATTAGTAGCGCTGCCTATACATGTGCTCACACCAGTTGCTGACAGTAGTAGCACTGCTTATACACATGCTCACACCAGTTGCCAACAGTAGTATCGCTGTCTATACACGTACCCACACCAGTTGCCGACATTAGTAGCGCTGTCTACACACATGCTCACACCAGTTGCCGACATTAGTAGCGCTGCCTATACACATGCTCACACCAGTTGCCGACATTAGTAGCACTGTCTACACACATGCTCACACCAGTTGCCAACATTAGTAGTGTTGCCTGTACACATGTTCACATGAGTTGCCGACATAGTACACTTACACTTTAGTCTCCTGGCAGCTCAGCCTCTCCTGTGTCTTCAGTGACAGTCTTGCTACCTCATAGCCCCGCCCCCTCCGCCAGTGTATCCCCGCCCCTTTCTGTACATGTAGCCCTACCCCTTTTCGTCCGTACTGCTTGCTGACCTGTTTAGGATATGGGGGGGGGGGATTTTAGATCTTGCTGACCTGTTTAGGAGCCTGGAGAGAGCTCTCTGTCTCCGGCGCTGCTGCGTGCCCTGCAGTGTGACGGGCGCAGCAGCAGCCGGCAGCCAGCAGCCACAGAGACAGCAGGGGATGCAGAGCAGTTACAGTGCCTCTCCTGCCCAGCAACTACCTGCTTTGCATCCTCTGCTGAGCGGGTAGCGCCGGCCCTGCACTGATGGTCCCCTGGCGTCCAGGGTGTCCCCCGGCGTCCACGACGGCCTTCAGGATCCTTTTCAGTGGCATCTCTGGTCCCTGGGGTGCATTGTGCGAGCATGCGGGTGCACTGGTGACATCACTAGCGCGCACGCAAACTCGCGCAATGCACCCCTGGGACCGGAGATGCCACTGAAAATCCTGGGGGACGACGACATCGGGGGATGAGGTTAGTATGAAAAAAAGGGATGGGGGAAAAAACTAAATACAGAATTCTGAAAAACCACAGTTTTCGGAATATTTCAGTTTTTGGATTACACGGATAAGGGAGACCCGACCTGTATCTGGTAAATTCCTATATATGTTACATAGGCACGCTGTAATACAAAATGAGTTGTTCCTCTGGTAGGAACTCCAACAAAAGTTAGTTGTAGACTTGTTTTCTATCTCCACCATAATGATTGGGTGCATGATGTACCAACCTTGTGCTGTACATCCTGAAACAAATTTCGCTGATACTAATTGTATATGTACTAACATATTTGATTAGTATCGCAAAGGGCAGCTCTTTCAATATGAGATGCCATTTGTGATTAGCGCCAGTCCCTCGACTTCCAGGTTTATATCAGGGGGGGATGTCTGCCATGTGCAGAAGGAAGGGTCAGCCACTGGGGATGCTGGCAGGGATCCAATCAGATCTAAGCTAGGTCTGTGGAAAGGAAGTTCATAGGCTTCTACAGGGAAACATCAGCAACAGTTGATGCTCCGTACCAAAACCCTTACTACGTATGAAAATATGGTAAAAACCTAGAAAACTTGGTTTTAACCTCATTTACACTCTAGTAAATCCTGCCCTTTAGTATTTCTAGTTGCTAGCTGTAAAGAGTCCATTTCATACTTTTTGGCAGTTCTTCATAACCATGAACACAAACATCATTGACTTATGGTCGATATAGCTGACACAACACATCATAACATTTTATTTTTTTTAATTCTTTTTATTAAATTTCTTTTACATACAAAACAGCATATACACAGTGGTGGATTCAGGGGGGGGGGCAACCGGGCACGTGCCCCCCTGTCATTTATTTTGTAGCTGAGGACCAGGGCTTTCCAACGAGCCCAGCCCCGTGTCTCTAGCCCCCCGGGAACCGGAGATATCGCCTGGCAAACATGTAACGTTTTTTCCCCATAGGATAATATGGGACCCGTCAATTCCGACCCCCACCCGGTTCCGACGGCTGCCAGTTCCCGCCCTGGCATCACAGAAGCTTGTGGTTGATTTCATTCAATTCCAAATCGCTAAGCCTTCAATATGATACCAGGCTCGTCCAAATCGGTCAATCAATTCTAGAGATATTGCGTGTAAACCGATTTTTTTATTTTTGAAATGTAATTTCATGTCTGTTCATGTTCTTTGAGGGCAGATTACTCTGGAACCAAACGTTCCAGTTTCACTGGACCAAAATCATTTAAAGCCCACTCAAAAGTTCTTCAATATAATACTTGTCTCATGTTAATGGGTCAGTTGGTTCCAAAGATATAGCCGGTTAAATGAGATAACTGGTTAAAGGGGGGAGGGGTGGTTTTCTCTACCCCTCACACCAGAAAATGCAGGGACTAGGCTGGTGTAAAAGAGGCCAACCTGGGAATGCATTTTCTGGTGTGAAAGGGGTATTATTTCAAATAGCCGGGACCTGCAGTGCTCTGAATACAGCCAGGCTCTGCCACTGTCAGTGGCTATCACTTCTGCCTGGCGGCGGCTGTCCCCCATTTACCACGAGCATGTATTCCCCCTTGGCAATGAGCATGTAATCCCACATGGCAACGAGCATGGAACCTCTGGCAATGAGCATAAAACCCTTGGCAATGAGCATGTAGAGAAGCAGCACTTATGTAGCATAATTTTTAATAGGCATTATGGTGTTTGGCATAACACATAATGGACATAATGGCGTGTAACTTAACGTGTAATGGACATTATGGTGTAAATGTTTAATGCGAGCCTTTGGTCGACAATGTCCCTGTTTATGAAGTGTATTGTGAATTTTGGCTTAATCTGTGTGGCATTATGTGAATTCTGGCTCAATCCATGTGGCATTATGTGAATTTTGTCTCAATCCTGGTGGCATTATGTGAATTTTGGCTCAATCCATGTGGCATTATGGGAATTTTGGCTCAATCCGTGTGGCATTATGTGAATTTTTTTTTCCAATCCGTGTGGCAGTATGTGAATTTTGGCTCAATCCGTGTGGCATTATGTGAATTTTGGCTCAATCCATGTGGCATTATGTGAATTTTGGCTCAATCCGTATGGCACTTTATGCATTTGGCTCAATCCGTGTGGCATTATGTGAATTTTGACACAATCCATTTGGCATTATGTGAATTTTGGCTCAATTCTGTGTGTGTTATTATGTAAATTTTGGCTCAATCCATGTGGCATTATGTGAATTTTGACACAATCCATGTGGCATTATGTGAATTTTGACACAATCCATGTGGCATTATTTGAATTTTGGCTCATTCCATTTGGCATCATGTGTAAGGGGCAAGTATAATGGGGTCTAGTATTTTGTTGCATAATGTGTAGAAGTTTTATATGGTGTTGACATGCACCCTGTTGAGTGGCCACACACCCTTTTCCAGAACGTGCCTGTGGCGCGCGCACAACTACATCCTTCACTTTTGTCGCCATGGTGGGCCTGCGAACTTTAAATGCCAGGGTCTATTTTTTTATTCCATTCCCACCCTCTCCTGCCGCTCTCTTAGCATGTACACTGGCACCACTAACACTGCCCCTCCCCCACCCAAACCCTTTTTTATCATGGTGCCCCCCCTGTCATTTTATCCTGGATCCGCCCCTGCATATACATAAAACAATACACAATTACAAAACATTATCACTGGGATAAAGCACCTAGTCATATACATCACATTATCTATCATATAGTATATTTATCCGGCTATTCCCAGTGGTACATATAACATCACACTACTAATGACACTTGCCCCCTTTTGCCCACCCTTGCCCTTTCCCATGCCCATTTCATATTCCTATTCATCCCTTAATAATTCTAATACTGCTTAGCCAGATTTATGAGCTCATTTTGGGCCTATGATAGATTAGAGAGAGGACTGATGTTTACTATGGACTAATTTTTCCCCGGGTCCTTTTATATTAATATTACTTTCCCTTTAGTTTATATCAATATTTGTGCTGTATTTATGCTGTCCTTCGTTCGCTATACCATCAATGGCCTTGTTTCTTGGCCCGGCCAGATATCTACGTCTCTTCCTGTGTGCCTTGTGCTTTTTAATGAGTATGACTCTCGTTTGTGATCTGGGCTCTTTCCCATATATCATTTCTGTGTTTCTTCTCTATATTTAATATACTTTGTGAAAAAAAGAAACAAAAAGGGTAAATGGATTATCTTATATTTATCTGTGTTTTTCTTTTACATAAATCCCTCATCAATTTATCCATTTACTCCATATTTTGTTAAATTTACTTATAGTGTTTCTATATATGTGTATATATTTTTCATGTGTCACTGTGTATTCTACAAGTGCATTCCAACCTTCAAACTCCGGGCCTGTATCTGCCAGCCAAGTCCTGGCTATCATTGCCTTGGCCAGGGCACATACATTAATAATAAAGGCTTTTTCCACCCTGCACATACTCCCGTCGCCTATCATATTCAAAAGACAGCATTTATTTGTCAGGCTCTCCCTGTTACCCCCCATGTCTACCAGGGTTTGTTTAACTTTCTCCCAAAATTCCTGTACTATTGGGCACTCCCAGACCAAATGATAAAATGTGCCGGGGGGGGCGCATTTACACTTTGGACATTTATTAGAGGTCCTTCCACCAAATTTCATCAATCTTATCGTTGTTGAGTAAGACCTGTGTAACATAAATGATTGTACTTGCTGCACTCTGATTGAATTCATGGCTTTTGGTACTGATGACATCGCACTAGACCATTCATCTATCTCTATCGGCCCCACATCACTCTCCCATTTCTCTCTAACCTCGTCCAATCCGCCCCCTTACGATTGCAATTGTTGGTTATATATTATAGAAATTAGTTTGATTTTCTTTTCGGATTTTAGCAATTTCTTAATTGGGATTAACCCAAATCTTGGTGGGGTATTCTTGAAGTGTGCCTCCAATGCACTTCTCAGCTGAAGATATCTGAAGATATACATCATAACATTTACTACAAAACACATCTAGTAACAGCATTCATTGCAGTCCTTATCTACCAAGCTACTGTACTTGCAGAGGGTTACATTGTTGCTTAATTTATAAACTTGTATTGTATTGACTTGTTAATTAACTTTTAACTTTAACTATTAAACTATATCCGATCTATAGACTGCCACTTTTTTAAATCCCATTCTATTCAGTAGAACAATTTAATAAAAAAAAGATCCATCACTACTGATCTTCCTTTGCTAGATTATCTCCCTAACTACCATCCCATCTCTCAGCTTCCATTCTACTTGAGAGATTTGTCTACTCTCGCCTCTCACACTTTCTTAACTCTCAAACCCTATTAGACCCGCTTCAGTCAGGCTTTCGTTCCCAACACTCCACTGAGACAGCACTGACTAAAGTGGTGAATGATCTGGTCACTGCTAAGTCTAAAGGCCATTACTCACTACTCATTCTTCTAGATCTTTCTGCTGCGTTTCACACTGCTGGTCACACTCTTCTCATACAAACACTGCACTCCCTAGGTCTTAATGATACAGCCCTTTCCTGGTTCTCATCTTACCTATATGATCGCTCTTTCAGTGTTTGCTTCTATCAACCCCATAGTTGTCACCAGTAGTTTTGGGCCAAGTCTCTGATGGTCTATCTGCCATTTCATCTTAGATGTCTTCTCGCCACCTTAAACTCAATATTTAAAAAATGGAATTAATTATATTCCTACCAGCCAAGAGTGGTTACTATCCTGATATCTCCATAACTGTTGACAACAATCTACCCTACCCCACAAGCTAGTTGCCTAGTGGTAATACCTGACTCTTAACTGTCCTTTGTTTCCCACATTCAATCAGTCTCCAAATCATGTTACATGCATCTAAAAAACATATCCAAAATATGACAAGACACTTTAGTGTTCATTCTAGCACCCACCATATTTGAAAACTCATGCAGTTCCTCTTCCCTGCCTTGGATGAAATTGGTAGCATCTAAAATCAGCCACATTAAAGATATGACCCAGCCTTCATGGTCTTTTTTTAATACCAGTGGAAAGGGAGACATTTTCTTTCCCATCATACAGTATACACAATCCCAATATTCTCTGTTGTTCATACCACCTAGTGTTCATCAGTGCATCTAAAAACCTATTTGGGAGTTCCCTAGTCAAAGAGGACAAATAACTCTCTCATGTAGCAAAAAAAAAAAAAAAAGCTAATTGTTCGTTATTTAAAGAGGTTTTAGTCCTGTCCATATTAAAAACATGGAATTTGTTGTCATTTTTAAACTAAAGTATGCTTCATATCTGGCAAAATGTGGTGTTTTTCACAAATATTATGATCAATAGAATTGATCCAAGTAGTATATTTACACAATGCCATTTTTTTTTTCTTTACAAATGCAGTAGCAAATGAGAACTGTGGATCAAAAGAAACACCCATCAATGTGAATTCAGTATAGAAGTCATGACTGGTAAGAGCAAGAGCAATCAATCACGTCCTTACATACTTGCCTGGAATTTCAATCATGAGGTTGTTTGAATGGTCATATATCTCAGATGACATGCTGTGAAGTTAAATCATAATGAGTTTCAGAAGTAAAAAAAAAAACATCAAGCAAAAGTATGTTAACCATTTCCCAGAGGAAGTAATGTTTCAGTAAGCAAAATTTGTATGTTACCCACAGCATATTGTGCTTTACAACGATAGTATGTGAATAAACATTAGCATATTCTAGTGATAATCTATACATGTAGTATAGAGGGTCTACATATCCTCACACTCTAGAAGCAGCAATACAGGTATGTTTTCAATGTCACCCATCATAAATAGAAAATACATTAACAGGAAAAACAAACATAAACCATATAGAAAAACTAGAAACTGTAAAAAATACAATATATACTTATGTGGGGAGTCCAATTAGGTAGTCATAAAACTCTTTCTTATCTGGTCCTTAAGTGGTCCTTCAAATAAGATATTCTCAGAATCCATATAAACAAGATAAAGAGAAGAAACGAGAGGAGTATATAGAATAGAGATACAGTAGTATCACATTTCTATTTTCATAAATGGGAATGGTAATTTAATTTACTCATTTTCTAATATGGATATTTTTATAGTAGAAATTGTCGTAACGTACTTACCAATGTGTAGTGGATTCCACCTATGTGTAGTGGATTCCACCTATAAAGGTTTCTTTAAGAACCATTAATTCCAAGATATCCAATTTTTTTCATGAATAGCCAGAAGTCACCCAATTGTGTAGTTAAAGGAAAAGTGGGTATACCTAACTTACAGCTCAGGATACTGTGTAACTCTCCTAAGGGTATCTTTCTTGCTTTAGGACACCCAGAGGAAGACTATAAGTTTTAAGGCATTGGTGAGAGAGTGGACATCCTGTGGGGGAAAATTTTACCCCATGCAGTTAAGTGCCCCTTTACATCTACACAGTACTTAAATAAATCTTTATAAGTGGAATCTGTTCCACTTGTGTGTGAATTTGGTATGCCATTTTTTACTCAATAGATGCTCATCTTCTCATGCTCTGTGGAACCGATGATTCTGTAGCTACTATATTTAGTCTGTGTATTGTATTTTGTACATTAAATCTTCCAAATGTGTAGTCACATCTCTGTCCATTTTTTATTACATCAGTTATATCATACAAGTAGTACTGCATTAACTTGTACTTTTATGGGTGGAATGAATAAACCTTGGAAATGATTCTACTTTTTAGCCCCTTGATAGTAAAATAGTGAATGACTTTAAGAAATCAAGAGGCTCCAAAAGTGGGCCCAGCAAGATAACTCTGACATTTACCATTTTTTTGTTTTAAACTAGTACACAATGGTGCAGAGTGACAATGATAAAGGAAGGCTAGGATAGGAATAAGGGGTATAGTGTCAGATGGAAGGGGAGGGGCAGTAAAATAAACAATAAATCAAATGGGCGGTGATTAAAATAGTTTCAAGGGTCAAATATTTTAGAAAAAGATGGAGAGGACATAAATTCCCCTTTGTAAAAATGCCGGATACTGGGAGGGCAGTTTGCAAAGTAGGGTCAAAAATATGGCAGATCAGCTTAGTTTGTGGGTGGGATGCACCTGGGATTTCAGCAGGCCAGAAGTGATAATTAAGGAAAAACAAGACTGCAAAATGCATAATAAAGGTAATTATGTTCCCAATATCTAACCAAAATAGGCAGAGCATGGGACATTGCTACCATTAATGAAGATATGCGCCAACCTAATTAAAGTTCCTTTAACAGCTGGTGGATACATAGAATAACTTTTACAGTAACTTGTAGAAGTTCTTTTTGTAGGTATTCTTGCACACAAAAGAACTAGAGGCTACTCAAAAGTCAATGTGTTTCCAGTCCTCTGCATTTAGAGCATCCCCCAGGTGAGTTTCTCTTGTGTGCTTGTGTCAGGAGGGACTCCGGAGCGGGGAGGTCACCTGCAGAATACTGAGGTCCACAACATAGGATTCCCAGTCTTTCTAGTAGCTACAGGTGAAGCACTAGTAAAAAAAAAAGCTCTTGAAGGGTGATAATAACTAGGAAAGACAATGGCAAAAATATTAGTCTTTTATGCATTAGTAATATTTAGTAATATGTAATAAGTTACATTAAGTATCCCAGGCGCTCTCCTAGTTGCCATTTTCTTGATACTTAACACCAAAGGGAAAAAAATATCAATGTTATTGACTAATACATAGTTAGGTAGTATTTTATCAAGCAAGATGATAACAAAGATACAAGATTAAATAAGTTCCATAAACTTTTGCCAAGATGAAACTCCCAAATTAATTGTATTTCTTCACAATTGCTAAATATACTACTGCTGTGTTTTTTTAGTCAGTATGACTCAGCAGATCCAATATATTACAGTTTTAATCTATTTATATAGACTGTTCATTTATATAGTTAATAGTATTTATGTTCATAATTGCTATTTATCAGAGAAATTTCAAATATGCTGCCCAGAGTGGACTTCACTATTTTTTAAATAAAGTTAGTTTTTAATTTGTTATTTTAAATATAAAAAAAAACACATTTGTGTTCATAAATCTTTTTTTTGTTCAAAACAGGATTTTGCATGCCTGATACCAGTGTTTTTTGTTATAAACTGATACATGATTATATTGTAGTAGCTTACATTCTCTGGACAAGTTTTCAGACACTTATTTTAAGGTTCTGGTACTGTTTACTGTTACGTACCATCAGAGAAAAAAGAAAGTATTCATATTACCACACAGTACATTGCTACGGATTACCAAGCTGCATGATACTGTATCATCTGTAAATATTGTGCCTTAGTGAAGCTTTTACCAGCATTACCATGGCAAAACACTGCCTTGTGTACATGTAATTTGCTTTTAATTATGCCTTTTCTGTTTTGGATTTTCTTCACTTTCAAGCACTAACTGGCTGCATTGCCCTGGTGCCCCTGGGAAACACTTTCTTACGATCATTATTTACATTCTTGGCTTTTGAGAATAATTGAGGAGTTACCTGTATTTAAAAACATTACAACAGTGAGTGTTGGCAGGGATACTGCTCTCTGCGGCTTAAGGCAATCTTGTTTGGAAGGACTAAATAAAAAATGATTATACCTTTGGCTGAAACAGAAGCCTCTAAATACTGTATCCTGCAAGGTTGTGTGTACAGCTGTACATAGGTGCCGATTCTGTGGGTGCTTGAGGGCCCAAGCACCCACGGAAATTGATGTCATAATTTGAATATTGGAGACAATTGTGGTGCGTAATTTAAATCCGTACTATTTTGTGGCCACGCCCCTTTCCCATGAAGCCACTCCCCTATATTTTTGGTTTGAGCACCCACCAGCAAAAACATAAATCGGCACTTATGCAGCCGTACACCTCACTTATCCAGTGATTAAGGGGGGTATTCAATCTCCCGCAGCCATCTCCCGACGGGGGAGATGGCTGCGGGGCCCTATTCAATGCTGTCTTCCCCGACAACATTGAACAGGGGATCTCGGCAGAACGAGCCCGACTTCACAAGCAGCCGGACTAGTTTTGCCGAGAATGGCCAGGAAGTGACGAGCTCCTGGCTGCAGCTTACCTCTTCCCGGCTGCAGCTCGTGGCCACGCCCCCTTTTCGTCCTGCTGCAGGCGGGGCATTGAATCCTGTAAATTCTCAGTCGAGCTGACCGAGAACGGGACAGGGTCAAGATTGAATACCCCCTTAGTGTCAGTGATAGCAACCAGGATTTTATTCATTTTTACAGTATATTACTATTGAGTTTCATTACTAAATGTAAGATTGTGAATTCTTTCAGAGACATATCACAGGTGTGTAATAATTATCTGGATCCACAAAAAGTATTATATTTACAAAAAAAATGTACATTATATGTTTGTGTCCAATATAAGAGTTTCCTGAGCTCAAACCACCTGGTAAAACATTAGACCAGTCCCAGGAAGGTGTGTCTTCTACATGCTGGATGATGGTCTCCACTGTAGCTTCTGGTGATTTAAAACAAATTCTTGTTCTTAGCACATGTAGTTGGCATTGATTTGTGTACCAGTCCCCAGTAATTGTGGTACAGTAGCTACATAACCAGTCTTGGCCACAAAAAATAACCACAATCTTCTTAGCCATGTTGCACTCATGTTGGAACTTCTGTGGTGGTGCACTTTAAACTGGGTTGTACTTTATCTATACACTGCACTGAAAACTATTGTACACCCATCATATTGTCTGACAAATTGTGTGACAATTATTAAACAATAAATCATAAAAAAAGGAAAGCAGCACTGAAGTGTATATTGTATCTCAAATATGCCAAGTACACACTAGCAGATGAATTCTGCAGATGGGATAAATGTTGTGACAAGGATCACAAACACAGGGTCTCAGATGATGACTTTGTAGATTATTCTCATCAGCAGGTACAGCATAACAGGTGATATTCATATACAGTTAATATCACAGGCAGTAGCATACAGGCATAGCAGATAAGGATCAAATGGTTCCTATTCTAACCCACACCCCTGGCCTATCACTTGGGTAGATAGTCCACCATTGAGAGCAAGGAGACTCTGCCATGGGAAGCCTTAAATCAGGACATCCCAGGTGCTGCTGATTAAATCTGGTCTGGATCCTCCCTATTACTTCACGTGGGGAAATGCTGACTCAATGTTCTCACCTGACAGAGCCATTATAGAATCAGTGTGTGCACCCATACACACTAAGCAATTTTGAGAAAAACAGATATACAGATATATGAGTTTGACTGAACAAAATAAACTAGTAAATTAATAAAATGTATACACATTTATTAAGCAATAATGACATAGATACAGTATATGCGTATGGATGTTAAAATTGTGAATTCTCAATAAGAAAAACAGAGGGGGAATTAAAAAAATTGCTGGCATATTGCTCCAATTGATGAAAGAAATGCAACAGTTCAATGCACTTGGGTATATAATGGTTACCAGACTGAAGAGTTGTATAAGAAGAGATGCTGAAAGGATTTCCTTGTGGTAGAAATGGAAGATGTTGATATAGGGCGGGATGTACTAAGGGGAAATTTGGTAAACCCCCTGTTTTACCACATTTTCCTATGTACTAACACCCCGCCGCCACGTTTCCGCATAGTAGGGTATTGCCATCTTTGGGTGGCGATACCCTATAGAAGCCTATGGACTTATTTTCGCCACCCACCAATTCCGCCGCAAACCCGCCAACCCCCCTCTCCCCCTCCCCCTGGCTTACCTTAGTCCAGTTCCTCCTGGACCCGGAAAGTAAACCCTTCCTCCTGAAAGGAGGTCCTGAAGAAGCTTTGTGCGAAAGCGTACGCTTGACTAACTACACACCTAGTGTGTTTAAACCCCACTCTCCCTTCCCCCCTTACAAACTGTATTTTGATCTGTTGTTGGCCGGATTGGGGCTTCCGTCGGACACGGTCCCCAGCAAGTACACTGACACGGTCTCTGGCACCAGAGCCGTGCGTCTTCCTGTCTCTTCTAACCCGCACGAGCGAGGGAGTGCACACAGGCACACCTCTGATTCAGCTCTGCGGGCAGAACGCAGGTTGTGGAACCACTGGCTCCAGCAAGTCAGCGGCGGCGCTGGAGCGGTATTATATCCGTGTTCAAGCGCTTGCCAGCTGCTGCATAGAGAGCCCTGGGATCTTACTGACATACTGTTTCAAATTAGTAACAATCCCGTGTTATCCATGCAATGTGCTACAGTGATATAGCAACATAACAAAGTCAATTCAACCGTGCCTCATTAAGACTGACCATAAAACTAATAAGGGACAGTGTGTAGTGGGGTCCCACTAGGTGAGGATTTCTATCCTTTTTAAATCACTACATGTTGTCTCATGTCTTGTCTATGTCTTTTATATCTTCGCAACTATTTTAAATAAATTCATTAAAAGTCATGTTTTACTAAATTAACTCTTCTGGTGCACCAAACAAAATACACTCTTTCTCTGTCCCCCAAAGTACCAGAATGGGATTAAAAATAGGTCCTGGCGTTTAAAGTTCACAGGCCCACCTTGGTGTCAAAAGTGAAGGATGCAGCTGTGCACGTGACGAAGGCGGGCTCCGGAAAAGGGGGTGTGGGACACTCAGAAGGGGGCGTGTCCTTGAGTGTAGTGTACCACACCATATACCACGTCTATACATTATGCAACAAAATACTAGACCCCATTATGCCAAGGTGCACATTAAAAATTTACACCATAATGCCCATTACATGTTAAGCCACACATCATTATGTCCATTACATAATATGCCAAGCACCATAATGTCTATTAAAAATTATGCTACATAGTGCTGCTTACGTACATGCTCATTACCAGGGGTTCCATGTTCATTGCCATGGGTTCCATGCTCATTGCCATGTGGGATTGCATGCTCATTGCTAAGGGGGAATACATGCTTGCAGTAACTGGGGGACAGCCACCACCGGGCAGAAGTGACAGCCATTGACAGCCAGGCAGAGAGCGGGGGCTGCCCGGCTGTGTTCAGAGCACTGCAGGTCTTGGCTATTTTAAATAATACCCCTTTCACACTAGTAAATGCAGGGATTGGCCCCTTTTACACCAGCCTAGTCCCTGCATTTTCTGATGTGAGGGAGAGAGAAACCCCCCCACCCTTTTAACCGGCTATATTGTTTAACCGGCTATATCTTTGGAACCAACTGACCCATTTACATGAGACCAGTATCAAATTAAAGAACATTTGAGCGGGCTTTGAATGATTTTGGTCCCATGAAACTGGACCGTTTGGTTCGAGAGAAGAGAAATCTGCCATGAAATTACATTTCAGAAATATAAAAATCGGTTTATCCGCAATATCTCCAGAACCAATTAACCCAGGGGTGGCCAAACTGGTCCTCGAGATCGACTAACGGTCCACATTTTCCAAACCACCTAGCTGGTGCACATCTGTGGTCATTACTAACTGTCACATGCATTAATTCCTACTATAGATCCACAGGTTGCCTGAAAAACATGAACTGTTGGTAGATATTAAAGAAAGGTTGGCCACCCCTGAATTAACCCATATGGACCAGCCTGATATAAGATTGAAGGACCAGCGATTTGGGTTCAAATGTGATCAACCACGAGCTTCTGTGAGGCCAGGGGGTAAACTGTCAGCTGTCGGAACTGGATGGTGGTCGGAATTAGCAGGTCCCATGTTATCCTAGGGGGAAAACGTTTCAGCTTTGCCCGGCGGTATCTCCGGTTGGGCTTGTTGGAAAGCCCCGGTCCTCAGCTACAAAATGAGCGATGTCAGAAATAACAGAGGGGGCACGTTCCCGGGTGCCGCCCCTCCCCCCCTTAATCTGCCACTGAGGTCGGCATCCATTGAATGATTTGGTCCACCCACACAAGGTGAACTTAGAAGCTTAGAAGCGCTACATGTGAATCAGAATAAGGTCCAAGGTTCATTATACTGTTTTACATTTTAATATATACTCTATGTTTTGTTGACATGCTTCGGTAAAAAGCTGTTTAAAAAAATAAAACAGCACAATGTCACCTTTAGCTTACATGCAAGCGCTATGCATGAAGGCACCAATTGCATGTACACTTATAGGGCGAAATTTAATAGGGTGCGTTTTCTTTATTTTTGCGATTTTTTTCGCAAAAACGGCCGTTTTCGGACATTTTCCGAAAAACGCTTACTTTATATGTTGCGATTTTCGGAAAAATTTGCATTTTTTAAAGGTGCGATTTTTAGTTAGAAGAGGCGCTGAAGATGAACATCTCTGCGCCTCTCCAGTCCGTGAGCGTTTACCAGCCGGGAGCAGCGCGTCTGCCGGAGAAGATGCCGGGGTCGTCGCCGGGGACCATGTGAGTAGGATTTCCTTCCTCAGGTACCCCTTTTGGATTACTTCGGATCCTGGACCCCGGAGACATCAGCCCTGGAGCCCAGGACCCCAGACCCAGGAACCGACCTACGGGCTCAAGGTAGGTAAGTATCAGTATGTGTGAGCTGTGGATGTATTAAACTTTTATTTTTAGGGGTGTCAGTGTGTGTTTTATTTAACTATTTTTTGTACTGTGGAACTACAAGTGCCAGCGGGCCCTTTAATGCCCTGCATGCTGGGACTTGTGGTTCTCCAAGTCCCAGCATGCGGGGTAGGCTTGCTGGGACTCATAGTTCTACAGTATAAGACAATAGTTTTTATTCTTTTTTTTACACTTTTCATCAGCCCGATGCCCACCGCCCAGGGGCATCGGGGACAGCCCCGGACTTTCAGCATGGGCTGGTAAGTCCTGGAGGGGGGGGACCCCTTCATTGGGGGGGTCCCCACTTCCCCAGGACCCCTGCCCATGCTGACCAACCACGGGGATAATGCTTTGGCCGCGGGACCTTATATAATAAGTGTCCCCCGGCTGTGGCATTACCCTGCTGGCTGGTTGGGTCTGGTGCTGGTTCTTAAAATACGGGGGACCCTTGGTCATTTTGTCCCCCGTATTTTGGGAACCAGCGCCGGACCTTGAGCCTGGTGCTGGTTTCATTAAATCAAGGGAACCCCTATTTGTTTGTCCCTCTGATTTTATGATACCAGCACCGGCTTTTTGAGCCCGGGGCTGGTTATGCTTAGGAGGGGGGACCGCACGCCGTTTTTTTTTTGTTTTTTTAACACACCGCACATTACTGAAAATGTGCCGATTTTCATGACTGAAAATCACACATTTTCAGGACTTAAAAATCGCACAAAATCGCACTTTATTGCGCTATTTTGCAGCGAAATCATTAAATATGCGAAAATCGGCCCAATAACGCGATTTTAAAAAGTGCGATTTTGTTCGGTTTTTATACATGCTTAAAAATCGTGTGTCATTAAATTTCACCCATATGGTTTTTGTAATACAAAGTAGAAGATTTTCATTGCGTGCGATCATGGTTAAACCTCACATTTCTGCAAAATCAGGCAATCTACTAATAAGAAGTAAAACACTGAAAGTACATAAAACCATAAGCTTTAGACATGACAAGATTGTTATGATACATTCCAAATCAAATCATAATAAAATCTGACCTTTAAAAGGTCATTAAGCAATCCCAGTGATAGGGACCCTGAGAAATTTGAGGTTCCTGTGTGTGGCCCTACAGATGCAGTCTTTGATGATTAAAGTCAGCTGTAGGGAGTTGAATCGTCTACCTAGATTTAAACAAGAAATGCATCAGCAGTTGAAGAAAAAAAAATATTTCCCTATTTACTCTCCACCTTCACTTTACTGTACTTTCTGTCACGATTCAATGCTTAAAAAACACCTATTTACCCTCTAAATGTTTCTCCAGGCTTAGTCAGAGGCCGCTGTCATCAGGCGGATCACAGCGCAGTCTGATCGGTGCTGAGTGTACATGGTCACTCTCTCCTGCAATGTCATCCTGGTGGGGGTTGTTTGGTCGCATCTGCGGCCTTGTCAGAGCGGCACTCAGCGCTAGTCTCCCCCTCAGGCCTGTCCACGGGAATGCAGGTCTTCCCGCCAGTCACAAGCATAGGCGCCGCCATATTGAATTGGCTCAAATGATTCTCTCAGCCAATCCTGGTTAGACCATCTCTGACATCAATCCGCTACAAGCAATCATCTGCGCGCCCTACCTATAAATATGCGGAGGCTAGTCCAGGAAGTCAGTCAGTGCAATGTTGCCCTTAGAGTTACAGCATTCCTGCTTCCTCTGAGTACCTCCTGATATTTTCAGCATCTGCGGCTTTTCAATCCCCTGTAGCCTGACTTCTCCCAGTGTCCTTATTGGGATATAGCCTCAGTCATTACAGTGTTATCTGTTTCTACCTGACCCTCGAGATCCTCAGTCCTCTCTGCCTGTAATAGCCTCCTGCTCATTCCGCAGTATCATATTTACCAGTCAACACTCAGAGAGTCAACATCGATATCACCACCATTGGTAGACATCTGCTGTTACTATCAGTATCGGTGGACCTCTCTTGTGCCTGTGTTAGTGATACGCACCCGAGCATACTTATCTGCAGTGCTTTCTCAAATCAGTCTTCATCGATGGTCTGCATTGGCTAAAGCCAGTCCATACTTACCAGTGATTGACTGGCCCCAGTCGTCCAGAGACTTACTCATTACTCCTTCTTGGGGTTCCACCATTGTCCCTAGTGGTCCTACATGCAGTCTAAGCTTATTAAAGAATCCAGCTTCCGTTACACTCCAGCCCCAGTTCAAAGTCACCCCTCAGATGTGACACTTTCAGTCACAGCTAAAGATTTCTGTTTTAACGTTGGCCACTTAAAAAATTTTTAACATGGAGATTTAGTAGCTCCACCATATTGTATATGAACTTTATGTGAGGGAAAAGCACTAGGCTTTAAAGTGATGCATGGCCACAGTTTTCTCTGTGATAAAGCACTCAGCCTTGATACAGTACTGTACATCTATTTACAAAAGCATGTTGCTGTGCACTTATCAAATATCGACCAGGGTTATTGTGATTGTTTAATTTTTGCTGGAATACACAATCTATATTTATTCTACAGATATACTTCACCCACTCAACGCTACTTGTAAAGCATTAATGTTCCTTTAACTAGATTTTTATCAAAAGGAACAAACAAAATTCTGCTCTCAATTATAATAAATCAAAGAGTTCTCATAGCCCGAAACTTGCCTGTTTGTGTATACCCCTAGAGTGTACAGAAGCTAGGAAAATACATGAATTTCCTGTGATAGTGTGACCCTAGCCACAACAGTGGTGTATCTATAATGGGTGCAGTGTCCAGTGGCAGCAGTAGCATCACTGATGAAATCACCACAAAATGGCGTGATGGACATTTTTCCAGTGATCTGTGCATGTGCAGTGGAGTCTGTGCACTCTAGTCCTAAGATTCCTCAATGCTGCTGCTGGCAGCAGTGATATGAAAATGGCTGCTGCACCATTTTTCTGGAGATTTGCGCATGTATAGTAGGTCTGAGTGCTCTAGTGCTCTGAACTTACTGCTCTCGTCACTTCTTCCAGCAGTCTTCTGGGGATTTTAAAATCCTAACCATCAGTTTTTTTAGTAATTTGTAATACAAATTTTATATGGATAGTCTTTCCAGCATGGATAAATCCATCTTTTCTTTTTACCTGCAGTGTCTGTCACAGACTTGTCAAAACCTCTTTTCAGCTTTGAAGCAGTAAAGTATCAATCTGTTTCAGACTTGCAATCCGCTCGTTCTCACAGGCAATTAACATCATTGCAAATGCATAAATTCCCATGCATTTTAGTATTAGGACAATATGATTGTTTCACTCACTATGCTACTCTTCAAATATGTCTAATTCCTGTATCATTTTGATTTCCTTGTAAATCCACGAAAGGCCCATACACACTACGCCATGCTGGCCGAGGCCGATGTAGTTAACAATAGTTCACATTGATATGGAGTGTACACACTGAATGATATTGGTAAACAATATTGCGCAGTGATATTACCTGGACCAGCAGAACATGCGGGTAATTGGTTACAGTATATAGCCACATTGACCTGCATGTTCACTATACAGGAGGGTTCGTTAATGATGCACCAGAGCACACATCGTTAATGACATTGAGTGTACACACTAGAAGATAATGTAAAAGATATAGCTCAGAATGCCCATTACTACCAAGAGGCCAGGAAATCTCTATGCTCTGACAGGGATCCTGGCCATACTTTCCAGCAGGCCTTGGTGTCATGGCAAGGTAGCACTTGTGGGACTGTCTCACCGAAATTAGGACAATTGAGAGGTATGGTTTATC
The DNA here is from genome assembly GCF_055691185.1 of Crinia signifera. Lineage (NCBI taxonomy): Eukaryota > Metazoa > Chordata > Amphibia > Anura > Myobatrachidae > Crinia > Crinia signifera. The sequence goes on along the minus strand of NC_139222.1, from coordinate 151,815,795 downwards.
AGACCGAGCTAACCTGTCCTTCTAGGATTTTACCAAATGTAGTTGTTACATAGCTGGTACATGATTTCACAGACAAAGATAAAGAATTCAGGTGGACTATTCGATCTTTACTAATTATAAATATAATCAATTTTGCAACAAATATTGCCACTAAATGTGTGAAAAATGTTACATACTGTAGATAATAAAGACAAAGCGTTATAAAGTGCTGACAATAAGTGTGACATTAGTGGTGCGTTGCTCTGACTGGGCTGTACAACAATGTAACACTTATTTTCAGCACCTTATAAAACTTTGCTTTTGATCTACAGTATATAACATTTTTTACACATTTTGAACAGAAAATAACTTCGGATAAATACTCTGTTTTATCTCTTTACGAATATCTGTTCTGTTTTACTTTTAGTTGTAATTAAATGTTTTTTCTCCCTTAGGATATTTTTTTACATTTTGGGGGATATTTTTGTAATGAAAGCAAGCAGGTCTCTCCTTGTTTTTACAGATAGACTGCTTTTCCTATGGTTCATACAGCTGAGAATTGTTTTACACCATTGTGGAAAGTTGAAAGGTCTGTTCACACAGGATTCCGCTGAGAACATTTATGATTTCATTACATTTTGCAAAGATGATTCTGATGGATGAAATGAGGTACATGTCAGTAGTTTTCAGTGCAGAAAACAGTGAATAAAAAACAGAAAGTAGACTATTCAATCCCTCATATATAGCACCTTTTTCTGCAGTGAAACCAAGCATGTTATTGTCAGAAATAGTCTGTTACATAGTATTGCAGGAAACAATAGGAATTTTATGTGAGGGAAGCTCTGTGCCAGACCTCTTCCAGCATGAGGAGAACTGTCCCACAACACTAATAGTGCCTTCAATTTATACTAGTAAGCATACACCTGCGCAGTGGCATATCTATAATGGGTGCAGCGTGTTCTCAATTAGTCATGTGACTGTCTGTAGGCATACCCTGTGATATGTGCGCTGAGTGACTTTTTACAAAATGATACACACTAATGATCAATTGACATGAACATCTGCATTTTGTGCCCTTAAAACTATGGTTTTGTCCTCAATCCTCATTACTGTATTGACATCAAATAGGCCCTCCCAGTGTGACAGGTTATGAGAGACTTTGCTAGTAATCTTCAACATATTGGTCAACATTTTAATATTCCCCTCACAGAGACTATTGGGGTTAGATCTGGAGTGATTTGCACAATATGCATGCCGCTCTGCATATCGCTGGATAAAGAAGAAGGCACAGGACTATTTGGACATGGTTCTCTGAGAATTGCATCACTTCGTCCCATCATCACATCACCCAATTCAGTAATAAGTGCACGGAACACAAGAGAGTGATCTCCTGTAACCACTCCTGTCATCAAGGTGAATAATGAAGGAACGGTGATAAAATGTCTATAGACCAGTGGTTCCTACACTTTTTCAATCATGATGTCCTGGTTTCTCTTTGAGGAATTTAAAATAAAATATTTAAGTAAGTCTATAGCACACCGTTTGCGAACCACCGCTATAGACATTACTACATTTTAAAAACATAAACTTAAATGTAGATAATAAAGAAAAAGTTAATATTTTCAGTGGTTGTAACCAAATGTGTATCCACCCAGATCCTGTCAGATTGGGAGAAACTGAATTTCCGTGAAAAATGTACAATTGTGTGTAATACTGCGCTTCAGCTAATGTATACAATATATTTCATAATAGTACCTGTAAAACAATTTAAAAATGTGAAAAATGTTACCCATTTATGGTGTTTTCAATGGTTTGAGTGTTACATATGTAAGTAGTATATATGAAAATTAAGGTGCAGTTTTACCTTGAAAAAAAAAAAATTAAGACAATAAATAATTAATATGTAAAATGAAATAAAAATGCAATAAATGCATACAAATATACCAATGGATATTATGTTTTATCTTTCCAAGATATGGGAGTTACTTAGTTTAATTGGGTTTTGTCTCTCTCTGCATACAGTTGTACTGCAAGTAATGGGACATGAGGAAATGGACTTTGTGTAATCAGACTGAACAGAGACTTGCACTTTATATTGCATTTGAAGCCTCTTCAGTTCTGTGAGATGGAAGAGATGTTTGCAGCAAATGAGAGAATGCTTCTGGTGGGAACACTTTCATGTAACAGAGATCAAAAGGAGTTTGCCTTCTATCTTCCTGTGGACAAGAGAGTACCACACACAGGCAAACTGCTATCAAATGAAGCTGAAGCCTGGCATTTTAGTTACATTCATCACACAGACAATAATTGGGTGCATATCTGTTATTATAAGCTGACACCAAATAAATCATCTTTTTGTTTAATGGTGTAATACAACTTCAGGTGACATTAAACATGACACAAAGCCCAGACAATAAACAGTTATTTATCATAAATAGTAATAATAATATGAAAGTGGTGGTATACTCTTCAATATATTATATTATCCTTTATTTATATGGTAACACAAGGGATTTGTAGTGCCAAATTACAGAGCACATAAATGTATCAGCTAAACAGTGACTTAAAGTTGAATATTAATGGGGTGTTGGAAGGTCATCGGAATCCCGACTGTTTAAATGTCCGACAGTCGGAATCCCGACTGACAGGGGCTATCCTCCCTTGTGTAGGTCCAATGATAGTATACTGACTACCGCAATCCCGACTGTCAACCCGCCACACCACACCTGACTTGAGGTCAAGTTCAGGGTACATAAACATAGCTGGAGCAGAAGAAGACACTGGAATATATGTCAGCATGGCAGAAAAGTAAGTAAGAGAAGAAAAAGCACATGGGGTAGAGGACCCTGCTTGTGAGAGCTTACATTCTATATGAATTGCTCTTATATAATGTATGCTAAACATATGATAGCAAACCATAAAGGTGACAGGAGCATGTACCCAAAATGGAATGATAAAACAATTTAGCTAGCAGGGAGAGAATGTGCAACATTTTGTAAAAAAAACTATGCGGTACACTACTTGGCAATGACACCAAAAAAGCATGAAATTCTCACATCGACCTATTCATGTGTCAAACTTATCCATGTCGACCTTTTGTCTGTGTCAATCTTTTTTTCCATTGTTGACCTTGTGCATGTCAACCTTTTAGCGTTGACTCATTGACTGTCAACTTTGACAATTTCAACCCTATGATCTATTCCCCTATTCCTATATAGCCTATTCACCCTGATTGCCAAAACGACACCCCTCATTTATACCCATTGCATCAAAACATGATTTGCTCAGGTGCAAATTTGTATCCTTCAGCTGGATTTGCTCCTAATTTTGAGTAAAATCAGAATGTATATTAAATATTGTGTGCCACCAATTCATGATTTCCCCCTGGAATGAGAGATCGAGGCATCCACTGTTGGTGGATAGGCAATTTGCTTATTTTGGGCCTTCCCTGGGAATCATCACTATTTGTGCAGCATTTTAATTGATATTCTCTGTTGTATTTGCAACAAATGAAGTTGATTGTGTTGTGTGTGTCTTGGTAGCAGAAGACAACTGGTTGAGCATCATACATTACAAACACAAAGGAGATATTGACTAGATGTAAATGTTAGTTATGGCAGCTATACCAGGCATACTATGCAGTAGAGTGGCATTGGGTAAGGGATGCTTAGACTTGGCATGTGAAGCAGGTGGTTGGTAGTTTATGATCAAAGAACTAACTACTCTGCATGAGACTTTTCAACCCTCACTTTTATAGCAGTAACACTTGCTGGGAAGTACTATTATTAGTCTTCCCAACACTGATATAACTGTAATAAAGCATGACTGTAGGGCAATTCTTTCAAGAAAAGGAAAGTTCATACTAAATACTTTCCACTGAGGTCAGCACATGGACAGAGTTAAAGGTCAAGTTGATAACTATTGAGCACACTGTATATAGCTGTGCACCAAAGAACCTTTCTGGAAGTAAATGTTTTGGATGACTTCATGCGGAACCTTAATTGGGGAAAGTATGGCTGAAGAGGTCACTGAGCAATGCAACCCTGGGTACACATCAGATATAAAATCTTCCACATTATCCTGTGTGTACACACTATGGTACACTCCTATGAGTCATCCATCGCATCTTCAGGTTGGCCTTGCATGCAGCTCAATCTGATGATATCCCCAAGCAGTGTGTGTGCACTACCTACTGTACATTGATACCTGATATATTGTTGGCAATCAAAGGACCTAATGATACACAATGCACTACAGTATATTGTTTGACTGGGAGTTCAAGGGAAATTGTTGATGACATTGTGTTGTCTGCACATCGTCTGATATGTAAAGAACATAAGAGGAATAAGTGGTAGGTAGGAAGTGACAATTCGTTTTTGGGGGACGTTCCCACATCAACTCAACTTCTTTCTATCATTTTCTACAATGAAAAAGAGAAAATATAGCTAGTATCTGATTGGTTGCCATGTGCAACACTATCACTATTCAATTTCAGAAGCTTGTACAGTAAATCTACTCTCATGTCTTCCTGCATGTCACGTTGTGTGAGCTGGCTGAAGCACCAGCCGGAGTGTAAAGGAGGCTGGGTGCTTTAATGTAGGGCTGTTGCATGAACGACAGACTGGAGTGAAGCAATTGAATAAAATTAAACCTTTTTTAATGAAGATACTGCGGTACAAAGATATGAATGATGGCACAATGAATTACTGTAGATTTTGGTTAGAATGAAAGAAGACAATAATAAATAATACTTATTGAAGAAGCTTGAAGATGATTAGGAGATTGGATGATTTGAAGATTGGATGATTTGAAGATTGGATGATTGGATGGTTTGAAGATTGGATGATTGAATGATTTGAAGATTGGATGATTGGATGATGATAAAGAAGATTGGATGATTGGATGAAGATAAGAAGGAATTAAACTGAGATGAAGACCAGTTGGAATATTGTGCTGAATGAGGTCGTAGCTGCCAGAACCAGGGATGCTGGCCACGGATATAACCATTAGGAAGCTAGGAGGAAGATGACACCCTTTGGGGGGTTAACCTTCTCCTTGTCCTAATTGGCGTCAGAAGATCTCCGTAGACGGATATGGTGAAGCAGTGGACGACCAGCAGAAAGATCAGGATAGACTTTAACCCAGGAAGACGAAGAGTCAGCCTGCAGCCGATACTGCAGGAATAGCCAGGATGCACAATGCTGCTAACAGATGGACAACATTGTACTGACTGCCGGTCTGGCCTGGCTAGTCAGTATTTAAGGGTGGAGCTGACGACTGATTGGCTGCGCGAGTGACATCACGATTGTAGCCGCGCAGCATAGGCTGTGGAAACCAGGAAGATGTCCGCCGCGACAGAAACCAGCCGGCGGAGTATATAACGCGGAGGCGCTGCAGCCGGCGCTTTCCAGTCTGAGGCCTAGAATGATGCGGACACCATCATGGCGGATCATGCCTCACCCTACCCGGAGCCAACACGCCAGGACACTGTACACCACAGCTGACACCCAGCAGATGGACACGGAGCCCGGGTGACAGAGGGATAGAATGTAACCAGTCGGCGTTGGCATCAGGTGACATGAGCCCCAGGGCAGAGGGTATAGCGCCCATTCAAACCCCCCCAATCCCCCGCAGCCTTACCTTTTGCGCTGGTCCCGGCGGCTCCGTTCTTCTGCTGAGGACCACCACAAAATGGCCGCCCCCATACAGCAGACAGTTTCAGAGAACAGTGTTTTATATGGGGGCGGCCATTTTGTGGTGGTCCTCAGCAGAAGAACGGAGCCGCCGGGACCAGTGAAATAGGTAAGCCTGCGGGGGATTGGGGGGAGGTGTAACTAAAGCACCGCAGCCCCCGGCGCCCCCATATGCACAGCGCCCCCCCCCCACGGTGGCGGGGGCTACGGTGCTATTGTTACGCCAGTGCCCATAGTGTTTTCGGGTCAACAACAAGTGCTTTTTAGTAGAGATGTGCAGACTCAGATTCCAGAGATCTGAGCCCCCACAGACGTCATCATTCCGAGCCCGGTTCCGAGCAGCGCTCGGAGCTTCCGTCTGACTCGGGTCCGTCGGCGTGGTCAGAACGTCATCTCCCGGAGCTGGATTTCGTGAGGCTTTAAATAGCGGCTGCTGCGCCCGCCATCTTCACTCCAGTCTAGTAGTGGGTTGGGAGAGGGTGTGTTGGTGCTGCTGCTGGGGCTTAAACTTGAGCTTGACCTTGAACGCAATATTTTTTATTCGCTGGGGCTGTCTCTCAGTGCTGCTGTGTAGTCTAACTGTGTACTTGTAGTACTACCAGTGGCGGATTCAGGGGGGGGGGCACCCGGGCACGTGCCCCCCCTGTCATTTATTTTGTAGCTGAGGACCAGGGCTTTCCAACGAGCCCAGCCCTGTGTCTCTAGCCCCCCGGGAACCGGAGATATTTCCTGGCAAACCTGTAACATTTTTTACCCCTAGGATAATATGGGACCCGTCAATTCCGACCCCCACCCGGTTCCGACGGCTGCCAGTTCCCGCCCTAGCATCACAGAAGCTTGTGGTTGATTTCATTCAATTCCAAATCGCTGGGCCTTCAATATGATACCAGGCTGGTCCAAATCAGTCAATCGGTTCCAGAGATATTGCGTGTAAACCGATTTTTTTATTTTTTAAATGTAATTTCATGGCTGTTCATGTTCTTTGAGGGCAGATTACTCTGGAACCAAACGTTCCAGTTTCACTGGACCAAAATCATTCAAAGCCCACTCAAAAGTTCTTTAATATGATACTTGTCTCATGTAAATGGGTCAGTTGGTTCCGAAGATATAGCCGGTTAAATTCGATAACTGGTTAAAGGGGGGAGGGGTGGTTTTCTCTCCCCCTCACACCAGAAAATGCAGGGACTAGGCTGGTGTAAAAGGGGCCAACCTGGGAATGCATTTTCTGGTGTGAAAGGGGTAATATTTCAAATAGCCGGGACCTGCAGTGCTCTGAATACAGCCAGGCTCTGCCACTGTCAGTGGCTATCACTTCTGCCTGGCGGCTGTCCCCCATTTACCACGAGCATGTATTCCCCCTTGGCAATGAGCATGTAATCCCACATGGCAATGAGCATGGAACCTCTGGCAATGAGCATGGAACCCTTGGCAATGAGCATGTAGAGAAGCAGCATTTATGTATCATAATTTTTAATAGGCATTATGGTGTTTGGCATAACACATAATGGACATAATGGCGTGTAACTTAACGTGTAATGGACATTATGGTGTAAATGTTTAATGCGAGCCTTTGGTGTCCCTGTTTATGAAGTGTATTGTGAGTTTTGGCTTAATCTGTGTGGCATTATGTGAATTTTGACACAATCCATTTGGCATTATGTGAATTTTGGCTCAATCCGTGTGTGTTGTTATGTAAATTTTGGCTCAATCCATGTGGCATTATGTGAATTTTGTCTCAATCCATGTGGCATTATGTGAATTTTGGCTCAATCCATGTGGCATTATGGGACTTTTGGCTCAATCCGTGTGGCATTATGTGAATTTTGGCTCAATCCATGTGGCATTATGTGAATTTTGGCTCAATCCGTATAGCATTTTATGCATTTGGCTCAGTCCGTGTGGCATTATGTGAATTTTGACACAATCCATTTGGCATTATGTGAATTTTGGCTCAATCCGTGTGTGTTGTTATGTAAATTTTGGCTCAATCAATGTGGCATTATGTGAATTTTGACACAATCCATGTGGCATTATTTGAATTTTGGCTCAATCCATGTGGCATTATGTCAATTTTGGCTCATTCCATTTGGCATCATGTGTAAGGGGCAAGTATAATGGGGTCTAGTATTTTGTTGCATAATGTGTAGAAGTTGTATATGGTGTTGACACGCCCCCTGTTGAGTGGCCACACACCCTTTTCCGGAGCGCGCCTTTGGCGTGCGCACAACTACATCCTTCACTTTTGTCGCCATGGTGGGCCTGCGTACTTTAAATGCCAGGGCCTATTTTTAATTCCATTCCCACCCTCTCCTGCCGCTCTCTTAGCATGTACACTGCCACCACTAACACCGCCCCTCACCCACCCAAACCCTTTTTTATCATGGTGCCCCCCCTGTCATTTTATCCTGGATCCGCCCCTGAGTACTACTGTCTCCTCTGTGCGGTCTACCTTTATTCGCTGGTGCTGTCTCCCTCAGTGCTACTGTGTGCTCTGTTCTCCTCTCTGCTTAGGGTGGGCTCTCCCTAGCAAGGAGGACAGTCTAACTGTGTACCTGTCTCCTCTGTGCTGGGGCCTACCTCTGGTGCTGTGCTGTAATATTATATATTATATTAATAATTAATTATATTATATATATATAGTCCACTGGTGCTGCCTGCACTGAATCTGCCAGTATTATTTACTCAGTCCACTGTTGCCACTGGCAGTGCTACTGCCTAAGTGTACCTACCTAGTACATATTAGGCTGCTATATATAATTTAATTAAAAAATAATACTTGTGCTGTGTCGGACTGTAAAAAATAATTCCATGCTGCTGGTGCACTGACGTGTGCCACTGTTTGCCACTGCCAAGCAGTACCTAATAATAAAATGAATTATAATAAATTCTGCTGGTGCACATATACTAGTATTGTTGACGTAACTACCTGCTTGTGCCTAGTACTGCCGTATCTACCTGTCTGGTGCCTAGTACTGCCGTATCTACCACTGCAGTGCCACTCTTAGATGAGCCATGTGTTTGTGCCGCACACTTGTGTGGCTTAGCATAGTTATCCAGCTACCTCAGTACAATCTTTTGCATTAAAAACAATATTGTGAGGTGTGAGGTGTTCAGAATAGACTGAAAATGAGTGGAAATTAATGTTATTGAGGTTAATATAGCATAGGAGCAAAAAAGAAATCTGCGATTTTAGCAGTTTTTATGCTTTTTTAACAAAAAAATCAGAACCCAAAGAATCCAAAAACAAAACACTTAGGAGGTGTTTTGCCAAAACCCATTAGAACCGAAAACCTCAAGGTAATCAGAACCCAAAACCCGAAAAGTGGCCGGTGCACATCCCTACTTTTTAGTCAAGCGATTGTGAAAATTGAAGTTTTTCTCTCAGGTGATCCTAATTTTTGAAATGATACTATTTTTTTAAATCTGGCAATCCTTAATTAAGAAAAATTTGTGAAAAAATATATATATATTTTTCTCCTAATATTCTAGGGTTAGGGATTGAACCATTTATCTGACCCTAGTGCTGAAAATAAGAATATACATATGTTTTTTAATACTTGATATTTTGCTGAAAATTAAATTGTTTGACTGCTTAAAACGGAGGGGGGGGGGTAGGTAACTTTTTAAGATATGGAGTTTTAAAAAAAAATGTTGCTATTGGGTCGTATTATTTACAATTACACCACTGAATAAGGAAGCACATGCTCTAGTAAGTCATTCACCACAAGACAGAGCCAGCACCATACACATAGCAGTGTGCATAAAAGAGGTTGCATAGCCAAAGTCTTGAAGCTAGTTGGTCCATGTCAGTAATCTAATGGGACGAGGGGGTGTCAAGTCTCTGGAGGTCTGCTTGGGGTACGTTGAGATTCATGGCATTCGGACAGCACACATCAAAAACCATATGCCAGATGACACCTGGTGAAAGATTATTTTCGATTGGATAGAAACCTGTCTTGCAAAGTTATCTGTGATAAGAAGTTTATGCAAAAAGTGACCCTGAAAGTAGTATGTGTTGTGTATGTGTATGGAACAATATTCCAGTGACATCAATGATCTTAGTCTGAACGTTACTGTGGTATTTACTGCTGTGTTATTTCTGATGAATGTGTTACAGCTTTGAAGTTGTCAAAGTAATGAGATGTGACAGAGATATCAATAAACACTGATTATTTTGAGCTTTGAGTGGGATGGCATGTCACATGATAAGAAATAGCACAAGCTGCCACAGAGAATTTGTCCATTCTACATAGGCATTGGACACACAATATTGTATAATCTTACCTTCTCTTAACTCTGTTTTCTATATCCTGGTTTCTCTTTACCAAGCATAATGTGGGTAATGGGCAGCTGGAAATACACGCTCATTTTGAATCCTGAGCCTGCAGTTTGAATGAATTGTGGTGCATGGTTATAAGCTTTAAACATAATCTATTTCTCTGTAGAACTCTGTATTATATCGTGACCATAGCCAACAGAAAACTGTTGTATAAAATTATATTTACACCGAGGGGAGTAGAGAGAAAACCATAATGTGCCCATGGCAATTAGCAGGGAAATAGAGGGGGGGAGTTCATGGCCTAAAAAGGGGGCAATTACTGTAAGTCTCTCCACAAGCAGAGCCATTCTAATCCAGGAGGGGCAGGGTGTCACGGGAGAGAGAACTCGCTTCCTGCCTTGCCTTCACCTCCTCGGCCAGTGCCATCTTTCCAGTAATATTTGTGAATATGGTGCTTGTTTGACAGCAAGGACTCTGGCAAAGTGCTTTCAATGTGGGGGAAGGCATCCTTTCCAAAGATAGCACTGGGGAGACGGCGCTGGCTTAATTATAGATTTACTCAGGATAGGAGAAGTCCAGGCCATTAGTACCACCTCAGCGCCATTGCCTACAACTAAAAAGAGTCATCCACATCTGAATTATTACCGATATAATTACAGGTTCAGTATCACTTATCCAAATTGCTTGGGACCAGATGAATTTTGGATAATGGATTATTCCGTATTTCAGCATATTTTTAGATATCAATGATATATCTTGAGGTATCTTGCATGTATGTTGTACACACACATCAAACACATGAAATACACAGAAATATATTTTATGTGTGCATGAAACAAGGATTAAAAACATGAAACAAAGTTTGTGTACTATGCTAAGCAATCATTTTCTTGCACATATTTAGTGCCAGTTAAATATAATGACCAGAGTAGCACTGTTACAGTTGACCCCAGTAGTGCCAGTCAAATACTGTATCATGTTCTCAGCAGTGCTTACAGATGTCTCCAGTAGTGCCAATCACATATCATGTCCTCAGTAGTGCTGTTACAGATGTCCCCAGTAGTGCCAGTCACATATCATGTCCTCAGTAGCGCTGTTACAGATGCCCCCAGTAGTGCCAGTCACATATCATGTCCTCAGTAGTGCTGTTACAGATGTCCCTAGTAGAGCCAGTTACATATCATATCCTCAGTAGTGTTTTTCCAGATGTTCCCAGTAGTGCAGTTACATATCATGTCCTCAGTAGTGTTGTTCCAGATGTCCCCAGTAGTGCCAGTCACATACTGTACCATGTCCTCAGTAGTGCTGTTCCAGATGTCCCTAGTAGTGCCAGTCACATATCATGTCCTCAGTAGTGCTCTTCCAGATGTTCCCAGTAGTGACAGTTACATATCATCTCCTCAGTAGAGTTTTTCCAGATGTTCCCAGTAATGCAGTTACATATCATGTCCTCAGTAGTGCTGTTCCAGATGTCCCCAGTAGTGCCAGTCACATATCATGTCCTCAGTAGCGCTGTTCCAGATGTCACCAGTAGTGCCAGTTACATATCATGTCCTCAGTAGTGCTGTTCCAGATGTTCCCAGAAGTGGAATTTACATATAGTGTCCTCAGTAGTGATGTTTCAGATGTTCCCAGTAGTGCATTTACATATCATATCCTCAGTAGAGTTGTTCCAGATGTCCCCAGTAGTGCCAGTCACATATCATATCCTCAGTAGCGCTGTTCCAGATGTCACCAGTAGTGCCAGTTACATATCATGTCCTCAGTAGTGCTGTTCCAGATGTTCCCAGAAGTGGAATTTACATATAATGTCCTCAGTAGTGCTGTTCCAGATGTTCCCAGTAGTGCAGTTACATATGATATCCTCAGTAGAGTTGTTACAGATGTTCCCAGTAGTGCAATTACATAGCATGTCCTCAGTAGTGCTGTTACAGATGTCACCAGTAGTGCCAGTCACATATCAAGTCCTTAGTAGTGTTGTTCCATATGTTCCCAGTAGTGCAGTTACATATCATGTAGTAGTGCTGTTCCAGATGTCCCCAGTAGTGCCAGTCACATATCATGTCCTCAGTAGCGCTGTTACAGATGTCACCAGTAGTGCCAGTTACATATCATGTCCTCAGTAGGGCTGTTCCAGATGTTCCCAGTAATGGAAGTTACATATCATGTCCTCAGTAGTGCTGTTCCAGATGTTCCCAGTAGTGACAGTTACATATCATGTCCTTGGTAGTGCTGTTCCAGATGTTCCCAGTAGTGGCAGTTACATATCATGTCCTCAGTAGTGCTGTTACAGATGTCACCAGTAGTGCCAGTTACATACCATGTCCTCAGTAGTGCTGTTCCAGATGTTCCCAGTAGTGAAAGTTACATATCATGTCCTTGGTAGTGCTGTTCCAGATGTCCCCAGTAGTGCCAGTCACATATCATGTCCTCGGTAGTGCTGTTACAGATGTATCCAGTAGTGCCAGTCACATATCATGTCCTCAGTAGAGCTGTTACAGATGTCCCCAGTAGTGCCAGTCACATATCATGTCCTCAGTAGCACTGTTCCAGATGTCCCCAGTAGTGCCAGTCACATATCATGTCCTCAGTAGTGCTGTTCCAGATGTTCCCAGTAGTGCCAGTTATATATCATGTCCTCAGTAGTGCTGTTCCAGATGTCCCCAGTAGTGCCAGTCACATATCATGTCCTCAGTAGTGCTGTTACAGATGTCCCTAGTAGTGCCAGTGACATACAGTATCATGTCCTCAGTAGTGCTGTTACAGATGTCACCAGTAGTGCCAGTCACATATCATGTCCTTAGTAGTGTTGTTCCAGATGTTACCAGTAGTGCAGTTACATATCATGTAGTAGTGCTGTTCCAGATGTCCCCAGTAGTGCCAGTCACATATCATGTCCTCAGTAGCGCTGTTACAGATGTCACCAGTAGTGCCAGTTACATATCATGTCCTCAGTAGTGCTGTTCCAGATGTTCCCAGTAATGGAAGTTACTTATCATGTCCTCAGTAGTGCTGTTCCAGATGTTCCTAGTAGTGCAGTTACATATCATGTCCTCAGTAGTGCTGTTCCAGATGTCACCAGTAGTGCCTGTTACATATCATGTCCTCAGTAGTGCTGTTACAGATGTTCCCAGTAGTGACCATTATATATCATGTCCTCTGTAGTGCTGTTCCAGATGTTCCCATTAGTGGCAGTTACATATATTGTACTCAGTAGTGCTGTTCCAGATGTCCCTAGTAGTGCCAGTCACATATCATGTCCTCAGTAGTGCTGTTCCAGATGTCACCAGTAGTGCCAGTCACATATCATGTCCTCAGTAGTGATGATCCAGATGTCCCCAGTAGTGCCAGTCACATATCATGTCCTCAGTAGTGCTGTTACAGATGTCACCAGTAGTGCCAGTTACATATCATGTCCTCACTTGCTGGAATAATTTGGATAACGGATACTTGGATAAGGGATACTCAACCTGTATTAATAATGAGAACTCACTAGCACCTGTATAGTTATGCTATCAGAAAGAACACACTGAGAAATGTGCACATTCAGGGGTACATTTACTAAAGTACAGGTTTTAAAGAAATGGAGATGTTGTCCATAGCAGATCTTCCTCTTTACTAAAGCATTTCCTTAATGTCCCTTTGGTATCTCTGTATTTTATGAAAAGCTTTCCTTTACTTCATTGTTTATGTTCTGTATTATGTTCATACTGTCTGCTAAGCCCCTTGAGTCCTGTTGGAGAAAGAACGCTATATAAATACAATTGTTGTTGTTGTTGTTATTATTATAATACATGTATAGAAATACAAAGCACTTGTTGAAAAATGCATAAATTACTAGAATAAATATTATCACAATTTATCACACATAAACATTCACTATTTGGCATCATAAAAACCTTAATAAACTCTGTGTAACAGTCATAGGGGTAAATTTACTAAAGCTTCTAAAAATTTCTATCATTTATCTATTGCATCCTAGAAAATGAAAGACACAATCTGATAGTGGCATGCCTTGATAAAGAGCAGCAGCTCGAAATGTGTCGGCAGAAGAGCGCCCCCCCCTTTCTTGTTTGAAGGTGTCTTTGTGGCGATGGTTGTGAAAGAAGGTAAAAACAAAAGGTATCACTATCTGTGCCACTCGATTTAGCACAATTTTGTTTTGGACCCTAAATCTAACCTCCTTCATTGCCCGGCAGACAGATCTTTTTAAATTTTCTTTATTCATTTTACTTTGTATATGTAAATAAAATTTCCCTTTTTATGCAAACCCAAGGAGTGGATTAAAATTTAATGAAAAGTCACCTTCGCTACCGGGCAAAAGATACCTTTTGAGGAGTGTCAACACGAGACCCACCGTGAGTAGGATATGCATCCGCTTTGCCACTAGAAAAGATACCTTTATAAGTGTCAAGCACTTTATTCATGTGTAAGTCAGGTATGCCTTCTTGCCTGCACATCATGAGTGCTTAACCATCACCTGTTCTACATGTGACTGATATGATATACTTAAATCCAAATTCTATTCTATGTCTCCACCATATGAATATAACAAATACGGAAGGTGACAGAAGGACGTCTCAGCAGTGGGAACAACGCGAATAAGATAAGTATTATCAAGACTTTCAGCAACATTCAGCGCCCTCATTTTCTTAACCACACCCCCTCATCCAGTTTTTCCAACAGGGTCAATTGAGATTGCCCAAGGTTTCAAAAGTAAGGCAGTAGAATCCTAGGAGTGCCCCACTATTCTCACAAAAATTTCACACAGGCCGGACATTATGTTGTCATGCCACTTGATGTCAGTGGAGCCGCGAAGATGAGCAAAAGGGTGGGTTGGAGATTCAAGGGGTGTAGCTGCAGATTTGCAGGGAGGAGAGCTGTCGAGCCCCAGGGAAGAAGGCCAGAGATTCCTAGGGAGGGGTGGCTGAAATAACATGAGGAAGGAGGTGTGATATAAAGGGAAGTAGGTTGGAGGGACATAGGGAGGAGATGGCCAACTAACCTGTACTTCCTGGGGAGTGGTGGCTCCAAAAACATATATGTGATGGGCACAATATTTCTTATGTTGGTCCTGTGGGCAAGAATAAAAGAGTACGGTAAGGGACGGGTATGTATAGGTCAATATTTACCTCAGCAGAGTCCTGTACATGTGGAGTAACAGAAAGGATTGGCACAGGCTTAAATTATTGTAATGAACTTAAATTTAATCAAATGACTAAATGAACTTAAATTTAATCAAATGACCAACATTATTAGTGCAAATATGTTCACAAGTTTTCAAGTGTGCCCCAAAAAACCTCACGTCTTGCATTCTTCCTCATGACACCCCCCCCCCCCCTTTTTTTGAGTCCTCCTGTACATGCACAGTAAACTGTAGCTTAGAACTGGAGTCTAATAATACCGTCACTCAGTGTATTTGCTGCCAGCTCCCACAAACTAGCCCTAACCCTCCACTGTCGCTGTTCACATGTAGACATTTCACAAACTGACATTGTGAACAGGTCGACATTCTGCACATTCCAACTTGTTCATTGCTGACATTTACAATGATTTGATGTTGACATTATTTATGTTGACATTTTAAATAGCAACATTTTCAGTAAAACCTGTACATTGATTTAGGTACTTGTGTAGAATCACGGCTCCCATGATGGCCATCGCATAGCAAAAAATCACATGCGATCGCATCGCATGCGATTTTTTAACAGAAATGCATCCAAATGCATTGAAATTAGTATCAAACATGTTCAATGGCCCCCAAATGTCATTTTTCAGGCTGTACCACCCCCACTATCAACGCGAACCCGAAGCGTGGCAAGCGCAGTGAGCCCGCGAGGGGCGGCGGTACGCATCCTACGACCTTTTCATACCCCCACTATCCACGACGGCGTGGAGTTGAGAATAGAAAGTGTGGCGAGCGCAGCGAGCCACCGAGCCCGAAGCATGGCGAGTGCAGGTAGTGCGTGGCGAGGTATCCGCGTCCCCTCGCGGGCTTCACAGGTGTTCGCGTGCACTCGCCGACGTGGATAGTGGGGGTATGAAAAGGTTGTTCGCGGTGATAGTGGGGGTGGTACTGCCTTAAAAATGACATTTGGGGGCCATTGAACATGTTTGATACTAATTTCAATGCATTTGGATGCATTTCTGTTAAAAATCGAGCCGTGATACTACACAAGTACCTTGATTTATACTAATCAAACTTATTTATGGTATTCATAGCATGGTTCCCTGTTATAATGTCAACATAGGAGAATCTAGAATTATGGTAATGACTGGTCCTAAATCTAAATTTATAAGTAGGGGGCCATTTGCGCGCAAAGCTACACACCGAAAAGGGGGCGTGGCCTCATGGGAGGGAGGTGTGGCATCACAAAATGGGGCATGGTATTACACTTTAGACCACACACCGTAATGCCCATTACACATTTTAGCCAGCTCCGTAACACCCATTACACATAAATCAACATGCCGTAATGCCAATTACTCATAAGGCCACACACCATAATGCCCATTACATACTATATAAACAAACCGTAATGCCCATTACATATTTGACACATAAGTGCCGCTTACCTACGTGCTCATTGCTAGGGGTTCTTGCTCTATGCCAAGGGGGCTTCATGCTCGATCCCATGGGGGAATACATGCTTGTTGCCAAGAGGGAGTGAAATTCCTCGTTGCCAAGAGGGAGGGAATTGCTTGTTGCCAAGGGGGAAGGGAATTGCTTGTTGCCCAGGTGGGGAGGGAAGTGCTTGCTGCCAAGGTGGGGAGGGTTAGCTCATTGTCAAGGGGGAAGGGTTAGCTTGTTGCCAAGGGGGAGGGAATTGCTAATTGCCAAGGGGGGAGGGAATTGCTCGTTGACAAGGGGGATGTCATACTACTGGATGCACCTAATTTAAAGAAATGACAGCCGGGCAGAGAGAGCTGTGTGCTGCCCGGCTATTTAGTATAAGGAATTGCTTGTTGCCAAGGGGGATGTCTCATGCCGCTGGACTCACTTAATTGAAAGAAATGACAGCCGAGCAGAGAGCGATGTGCGCTGCCCGGCTGTAGTCTCTGCAGGTGCATCAATATTTTCAGTTCCAATACCACCAATGCCGCTCCTGATTGGCTGACGGCGGTCCAAAGGGAAAACACACAGCTCTCTCTGCCCGACTGTAATTTCTTAAAATTTTAAGCGGCTTGCCTATGAATGTCAACTAGTCCAGTGTTGGAATTTCTGGAGAGGCTGGGTTCTCCCAAAAATGGAGGCCCCTTTCCATAAAGCCACCAGAACTGCTCTATACCCCACAGCCCAGGGTGGTGGTGGTTGGGTAAATGATAGTAGATAAATATTGTTATATACAGGAGCATTAATAGTATTAATAGTATCCTGACATCATATAATACAGTTAATCATAAAATGAAGAGTAAAAAAGTAGACTCAGGGTTTTCCCATGGCTGCTGATATATTTAACTATATCGGTGGTGCTGCAGGAGAATGATATATCGTATACACACTGACCGATATCGTTCATGATTTTGTCAGTGATGTCACCTGACTCTCGCTTAACACTGGTAGCGAAAAACATAGTGAGAAAATGTGCATAGTGATGAAGCAGGGTGGCATGCAGTGTGAGGTCCCCCTGCCATAATGTTTTCCCCAGGGAAGTAGGGTCGCCCTCAAAAATGATCTTGGCTGCACAGTGAGTTCAGATGGACAATTAGTTGTATAAACTAAAATTAAAAGTACAGTTAATATGTAACTTGGATTCATCACCACATGCGAAACTGACCACAGGTATGCACACATTGTATTATGACATGATAAATAGCTACCCAATGTCAATCAACTCTATATTATACTCAAATGATAAACCTAGTCATTGATCAAGTCATGCTAGGGACATGTAATGCTTTAAAAATTAAATTATATAGATCCATTAATCCTACCAAGAGTATGTCTGAATAATGAACAATACTGCATATATATATATATATATATATATATATATATATATATATATATATATATATATATATTAGCAGCTAAAATCTATCATTCACTTATTAGCACAGTACTAATAATATACTATACAATATCTAAGCTATTTCAGGATGGATCACATTTTCATCACATACAGTATGTACTGCTCAGAAACTTTGATTAGATAGATGAGTCCAACAAGCCACAACTGCTCTGTATATACTGCATGTATTGGGAGAGAATCTGTGAGTAGTCACCAACTCCCCACTCTCTATCTCTTTCTAGGTTCTACGTTTACATTTTTCCTGTGCATATAGAATCTGCTTTTTATGTGAGCAAAGTACTGGCTTTTGAGAGATGTTTCCATAACAACCCCTGCATCCAATTAGAAGAATGGAGGATCAGCAAATCCGCCTTAAAGGGACACACACCATTATGCGGAAAAAGCAGGAACATCAGACCCAATTATTTTCAGCTTTGTGGACAGATGAATAGTGCTCTCTACATCTGTTTATTTGTTTTCAGCTTAGTATGCGCCAAGAAAACTAACCTGGTGTCTACAGCAATGGCACAGGGAGAATAAATAGACTCTATAGTGCTGTTATTGTAGCTTTGAAACTATTTTATTTTATTTTTTTACTAATTGCCATTACTTTCAGTTAACTCATTGTGAAGGCTCACAGTAACTACAAACTGACGAGGTGGAAACGAATGTTTACTATAATTAATGATACGCTTCTAGGTATACCTCTACTACAGCCTGTCACTGCTAAGGAATACTAATAATAGGAATAATGATAATTTGCACAATAAATGAATGAGTCTAGCAGAGGTAAAACATGTGATGCCCACTTATGGTTAAACATTAGTGCATCTGTAACACTAATTAATTAACTAATGGTTAATTAAAGCATGTGGACACTGTAAAAGGCAGATAAAGCAGGTTAAATATTTCTTATAGCTGTACAATACACAATGCTTAATAGGCAGAGCCAGAATCATTTTGCAAGCGCTCACAGATCTAAGACACCTCTGCGGTACCTTAGATCTGCGGGGGCACATTAGAGGAAGCGGAGGGGCAGCTGACATCCGCTGACGTCAGCTGCTTGCCCCCCACATGTGCATCACAGACGCATCAGCATGGGAACGCCCAGCGTTTTCATGGGAAGACCCATAAAACGCTGGGCATTCCCATGGGCGCAGCCTGTCGCCGCTGCCCCCTCCCCCCTTTGCCTGCACTGCAAGGTGCAAACGGGACAGCAAAGAAGCAGTTCACTGTGCCCGATCACACCAAGCGGCTGCACATGCGCATAAATGTATATGCAAAGTCGCTCACCATTGCATCGTGTATGGGCACCATTTATCTGATTACATAAATCATTAAACATTGCTAACTAAACTAGGTACATGTGTATGCACTACGGACAGCTCAGCATAGATTATGAGACCCGATTCAGACCCGTTCGGAGGGCTGCAAAATCGCAGCCCTTCCGAACATCGATAGGCCGCATATGCGCACGGTACACTGTGTGCATGTGTGGGTTCCCCTTGAATATGGACTGTGCAAAGGTTAGCCTTTGCTGGCTGTATGCCAGGTGACCCCCGGTTTTTCATGGGCGTGTCCACAAATATGGTGGGCGAGTCCATAGAAATGCTGGGCAGACCCCAGCAAATGCTGGTGCACCCCTGCCTGTTTGGGGCGGGAGCATGCCCCATTGCACACCCGGATTCCATTGAAACAAGCAGCCACCAAATGACTCACGGGTCACACAGCAGCTGCAAGTGCAGGGCACAGTATGAGACGTCATGCAATGGTAAGTAACCATCAAATGATTTCTCCTTTGTACAGCCAAATGCAATCGGATGTGTACTCTTGGGGGCATATCATACATTTACACAAATATATGTAACCAATATCTCTAAATTTTATGTAGTGTTCTAGACTGGTTACTAATACCATTCAGTGAGCTGACGGGAACAATGTATTTTTACTTACCCAGTATTACCCCTCTTTTTCATGCACCTGAGTGTTATTACTAAACTAACTGAGCATTTGCTACTATATATATATATACAGGGCCGCCGAGAGGCAGGGGGGGCGGGTACATTTTACCTGGGCCCAGGCCTGTCAGGGGGGCCCGGGCCAGGGGACAGTCACACTTACATTTTTTTTTATGGCAGCGGTGTAGCAGCAGCGTGGGCGGGATAAGGGTTGGTGGCGGCTGGCCGGTGAGAGCGGGTCAGCAGCGGCAGCCTGTGTCACTTTCACTCGTTGAAATTGCTGCGGAGCGTCTGCAGAGAAACTCTGTTTGTCTGTAGACTGCAGCTGCTTTCACAACACTTGATGTGAGACCGAGGGGAAGGTCGAAGGTCAGGTGCACGAAGCGCGGCATGTGACAGGGAGGCTGGAGCCGGAGGAGCTCCTGAATCTACTGTCTGACTCGAGTCCTGCCCTGTAAGTGCATTTTTGTTCTGCCCTGCCTTTCTTAATACTAAATTGTTCTCCATATAAATGTGTATACAGTATGTGCCTTCATCATTGGATCATCAATATATATATATATATATATATATATATATATATATATATCAAATTATATATATCTATAGATATATATATATATCTATAGATATATATCTATATACTGATAATCCAATGAAGAAAGCACACTAGCAATTATGCAGAAATGACTGTATTAGCACCTAGCACTTGCAGGGTCTCCCCCATCCTCAGGGCGATACAGCATAAATACTGTATACACTCAAAAAGACATTCACTTTCCCATATAAATACCCCCACTGTAGTCTCCGCTGGGCACCTGGGTCCATCATACTAAAAGTGCTTGGCACCATACTTCCCGTATCGCGCACAGTAGGAAGTCAGGGCACACTCGCATTTATTCCACTGCTCCCCCTCCGCGTTCCACTGACTGGCAGTACCCAGTTCATGACAGGCGGATCCACGGCACCCAGCTGTAACAGAAGAGGCGATTTTAGACCCCAGTGAATGAGTGCCGTGGATCTTATGGATTTTATGATGTAGCTTGGTACTGCCGGCCTGTGGAACGCGGAGGGGGATCAGTGGAATGCACGTGAGTGTGTCCTTACTATTGAAAGTACGGTGCAAAGCACTTCCGGTAGGTCGGACCCGTGCGCCCGGCGGGGATGGAGAGATGGGACTACAGTGGGGTATTTATAGGGGTAAGTGAATATCTTTTTGTGTGTATATTTATTCTGTATCGCCCTGAGGACAAGAGAGACCCTGAAAGGCGCTAGGCGCTAATACAGTAATTTCTGCATAATTCCTTGTCTGCCTCCTTCATTGGATTACCTGTACAGACTTCTGGAGTACACCAGTTCCACTACCTTGGAAAGGTGGAGTGCCGACATAATAGTGGACTCACTCAGGACAAAATATGCGCTGACACTTGGAGACTACGAGAATACGTCTCCAAGTGTCAGCGCATATTTTGTCCTGAGTGCAAACAGCGTCCTACAGCGTCTGCAAATTGTTTTAGTGAGGGCACCGGAATAGCTGTTAATTTCGTTGGGAGTGCCGGACCACCCACACGCTATAGACCGAGTGCTGCCATCTTTGGAGGATTATATATATATATATATATATATACATATATATATATATACACAGCAAGGTAGTGGTAGCACTCGCTATAAAGAAATTTTCAAACGGACAACGACTCTTGGCAGAATCGTTGTCCGTTTGAAAATTTCTTTATAGCGAGTGCTACCACTACCTTGCTGTGTATACCGGATCCTTGAGGGGATACCATGGCAGGCACCGCACCTGACTCCTACTAAGGTGTGCTGCTCCGACTTGTCGTCTATATATATATATATATATATATACTGTATATATATATATATATATGTGTGTGTGTGTGTGTGTGTTCTCTAAAGCACCTTGATAAAGGAGCCTTGTGGCTTTGAAACTGTTGGGGGACAAAACTGCCTGCTGTGTCTTCATTCTGAGTGCCGCCGCATCCCCTTAAGCCAGTGGTAGCCAACCACGGTCCTCGAGAGCTACCAACAGTGCCCATTTTCCAGACAACCTAGCTGCTGCACAGGTGCACTCATTACTAGCTGAAACATTTTAAAAGATCCACGGGTGGAGCTGATTACTTCACTTGTGATTCTGTGAGGAGACCTGGAAAACATTAACTGTTGGTAGCTCTCGAGGACTGGAGTTGGCTACCCCAGCCTTAAGCTATATATATATATATATATATATATATATATAAATACTTATGACCCAGCTGCTGGGAGGCATGCATGCCATACTTCTGTGAGTGGGTTCTTCTCATGTGCTAAACACGTCCTTAACATGCCGTGGTCGTAAACCCCCCCATGGGGGCCCCTGGAAGTTGATGTACCGGGGCCCAGGATTTCTCTTGGCAGCCCTGTATATATATATATATATATATATATATATATATATATATATATATAAGTCCCTGAGGAGGCACTCCGACAGGCTTGAAGGGTAAGAAAAGGAAAAAACGCTGGTGCCTTCTAGACAGGAGTGGAGTCCCGGTCCTTGCATGTACAGGTTGATGGAGGCGGCGGCACTCAGACAATAATTTACACACGGAAAACCAGCAACTTGTTTGCCAACGTTTCAAAGCCGTGTGAAGAACAAACAATACATGTAGACATACTTACATAAATAGACTCTCCAAGATCCGTTTACGCGTCCCAGCGCGGCCCCAGGCGGTCCAACATCTGATGACGTCATTCCCGTGGGCGTCTGCCGGGGGGCGTGGAGGGAACAATTGCACCTGACCCAAACGGGCCAATCAGCGCTGCATAAGTTGCTATGGAGATATAAACAAGAAAACCCGTGTTAAAAATAGAAAATCAACTGTACAAAAGTGCACAAAGTTACATGCAAGGGCACCATAATACATCCATTGAATACATAAGTAAATGGTTTCTTCACTAAATGACATTATTATGATAAACTGACAGTTGCCACTGTGCAGACCGCTGTCAACACTTGCTGTGTCTGCTGCCAGCAGTTATATGTGGGCGCACAGTCCTCAGTGCGCTGAGCCTCACATGCAATAAATGTCCAATGTATTCCTGAACTGATGGCAGACATGCTATTAATGAAGGAATGATGTTAATAAAACAAATAGCAATATCATAAAAAACATGAAAGACCAAGGCTTTCATTAAGCCCTCTGGGCGCAAGTGTATCCAGCCTATATATCCATCGGCTTTCTGCTTGTAACAACAATTTAGATCTATCCCCGCCTCGCTTCAAGGGGGGGATATGATCAATGATCCTGTAACGTAGTGAGGTGAGTGTATGACGTGCTTCCACGAAGTGTCTGGCCACCGGTTGATCACTGTGGCCAGATTGGATTGCCAATTTTATGGCAGATCTATGTGCCGTGGCTCGAATTTTGAACATACCGTCGGTTTTGCCGACATAATGTCGACCGCACGGACATTCAATTAAATAAACAACTGACTTTGTGGTACAACTCACTCTATGTCGGATTTTAAACCTTTTGCCAGAATAGGGATGATGGAAATTGTCACCCTGGACCATGAAGCTGCAGGTAACACATCCGCAGCAGCGATAGCAGCCCAATTTTGGTGTGCCCAGAAATGTAGGGTTGGGCAATGGATATTTAACATCATTTTTTACTAAATGTTCTTTTAGATTTTTTCCCCGCTTGTAAGCACACATAATGGATTTACGGTGCAGTGACGGTAGAGCAGGATCAGTAGTAATGATGGGCCAGTTTGATTGAGCTAATCGACGGATGTGTCGACTCTTTGAATGGAAGGAGTTAACCCAAATAATTTTCTCCTCTGTTTTAGATTTTTTAATGGAGGTAAGGGTTTGTTCTCTGGGCAAATTACAAACTTTTTGTTTAGTTTTTAGTAACGCAGATCGGGAATACCCCCTAGCTGTAAATTTTTCCACCATCTCATTGAGAGCGCACTCCAAGTTGTTTGCATCACTGGAGATACGCTTGGCCCGCAGCATTTGCGAAAAGGGCAATCCCTTTTTAAGTGGTTCAGGGTGATGACTGGAAGCGAGAAGCATGTTGTTCCTATCAGTGCTTTTTGTAAATAACGATGTGCTAATATTGCCATCAGTGACCTTGATACATACATCGAGGTAATGCACCTCACTGGTATTTATCTCATAAGTAAATTTTTCAGGAGACTGCGTGTTCTTGTGAGTTTCTAAATGATCCACCAAGGTAGTCCTGTCTCCCACCCAGAACAACAGCAGATCGTCTATATATCTCATATAGAAAAAGACAGACGATGTTACTGCTTGGTTCCTGGTGAAAAGACTGCAATAAATGGTGTACATAAACGCGTTGGTGAACGATGGGGCCACAGAGGACCCCATCGCACAGCCCCTCAACTGCAGATAAAATCTGCCATTAAATGTAAAATAATTACGTTTAAGCGTAAGTTGTAACAATTGCATAAACAGTGGTATGGCAGGTCCTGTATATAGTGGATTGTCAGTAATCAAGGTTCGCACTGCTTCCAGACCCATATCGTGTGGGATGCACGTATAGAGACTAGACACGTCTATGGTGCTCAAAAGGCAATGTTCAGGTATATTCGTCAAATCCGCCAGCTTAAGAAGTAGAGAGTTCGTGTCTTTCAGGTGAGTTTCTGTGGCTTGAATGCAGGGCTGTAAGAAGTAGTCGAGATAGATGGAAATGGCTTGATATAAGGAACCCCGGGCAGATATGATGGGTCTGCCCGGGGGGTTGACTAGACTTTTGTCGATTTTGGGAATTATATCTAATAAAGGCAAAATGGGGAAGGGAGTGCTTAAAGCCTCCATGGTGGATTTAGATATTATATTTTCTTGTGTTGCTCTTTGTAATATCTTATCTAATTCGATTTTATAATCCATAGTTGGATCCTTATCCAATAACATATATGTGTCGACATCTTGCAGTTGACGGTCTGCCTCAGCAACATAATCGCTCATGTTGAGGATGACGGTGGCTCCCCCCTTGTCAGCCGGCCTAATAGAAATGGATTGGTCATCACTCAAGGACTTAAGAGCTTTCCATTCTGCTGGGCTAAAATTAGAATGTCCTTCTACTGCTGTAGTGTCGATACAGTTAGTGCCATGTTCCATCATGTTGTTGAAAGTCTTTATTGCCGGATTCAACGATACCGGATCAAACTTCGACTTCTTTTTTAATACACTGGGATATTCACATGATAATTGATCAACCGCATTTTTGTCCTGAAAAAACTCACGTAGCTTGAGTTGGCGATTGAGCTTAAATAATTCAGTTTTTACTTTGAATGGATCCATTTTAGTTACAGGTACAAAGTTCAGTCCCTTAGACAAAACTTGGTGTTCAATTGTTGATAACGGTCGATTTGATAAATTGAAGATTAATTCTTCTGTTTGCATATCGGCTGGAATCTGGACTTCTCGCAGTCATCACCCTGAACCACTTAAAAAGGGATTGCCCTTTTCGCAAATGCTGTGGGCCAAGCGTATCTCCAGTGATGCAAACAACTTGGAGTGCGCTCTCAATGAGATGGTGGAAAAATTTACAGCTAGGGGGTATTCCCGATCTGAGTTACTAAAAACTAAACAAAAAGTTTGTAATTTGCCCAGAGAACAAACCCTTACCTCCATTAAAAAATCTAAAACAGAGGAGAAAATTATTTGGGTTAACTCCTTCCATTCAAAGAGTCGACACATCCGTCGATTAGCTCAATCAAACTGGCCCATCATTACTACTGATCCTGCTCTACCGTCACTGCACCGTAAATCCATTATGTGTGCTTACAAGCGGGAAAAAAATCTAAAAGATCATTTAGTAAAAAATGATGTTAAATATCCATTGCCCAACCCTACATTTCTGGGCACACCAAAATTGGGCTGCTATCGTTGCTGCGGATGTGTTACCTGCAGCTTCATGGTCCAGGGTGACAATTTCCATCATCCCTATTCTGGCAAAAAGTTTAAAATCCGACATAGAGTAAGTTGTACCACTAAGTCAGTTGTTTATTTAATTGAATGTCCGTGCGGTCGACATTATGTCGGCAAAACCGACGGTATGTTCAAAATTCGAGCCACGGCACATAGATCTGCCATAAAATTGGCAATCCAATCTGGCCACAGTGATCAACCGGTGGCCAGACACTTCGTGGAAGCACGTCATACACTCACCTCACTACGTTACAGGATCATTGATCATATCCCCCCCCGTGAAGCGAGGCGGGGATAGATCTAAATTGTTGTTACAAGCAGAAAGCCGATGGATATATAGGCTGGATACACTTGCGCCCAGAGGGCTTAATGAAAGCCTTGGTCTTTCATGTTTTTTATGATATTGCTATTTGTTTTATTAACATCATTCCTTCATTAATAGCATGTCTGCCATCAGTTCAGGAATACATTGGACATTTATTGCATGTAAGGCTCAGCGCACTGAGGACTGTGCGCAGGGCCGGATTTGTGCCTAGGCCAGTGAGGCACCGGCCTCAGGGCGGCACCAATTAAGGGGCGGCAGGCAGGCTGACATTCTGTTAAATAGCAGCATGGCACAGCATGTGGGCAGCGGCGAGTGACGAGCGCCCCAGACATGAATTATCATATGTCGCTGGCAGCGCCGCTCGTCACCCGCCACTGCCCACCCACTCTTCCATGCACATTACATCACCGCTTAGTGGCTGGGTCCCTGCGAGTCCAAAAATGGCTCAGGCTCCCTGCTGCCGGCTCCCGCCCATTGGCTACTCTACACACACACACACAGTCTATTGGCTGCTGTGTATCCAGTAGCTGAGCTGAGCAGCACACAGATCCCCCCTGCGCTCAGTTGTTAGTCACAGTGTGTGAGCCGGAGAGAGACTGACAGAGACACTGTGCTAATCACTGTACTAATAAGTGCATCCCTCCCTCTGGGTCCTCCGTACAGTGAGCAGTCCAGAGTGCTTAAAAAAATATTAAGGTGGGCTACAGTTACATTTTTATGAAATATATAAATAATAATGTATATACATATATGATTACATTAAAATAGGGGGGGACACAAAAATGTTGTGCCTAGGGGCGGCCTGACCCCTAAATTCGCCCCTGACTGTGCGCCCACATATAACTGCTGACAGCAGACACAGTAAGTGTTGACAGCGGTCTGCACAGTGGCAACTGTCAGTTTATCATAATAATGTCATTTAGTGAAGAAACCATTTACTTATGTATTCAATGGATGTATTATGGTGCCCTTGCATGTAACTTTGTGCACATTTGTACAGTTGATTTTCTATTTTTAACACGGGTTTTCTTGTTTATATCTCCATAGCAACTTATGCAGCGCTGATTGGCCCGTTTGGGTCAGGTGCAATTGTTCCCTCCACGCCCCCTGGCAGACGCCGACGGGAATGACGTCATCAGATGTTGGACCGCCTGGGGCCGCGCCAGGACGCGTGAACGGATCTTGGAGAGTCTATTTATGTAAGTATGTCTACATGTATTGTTTGTTCTTCACAGTATGCCTTGATAAAAAAGCCACACGGCTTTGAAACGTTGGCAAACAAGTTGCTGGTTTTCCGTGTGTAAATTATTGTCTGAGTGCCGCCGCCTCCATCAACCTGTATATATATATATAGATATATATATATCTTTATATATATACGTACGGCACCATAGGGAAATCGCATCGCATGGCCCATTATAACGGCAAGCGATGCGATTTTTTCATGTATTTTTTTTTTACACCACAATATCGCATCGCATTGCATCGCATCGCATGTCCCGCAAAATCTCATGCGATTTTATGGGGTGTGCGATGCCATGACATTAGGTATACAATAATATGATTGTATGTCCCAAAATTAGATGTAACGCACGCCCCCCCCCCCCCCCCCCACTATCCACACCACCCCGAAGCGTGGCAAGCCCCGTGAGGGGCGGCGGAACGCGTCCTCCGACTTTTTCATTACCCCACTATCCATGACGGCGTGGAGCTTAGTTATATAGTGTGGCGAGCGCAGTGAGCCACCGAGCCCGTAGCGTGGTGAGCGCAGCAAGCCCCGCAAGGGGACCCGGATTACTTTACATGTATTCCGCGTCCCCTCGTGGGGCTGGCTGCGCTAGCCACGTTTCAGGCTCAGTGGCTCGCTGCGCTCGCCACACTATATAAAAACAACTCCACGGAATATAATGCCCAATTTAGACACGTTCCAAGGGCTGTAAATTTGCAGCCCATACAAACATTGATAGACCATGCATGCGCACGATACACTGTGTGCGTATGCGGGTGGGTGCGCCCATAGAAACACTGGGCACGGTAGGTGCATGATGTCGTCTACCGCGCCGAATTTTACATGTTTAATGTTAATACAGGCAGCCACCAAGTCACTCCTGGATCACGCAGCAGCTGCAAGTGCAGGGAACAGTAGAAGACATCATGTGATGGTAAGTAACCACTTACACATCCGTTTGCATCCCTGCACAGGGATGGCTTTGAAGGGAAGAGGGGGGGCATGCATTTGCCAGGCAGCATTAACCTTCTCACTCACCTGCTCTGCCTAGCGAGCAGGTCTGAATTGGGCCCCTGGTATGATCAGTGTAGACAAGAGGCATAGCTAGATTAGCCATATAAGTACTGGTGCTGTACTTCCAGGCCTTTTCACAAGTCTCTTTTCCTTTTTGGCGAGAAATAAGAGTTATCTTTGCCCAACGAGCTGAAGTGAAACACAGACTGCAATATTTTTAACAAGAGGGCTCCCAGAATAGAATCAGTCATCTTCAGCTCTATAGTTATAACCTGGAACTGCTACCAATACCAAGACATATGCTCATCTACATTTTATCTTATGTTAACAACAGTATATTCTTGTTAACACTAATTGATTAGTGGGAACTTAACCCTTTCATCCCTTCTCTGTGTGACCTCTTGTTGTACATATGATATCTGCCAACAAGACAGCTTTTCACAGTATGATAATACTGTGTTGCTGTCTATCCTACTTGGTTGCAGCTGCAGTAAACTGAGCTGAACTAATTAACTAAGGTCAATAGTATTTATTTAAAATGAACTAATTCTGGTTATTACAATTGGATAAAAGTAGGGAAAGTGTTTTCTCAATATGAAAATGAGCTATACTGACAGAAATTGTTATACTGTAATACCTTTTTCTGAAAAGTATTTAATATATTAAGCCAGACCCAAAAAACATTTGGGTGGAAAAAACTGCAGTATTTCCGCCATTTGCTGTTTTTTTTTATTATTATTTTTTTGTAGAAATATATTTTCCCGCATTGTTTTCGCACATCACAGATTATTATTATTTTTTTTTTTAAAAGCACAGGGCTAATAGGGCTGTTATTGGTGTTTATTTTAGCCTACCGGCAGTCAATGGAAGGAATTGAATAGTCCTATGGGTAATTGAATAACCCCCTAAATCTTTGGTTATTTAAGCTTTACATATTTCAGTGATTATGATAAGTTATTTTTCAGACCATAGACCAGTGGTTCCCAACCCTGGTCCTCAAGTACCCCCAACAGTGCACGTTTTCCAGGTCTCCACACAGAATCACGGGTGACATAATTAGCTCCACCTGTAGATCTTTTAAAATGTGTCTGAATAATGAGTGCACCTGCTGGGTGACCTGGAAAACGTGCACTGTTGGGGGTACTTGATGACCAGGGTTGGGAACCACTGCCATAGACGATTACTGCTTATATCACTAGGATTTTTCTTTTTAAAGTTTTCTCTTTATGTTCATTGCAAATGACCACAATATTATTGGGCTGTATTTGCTGACATGGCAGTCAGCATGGATGGTGTAACTGCTGCACAGCATTAAGGTCTTGGGTTCAGTTAACACCACATCCCTAACTGTGTGGTAGATGTATGATGTATAAGGGAGAAAAAGTGAGGCAGAGGAAAAGTGGTCCATGGCAACCAATCAGCACTGAAGTAAAAGCTATAATTTGCATAATATAAAATTATACAGAGCAGCTGATTGGTTGCCATGGGCCACTTCTCCTTTGGCTCACTTCTCCTCCCTTATCACTGCTTCATAAATCTACAACTGTGCGTAGCTGCTTGTGTGGGTGGGTTTCCTCCTATTATATAAATTTCCTCCCACAATCGAAAAATATACTATTAGGTTAGTTTTCTTCCAACAAAAATTAACCCTATTGTGCATGATCATAGGGCCGTAACTAGGGAGGGAGAGCTATGGTGATATTGCCTGTGGAGACCCACCATTTTTTCATTCCCGAGATTGAATAATAGTCAATCTGGGGATTCACGGGATCATCCACTTAATGATGCACTCCACGGTGGAAGAGGTGGGTGCACAGCCTCAACAACATGCTTCCTCGGCAGCACCTGCGCCAAGCAATGTCGGCCCTCAGTTCTGCCTGGCACAAAAGGATGAAATGTGCATGAACATTTAGATGAAAAATCCTGGGATAGGAGACTCCATTTGTTGAAATACAGCCAAAAAATGGCCTAAATCCTGGGATCTTGTTGATCCAGGGATTAGCATCCCTCATGAGGAGTGGTCATTTTAGCTGCCAAAGGAACAGGACAAGCAGAGAAAATGTAAGTTACAATACTTGCTGTGGGTAAATTATTTTGTATACAGTGGGACAGAAGCACATCACATTGTATACTATAGTGTAGGGGAGGCACATTATAATGTATGCTATAGAAAGGGTGGCATTACATGCCCTGTGCATAAATGGTCACATTTGCAACTGGATTGCGAATATTTTAACTAATCAACCTCAGTATCTTGGGTCAGGTCAGACCTGCTCAGCTCCTGTAACACTTGATACAGGAGTACCACAATGCTGTGTGTTAATTCCATTTCACTTTTCAGTTTTATCGCATAACTGTAAGCCTGTTTTTCCATCAAATCCTATCATCAAATTTGCAGATGACACAACCTTGATTGGACTTATCAGTAATAATAATGAATCATCCTATAAAGAGAAGGTAAAACACCTGGTTGACTGGTCACCAATGCCTTTTTTCCTAAGGATATTAAAGATATATCAACTGTCTACAGATATTGGGCCTTATTTTGGTTCATTCTTTTTGACAAAATCCTTCTTAGATGGACAAAACCATGTGCACTGCAGGGGGGGCAGATGTAACATGTGCAGAGAGAATTAGATTTGGGTGGGGTTTTACTTCAAAGTGAGATCTATATTGCAGTTTAAAAATAAAGCAGTCAGTATTTTCCCTGCACAGAAACAAAATTACTCACCCAAATCTAATTCTCTCTGCACATGTTACATCTGCCCCCCCTGCAGTGCACATGGTTTTGTCCATCTAAGAAGGATTTTGTCAGAAAGAATGAACCAAAATAAGGCCCATAGTTAGGAACTTTTATCATTGCGCAATAGAGAGCCTACTGACTAACTGTGTAACAGTCTGGTATGGAAGCAATACTGCTGCCAGTGGTGTAACAATAGCCCTGCAGATCCCGTGGTGGTGGGGAGGCGCTGTGTAGGTGTGGGCACCAGGGGTCTGCGGGGCAATTGTAATGGCACTGCCGCCAGCCTGGACCTCATCTGCCACGTCTCTGCCCGGTGCCCGGGAACCACAGAAGATTTATCTGCGGTCAAGGCTCCCCTGTCCCCTCCTGGCTTCTGCTTCTAATCTAAATGGATCATCTAAACATTCTAAACATTCTGCTGTATAGGGGCCGACATTTTCTGATGGTCCGTTTTCAGTAGAAGCTGGAGCCAGGAGCGGACAGGGGAGCCAGGACGGCAGACAAGGTGTGGGAACCTGCTACAGCAGCTTTTTTTAACTTTACTGTGTGGGGGGTTAACTGTGGGGGGTTAACTGTGGGGGGGGGCTGCTGAAATTTTGGCAGGGGGCGCAAAACTTTTAGTTAAGCCAGAGCCGGCCCTAGCCTAAATGATGCCCTAGGCAAGATTTTGGCTGGTGCCCCCTAGCACCGCCACTAGTTCCGCCTCTGACCCTGCTCCCCTTTCCCAGCACCATCAACCCTGATCATAGCAGTCATCATTTAGGTGCCCCTACCCGCAATATTTTAAATAGAAACAGTGCACACATTCGGCGCACAGCCCAAACAGGGGTGTGTTCTTGATGGGAAGGGGCATGGCCACACAATAGTACCCCCAATTAAAATTATGCCACACAGTAGTGCAACTTTATTCACATTATATCATGTGATGGTGTCCCTTATTCACGTTACATCACACAGTAGTACCACTTTACCTTATGTACATTACTCTTCACATTATACCCTTAGAAAAAATCCTGAGAAAATATTGTATTTTAAGCACCTCCATGGCCACACTGCAACCCAGCACAAAGCAGTGTGTGCTGGGCAGAGGAGAAGAGCTGCTGCAGCTGCTGCTGTCACTTAAGGGGAGGGGGCCCGGGGCCCCCACTGGACCCTTCCATCAGACTTTGGCCTGGGTAATTTGTACCCCCTACCCCTTTCTCTTGGCACCCCTGATAATACCACACAGTAATGCCCCTTACAAATGACACACATTGTTAATGTCCTTATAACCATAATGCCCCTTACACATTATGCCAACCTTTATTAATGCCCTTCATACACATAATGACACACATAATGCCCCTTACACATATGTTGCACATTATTAATGCCCTTATACACATGACACACATAATGCCTGTTACACATATGTCGCACATTAATAATGTGTTTATACATGACACACTATTGCACAACCAACCCACCCGCAGACAGCACTCGCACAGCCGCTAACACTGTGACCTCTACCTCTGCTTAGATACAGATGTTTCCTCATACATCTTGCCTCAATTGGCCATGCAGCTCCTGGCCTGTTCTGCTAACGTTGGGTGCCTTTTTTGCTGAAAATTCGTCTTATTTGCATTGTTATGACCAGCACACACAAGGAGCTTCCAATGATTAAAATGATATGCTGCATGCCTATATTCTGTGGGCCACTGTGGTTGGACCTGCATACGGAACGCTATGTTACAGTGATTTCCATGTATACACTATTTCATATGCAGATACAGCCTCACTCACACACAGAATATAGGCATGCTGCATATCATTTTAATCAGCAGAAGCTGCTGATGCCCCTAGGCATTCCAAATGCCCTAGGCAATTGCCTAGTTGGCCTATGCCTAAGGCCGGCTCTGAGTTAAGCCACTGACTGTTGCAGAGAGTAATATGATACGGAGAGTGGTGAAGACCGCTTAGCATATTATAGCCATCCCAGGACCATGCCCTCTGTGCAGCTGTACTGCTCGAACACACCTAGTTACATCCATGGTCGAGGCACATTATGTTATAAAGAGCGGAAAATCACATTACATTTTATACTATGTGGTAAGAGAGGCATTTCTACATGTGCAATTTATGTTAAAAGAGCAATTTTAGCTATTTTTTTCCCAAATAAATTGCACATTCCTAAAAATTGCACCCTATTACATCTCACCCTTGGATGCGATTTTTGAAGTGCAATTTTTGGGTAATGGCAAAACGTACGATTTTGTACCGCAAATCACACACTACTATATGTATGATTTTTGGTACCCCTATTACATCTCTCCCAATATCTATATTCCAAGTCCTTAATTAACCACAAAGAATGTTATCCCTGAACTCAAAAAAACATGTTCAATTAAAGCGTACTATTGCCAAATTCATTGTAGACTTTAAATCACATTTTCAAAAGAAAGTCAGCTAACCACATACGTATCACACCTGTTTCATTCATAGCCTTGAAAATACATTTTCAAAGGAATTGTAACTTAACCATAACTTATCTGTCTGATTAAACCATATTTATCTATACTATACTTTTCCAAAATCTCATTATTTTTAAGTAAACTAAAATGCTTTCTGAATTCAAATTTATTGCAATATATACATACACATATATAGACTTTAGAAGGTGTGGACGTAGCACTCCAGACACTTGTATAATCCAAAGAGAAAAACCTTTATTAAGGACTAGCAACGTTTCAATACTTGCGTATTATCATCAGGCTCAATATAAAAACTGCTCACAACCATTTATATAACCCTCAGGTGTATGTCACGTGAGCCGGTGAGTAAACCACCCATCTCTCACGTGATGCGTGCTTACACACACCTGTGTTCTGCTGCTCCGCCTTTCTGGGCGTGTGCCTCAGGCACAGGTGTGTGAACCCATCATCTTGCTATGAAAGTGTAAGGCAATTAAAAAAACTGCAGTAAACTAAATAAATCATACAGTATACACCATCCGGTGTTCCCCAAACCTTGTTTTATGCAAATACATCTGTACACCCCTTTTCTTGAAAGAGGTTTTTTCTGTCTTTTTTATATGGTGCAATTTATGGACATACACTGCACTTAAGAGACTGGGTTCCCTTCCTAAAAAAAGAAACCTTGATGCGCCTGTGCTAGCAACATATATTTGTGAGTACGGTACGCATCCAGCATTTGAGAATCCACTCGTGGTGAAATCCCCTAGTGTTGCAAAAGATACCTTTATGAGCACAATTCTCAATCTTGAGCGTGAGTACGGGTATGCAATTGAAGAACCCTCTCCCTATTGTTGTGATAAAGATTATCTCCCAATAATCAAGGTTGCTTCTAACCCATTATCACCATTTCTTTTCATTTCATTTTTGGATGTGTTAACACCTCTTCATCGCCCCTGGTCCCTTTCTCCACAAAAAGCGATATGTGTATTCACTGTCCCACGGACACATCACACATTGTACAAAGAAAGAGTGATATAACAAAACAATCAAACTGTGAAAAAAACGTGAAAAAATAAATACAAAATAAATACAGAATATATGAAAAACAAAAGGCTGGTAATTTTCTCAGTACAGTTAGAAGCTCCTCCTACGAGCCGAGGAGATAAATGCTAGATAGTATCACATAAATCATTACTATGTAAAATTCTCTTATTATACCCAACTGTTACTGAGACAGGCATGACATTGAGAACTCAAGCCAGGCTGACCTAACCTGAACTACTCCATTGGCATGAATGTGTGTGTCGTCATATCAGTATGTTGATGCCTGAATATTCATTCAGGCCATTGGGCGTTACTGTGCCCAATTTGGCTATCCAACGGGCTTCACATTTAAGTAGTAGAAGACCCCGTTTCCCTCCCCGGATGGACATAGGTATGTGGTTTATCATTCGATATTTAATCGATGATAGACTATGTTTAGCCTGGAGGAAGTGTCTAGCGACCGGTTGGTCGCTAGATCCTTTTGCTATGGCCTTACGGATCGATGATCTGTGGGCTGTCATCCGTTCCTTAAATGGTCTCTCCGTCTTCCCTATATAGGAGAGACCGCAAGGGCAGATGATCTGATACACTGTGTATGGGGTGTTACAGGGGAGGAGGTGTCGGATGGCAATGTGTTTCCCTGTTTGAGGGTGATTAAAGTATGACCCTGGGATGAGGAAGCTACAGGTGGTACAGATGCATCTGATGCAGCCCGTTCTGCTAGATTGCCTTTCAGGTACATAGGGGGAAGCATCTGATTTAACCAGAATGTCTCTGATGCTTTTGGATCTCTTATAACTATAAGGGTGGTATGCTTAAGGCCGAGGGTGGCATCTGCTTGTACCAACGGCCAGTGTTTACGGAACTTTTCTGTGGTTACGGGACTGATATATATATATAATGATTCGTTTTTAAAGTGTTGCTAAATAACCATCGTAATGATTAGCATACAAAACCTTCATTTTAAATATTATATTTAGGCAGATATAACATGCTTACTCTAAATTATTTTTAATATAACACAAATTAGACATCTATTATTATTAATTCAAATGTATGTATATAGGTATGCACATTATACAGTTAATTGCATTTAAGGTAAGAGTAAAACATCCATTCTTGCACTCAGCAGACCCGGAGCCTATTTCTAAAGCCCCGTTCCCAATGGGCAACCCGGCTTTTTGTGCTGAGCGACGTGCTGCAGCACGAATGCTCAGTACATAGTGGGACACCCACTCAGCACACTGCAATGTTGATTGAGGCTTTGCCTATTGTTATAATATATAAAGCCCTGCGATCTAGGGAAACCTGTGTAAGTGCTGGCGTACCCAGATGGTGATACAAACGCATGGGACTGATAGATGAATTACAGGAGATTCTAGGTACTGTTAAAAGTCCTTCATCTACAGATCGCAGTAATCAGGTGGGACAGTATGGATTCAGAAGCTGGTTCAGGTATTTTGGGCCTTGGTCATGTAGGGCTTTGAAACTCAATAAGTTCATCTTAAGGAGGATTCGCCATTTTATAGGCAGCCACTGAAGGGAGTAGAGAATGGGAGTTATGCGGCTAGAACGGGGCTGGTTGGTTGACATCCTGGCAGATGTGTTTTGTACCAGTTGTAATCAATGCAATTCTTTTGCTTAGAGACCAAGGTAGAGGGCACTGCAGTAATCTAATCGAGATGATAAAAAATGCATGTATGACTTTTAGCAGATCTTCTGAGGGGATAAAGTGTTTGATTCTGGCAATGTTCCTCATATGAAAGAAAGAGGATTTGATTGTGGCTGATATCTGATATGTGAGTGTCAAGCCACCATCCAGCACAATGCCAAGATTCAGCAAATGATTAGAGTTTTGTAATTCTGTGCCCCCAAGTGTCAGTCCAGATGGATGGCTGTGCTGCAGTCTACTCCTTTGGTGTTGAGTCATATCACGCTGCAAACACTCGTGTCCTCTGGGTGAGGTATAGGTGTCTATTGGTCATAGACCTTACAAGGAAGATTCTCAGTAGACCCATACAAGGCCACCTATTAGCCAGACTTTTATTTTTAAAGCTGTGGCCCCATCCTCCTCCTGTCTCCCGCACACACAACATATGCTAGTTCATAGAGAAGAGTATCTGATGCTCATGTAAGTTGGATGCCCATTTAGATTTATTGTGACATTTGTTAAAGAGACAGGAGTGGGTGCTATCTCTGGATGTAACAATTTCTGGGGTGTTTCTGAGCTCCGCTGGGAGAGGTGAATATTTTTGATATTCAGGGGTTATGGTAATATTTTATTTGTCTTCTTGATAGAGGTTTTGGGATCTGTGTTCAGTCTCAGTGGTGGGAGGTGGGGAATTATTTGTAGTGTAGAGGTTTGTGGTTTTGTCACAGCAGCTTAAAGGTCTGGGAGCCACTAGACAGCCAAGCATACTGAAAAAATGGCAATTCAGTTGTAATGATGTATTAACCACACCCATTAGGGTGATAGTTCAGCCTACATTTGATTTGGTGCTGCTCACATGATGCCGCTTACTGTACATTTGACATGGTGCCGCCCACACGAGGTCATTTACATTTGATTTGGTGCCGCCAACATGAGGCCACGTCTATACATTTTTCCGGGGGAATTTTTGTATCTATCAGCCTCTGATGGGGTATGGCCACTACTGCTATATCTCCCGCAAGTTAGGACAAGCATGCTGACCAGAGACAGATAGGGAGATTGCCCTCATAAATCAGATGGTATGGCATTGTCTGATTAAATTGCACTGTATAATTATATCACATATTGTACCATTCTAAATAAGAATAAGCTATAAAATTACATTTAATAATTTGTAAAAGTCCTCACTTCAGAAAGCTCTGCATAAAGGAACCAGCAAAAGAGCTTCTGTAGTGTTAAAAAAAAGTGATTTATCAGGATGATCTTTCACCTTGTAGAGATCAGAGATAACCTCCTCCCCAGGGAATAGACCTGGTCACTGTGTTGTCTGCTGCTTGATTTATCTTAAACGCTTAACCCTCACCTTCAAGTTCACTGGTGAAAGGTGAGCAATAGTACAGTAATTAATATAGGCTGTTAGAGCTTAGTCTGCTTATGTTTTAGACTCCCAGATTATATGCTTAACTCTTCATTGCTTGGCTTTGTCATCTATTTTATTATCTATTTCCTGGTCATTTACACCTGCTATACATTATATTTTTTAATTTCACAACACCTGCTGCATTTATGGAGGATCACATAAGCTTGTTCTGCAATTTAACTATAGGCATCTAATAAACAAGTTTGTAACAAACTTCAGGTAGTAAAATCTAGTTCCTTCAAAAATATGCCCTTTGCATTATGTGAGTATTGCAGTGTTTTTTTATATCTCTTGTGTATATGAAGGCAGGCCCAATTAGAAGCAATAGGTAATAGTCTGATATATTCGATGCACACAGTCACATTACATCATTGACTGGGGTCTTCCTGGAGGATCCAAATAGGTTAAGGATGGCCACCAGAAGAGTGGCATTATTGCAATGCATTTTTTTCTAGAATATTTCACATAAAAACAGTAAATGATTAGAAAAAACAATAAAGTTGTCTATTTCTGCTAAGAAAAGAAGAGTTTTAAAGTAAATAAGGAACCTGCTTATTGCACCAAGGTATTTATTATAGGGTTTAAAGTGTCTAGATTGACCAATCTAGACACACCAAAGCTCAATCTACACACAATCAACATGGGATAAAGGTCAGGCAAAATGTTGACATGGAAATGGTCAACACATGAAACGGTAAACGTGAGTCTTTCACTTTGGTTTGGTGCCAATTTTTAGATTTGAGCTTGTGGACCCCCAGTTAGTGTACCATGTAGTCCTAATTGACGGTATAATATGAAAAGGTTAAAAAACAAAACCTTTTACTTATGTTGATATGTTGTCCGTGTTGAGCCAAAATCTGTTTCCCACTCAGCTACTGCTGTCTGTACTATTCAGAAGTTTGTCTATTACCAAAACAAATGATTTACAAAGGAATATCTAGTGGCAACGCTGTTGTCTAGAGCCATAGGTGTACATTTACTAAAATGGGAGTTCTATTGAAGATGATAATTTCTCCTTAGCAACCAGATCTATTATATTCTAGGTGTTGAATTAAGAAGTAGAATCTGATCTTCAATTGGAACTTTCGTCTTTGTAAATAAACCTCATTGTGTTAAAATGTTTGATATAATATTTAGTTATGCCTTAATATTCTACTAGGTTCAGGGCCTGTGTTTATGAATTTGGCCAAGTGCTATGGGTCTCAGGTGTTCAACTTCATTGTTCAGGGCTACAGATGGAATGGAAGTTTCCAGCATTATAGTCTTCATTGAAACTAACATATGTCAGTGGATTGAGATTTATACTGATTAGAAACAAGTAGTGAGGTCGCCTCCACATAACACTGATAACTGTCCAATTAATATTGTTCCTGATGCACAAATCCATTTTGGTAAATACAACAACTGGAGAATATCCAGCAGAACCGGATTTAAGAACACTGAAAGATACACTGATGCTTCACAATTGGGCTAAGCCATCAGATGGCCAAGGGATGCACCGCTTCTGATGCTTTGACAGTTTTTATAGACCCTTCCTTAGAGGTTTTTATATGATTGTGCAGCTGTTAACTGCTCTTACTTGAAAAAAAATAACTTTCTAATTGTTCAGTACAGTTCACTTCAAACACCTTGAATTCAATGAAGAAGAAAAAAGCCTTCCAGCCTGCACCATTTCTAAGTCATCCCGAAACCAAGCTGTCCCTAATACATGTGGTGGATACCCAGAAACTGGTAGATGCGGTTTTGTCTTTCTTAAAAGTATGTTTCGCACCCTTGTTATTGTTATATACTGTACTATTCGAAATGGTTCGATAGACATGACTCTAAAAATCTAAAGTTAGGTGACTTCTGGCAATTTGAATACAATAGATAATTTCCTGGATGATTATTGCTGATATCACTCCTTTAGTTCTAAGGAAATATGTTGCTGTACACACTGATTGGATTAGGAAAATTGTGCCAGATTCTTGATGTCAAAAGGTGCTCAGATATTGCAAGATGGTGGCCTGTAGATACAATCTCGATTATGTTCCTTCTTTCCAGCTACAAAAAAACAATCTGTAGAAAGTTTATAACTCACTACTGCTGGATATCCAGGTATTAATTAAATTGAATTAACTGCTCTAATTCTGGCATCCACACTTCACTAAAAATGTTCAGCTACATTTTAAACTCTGTGCAACTTGTGCAAGAAAAAAAATGGCCCATTCTCCACCTAGTGGTCAAATGCAATAATTACGGTACTTTCTGGTTCTTGGAAAGACATTTCTTATTTTGTAACTAGAATTTCTCCATCCAGAGGTTATACTACTATGTTAGTATCTGTAAATCACTATCCCGAATAGGCACATTTTGACCAGACTACCTACCGCTCCTCAATCAATTAATTTTCTGATCATGTACAGGATACAGAGCTGTTCTGACTCTATAATATCTGATTTTTGCTGGTGGGTGCTCAAAAATATGGAGGAGTGGCTTCATGGGGAAGGGGTGTGGCCACAAAATAATACCAATTTATATTACAGAGCACAGTTGTCTCCAATATTCAAATTACGGCAACAGAGTTCCAAATACATAAATGCCCCCACAGTGCAGGTACTCCACGGACAGAATACGCTGTTCCCGGGATACTGTTTCCCAGGTGGCCGCAAACTAGCAAGTTAATATGGCGGGCCAGCAGCGGGCCCGTGGATGCTCATCAATTTCCATGGGTGCTCGGGCCCTTGAGCACCCACAGAATCAGCACCTATGGATTAGCCCATGATGGTCTGTTGTCTGCTGGTTAAAAGGAAATTAAACATGTTATAAATGCCCGATTTGCTAATCTCTGACATTTTCGGTTGGGATCGGGTAATTCAGATTTTTAGAACATAGTTAATATTCCAAATTCCCCAAACCGGCCACACGGGGTACTGGGACATTGAAGCATTTTATTACTGATATAAGTGGGC
Organism: Crinia signifera; assembly: GCF_055691185.1. Lineage (NCBI taxonomy): Eukaryota > Metazoa > Chordata > Amphibia > Anura > Myobatrachidae > Crinia > Crinia signifera. The sequence goes on along the minus strand of NC_139222.1, from coordinate 151,775,086 downwards.
CAAAATCCAATTTGCAATTGAAGAAACCATTACAATTTACATGGAAGTATAGACAAAACAGAATAAGGAAAATAATATTACATTTTTCTTGGATACTATACAAGACACAGTCATATGAAACAAAAATGTGTTTTGTTTTGGTGGTTTGCACAAATAGGATTCATATCCAAGAAACATACATAAAGTATTAGAAACAATATATCACCCTGAGTTTCATTAAGATATAGACTTTTTATACAGAATATTGTCTATATTGGTTTATCCTCTGGGGCAAAGCCTTGTAATAATCTCTGAGAATCTGTTCTTGATAATCATTGTGTTCGGCCCAGAAACAAGAAACGTGCCACCTCAGCCATTTGTCCTCGTTACCATGGAAAACAGAACATAAAGACTGGACATTTATATAATCATAATCCAGCACCATCTCCAGGGACAGACATACAAACATGGCTTTAATAATTAAGTAATAACTGAGACAGACTGTGGTGTTATTAAATTTCATTTGTGGTTTAATTACACTTTTTTTTTCTCAGAGGCTTTGTTGCATCAATTAGTTGATTGAATTGCCTGCGTTGTGGCTTTAGTGAAAAAGGATCTGTTGTGAAGGAGTATGTTTATCGGGAACTAAAAGAAGAGGGGGACAGAGGGATGGCAATGAAAAAAAAATTCAATTAAATGTCAGCGTGGAGTGAGGAGGAGCATTTGATATGGCTTTTAGTTTAATTGCTTGCATTTCATTAACAAACCCATTTGTCAGGAGGATACTTCAATACTAGGTATAATATATACAAGAATATAGCCCTGAAATAAGTGAGAAATCTCATTAACTAACATGTTGCCAGGGATAAGTAATAATACTAATGTGTCCTGTAATACAAATTACCAAAATAATTCCACCTTACATTTTTTCTACTCGCCATCACTCTATTGACATACAAACAATTGTTACAACACACCTGACATACAAACATATCTATTGATTATTATCAGTCCCTGTAATATAGGCACAGGATAGTACAAACACAGGGAATGCAGACTGTTCCTGAAATTGCCAGTTCTGGCTTCTTGTAAATATCTCACAGTTATAGTGGTCTGCAGAAAGTATGCACAGGAGAGCCTAGCTTCTTATACTTGTTGCCTACTGGCTGAGTCTGCTTAAAATGCAGTACACAATGTTCTATGTAGTACAGGAGAAAATAATTCTGGATAACTTAGTGACAGCCCCACATCAAGCTGCTGTCCATAGATAGAAATTCAAGATATATGGATATACAGTATTATCCAGAATGCTTGGGATTATAGTATAAATTACTATTGCTTGTATTGTAAGTTTTCTTGTAGTGGAAACAAAGACAACAACCTTAAAATACACATAAAAAATAGAATCGACTGCATCATCTATAATGCCACATGCAAGAACAGTAGCAGTGTCTGTACTACTTATATACTGGGACACGAATAACGAGAGCTAATGACGTCACTGTGTTCTGGCTGAGAGGCCCCCTGAGAGAGGGTGGCCAAAGGTATAGTACCCCCCCACACACACACACACGCACTAGGGTTACCACCTTTCCCCTTTAATTCCGGACACATATTAATTACACAGGTTCTGTGGAAGTTTAAAACCAGGTGAAATGGAGTCTTGAAGTCAGCCAGCCACAGAACCTGTGTAATTAATATGTGTCTGGAATTAAAGGGGAAAGGTGGTAACCCTAACACATACACACTTAATTTGGCTATGTTGGTAACACACTACTGATTTGTAACATTTCACAAAAGTACCCTAAAGTGCCAAGGTATTTTCATGTTTGGAGCACTGTTAAGATCACTGTTAAGATCTTGTACTTACAAGAGTCCTATTGGTACTCTTAGTGCTGTATTATTGAAATAGTATATAATAAAAAGTAGTCTTAATATTTTACTATTTTACTTTTTTACTCTATACAATACATTGCAAACTTGAGAGCACTGTTTCTGTGATTTCCTCGTCTATTTGGGCCAAATGTATCAAGCTTCAAAAAGTTATAAAGTGGAGAGTGATGAACAACCAGCCAATCAGCTCCTACTTGTCAAACCCAGTCTGTAACATGACAGTTAGGAGCTGATTGACTGGTTGTTTATCACTCTCCATTTTATCACTTTTGAAGCTTGATACATCTGTCCCTTTGAATGTTAATTACCCAATACTTATATTTTGTTGTTTCAAAATGTAGCGTGCTATTGTAAGATTGCAATATCAAGCATAATTTAAAAAAAAAAAGATTTATTCTGAGTTATACTTATACATGCATAGTCAAATAAACCCATCACTTACAAGTTCAGTCGGAGTGCTATTCTTCTATAAAGACACTGTTCTTGTCCCCGTTATATAATATACATGGCATTTTATGGACTGCTATATATTACAGAGGACATTATAGAGTCTGATGTACAAAACAGAAATAATTAGTGACCTTTATATTAGACAGAATGTAGTTACCAATAGTCAATAGAAATAGAATTACAATGGCTATTATACAATACAGATAGAATCTGTTAACATCTATACAATATAGACATCATTCAATTGACCAATGCACAATACAAAGAGCATTTTTGTGACCAATTCACAATCCACAAAGCATTCTTGTGAATAATATATACTATACACAGAGCATTCTAATGTCTGGTTTAGTAAGGTTTAGAGAACGCTACAAAATACAGTATATATAGTATTGTGACCTCTATACAATAGAGAACATTCTAGTAACAAAAAAGTTGCAGGCAGCATTCTAGTGACTGATTTACAATAGAGATGTGCAGACTCTGATTCCGGAGATCCGAGCCCCCACGAACGTCATTAATCCGCGCCAGGTTCTGAGCAGTGCTCGGAGCTTCCCGCCTGATTAGGATCCGTGTGCGCAGGCAAATCGCCATCGCCTGCATCGAGACATTAAATTACGGCTCCCGCCATCTTCACTCCAGTCTAGGAACGGTTTGTGAGAGGGCATGTTGGTGCTGCTGCTGGGGCTTGAACTGAATTTGTCACTGGGGCTGCCTGCTGAGGCCTGTCTCCCTCAGTGCTGCTGTGCAGTGGCGTAACTATAGTCCCACAGACCCCGCGGTCGCAGGGAGGCGGAGTAGGTGTGGGTGCCGGGGGTCTGCGGGGCCATCGATGCACTGCACTGCCTGCTGGTGCTGGTTACCGTTGCCGTAGCCGCCGCCGGGAGTATGGCCGGGAGTCGGGACCCGCAGATCTACTAGTCTGCGGTCCCGGCTCTCCTGGCTGGCTCCTGCGGTGCTAATGAAAAAACAGCTTACACAAAATGTCCTCCCCCTTAACAGCAGACATTTTTTGAGGACACTGGGGGCGGACATTTTGTGTGAGCTATTTTCTCATTAGTACTGCAGATCCAGCCAGGAGAGCCCGGACCGCAGATCCCGGTAGAGTAGATCTGCGACAAGTAGACAAGTAGATCTGCGGTCCCGGCCACACATCGGCAGCGGCAGCAACGGCATGCAGCACCAGTGGGGTAAGGCAGGGTTGGGGCTTCATTTTACTGGGGGGGGGAGGGGGGGCACCGCCAAAAATTATGGCGGGGGGCACTGTTTTTATAGTTACGCTACTGCTGCTGCTGTGTCCTCCTCTCTGCTTAGGGTGGGATCACCCCAGCAAGGACAGTCAGCTGTGTAACAGTGATAACTGATTCTGCTGTTTGTGTAACTGTGTACTTGTAGTACTACTGTCTCCTCTGTGCTGGGGCCTACCTCTGGTGCTGTGCTGTACATAATAATATTATATTATATAGATATAGTCCACTGGTGCTGCCTGCTAGTGCCTGCACTGAATAGAGGCTGCCAGTACCTACTCAGTCCACTGGTGCCATTGCCAGTGATACTGCCTACCTAGTAGTACCTACTTGGCTATTATATTTTATTAATTAATAAATAATACCTCTCCTGCAGTGCTGTAACTGTAATAAATTCCAGGCTCCTGGTGCCCTGCCAACCAGTACCTACTGCAATATACTGTAATTATTATTATTATTATTATTATTATTATTATTATTATTATTATTATTATTATTATATCATTCTGTTGGTGCCTAGTATTGCCGTATCTACTGGCTGGTGCCTACTACTGCCGTATCTACCTGTCTTGTGCCTAGTACTGCCATATCTACCTGTCCGGTGCCTGGTACTGCCGTATCTACCATCTGGTGCCCACTGTCAGTGCTACTGCCTACCTAGTAGTTTCTACCTAGGCTGATATATTTAATTAATAAATAATACCTGTCCTGCAGTGCTGTAACTGTAATAAATTCCAGGCTGCTGGTGCCATGCCAACCAGTACCTACTGCAATATAATTATTATTATAATATCATTCTGCTGGTGCCTAGTATTGCCGTATCTACCGTCTGGTGTCTACTACTGCCGTATCTACCTGTCTGGTGCCTAGTACTGCCGTATCTACCTGTCTGGTGCCTAGTAATGTCGTATCTCATTCTCTATATATACTACCTGTCTGCTGGAGCCTAGTAGTGCCGTATCAGTCCAGGGGTGCCCCCATGTGTGCTGTTTTATTATATGGGTGCCCCCTTGTGTCCTGTATCAGACCAGAGGAGCTGCCCTTTTTTAATGAAAACAATAAAAAAGGTGTTTTTTTTTTATTTTTACTACAAGGGCTATTAAATGTGCTGTATCAGTCCAGGGGTGAGCCAAGAGTGCCGTATAATTCAAGGGGTGTTGCTAAGTTTGCCATATAATTGTAGGTGTGCTGCTCTTTTTTAAATTAAAATAATAAAAGTTTTTCTTTTTTTACTGCAGGAATGTTGGCATGTCTGCCGCCATGTGTGCCGTATCAGTCCAGGGATGCCTGCATGTGTGCGGTGTAATTCCATGGGTGCCCCCATGTGTCCCATATCAGTCCAAAGGTGCCCGCATGTGTGCCGTATAATTCCAGAGGTTAGCCAAGTCTGCCATATAATTCATGGGGCGCTGCCAAGTGTGCTGTATTAGTCCAGGGGTGATGCTAAGAGTTCCATATCAGTCCATCGGTGATGCTAAGTGTTCCGTATCAGTCCAGGGGTGATCCTAAGTGTTCAGTATCAGTCCAGGGGTGATGTTAAGTGTGCAATATCAGTCTAGTGTTTGTGCCGCACACTTGTGTGGCTTAGCATAGTAAATAAGCTACCTCGGTGCAACCTTTTGAGAGATGTGAGGTGTTCAGAATAGACTGGAAATGAGTGAAAATTAATGTTATTGAGGTTAATAATAGCTTAGGAGCAAAAAAAATAAATAAATTATGTGATTTTAGCAGTTTTTATGCTTTAAAAAAAAAAAAAAAAATCAGAACACAAAACCCAAAACTTTTAGGGGGTGTTTTGGCAAAACCCATTAGAACCCAAAACATATAATTAATTTGTATTTTATGCATCTTTATCATTTCTTAATAGAGACGGTACTTGTTTCTTAGAATGGCGCCACCGATTTTGATTGTAAGCATCGGGTGGGAAAAATTGCGTCGATCGCATCGCATGTCAACCAAATCGCATGCGATGCGATCGACCCGATTTTTACATTGGAATCAATGTAAAATGGTCCCTGCGACCAGATTTTGCATTGATTTTAATTTAAAATGCCCCAAAACACCCCATTTCCATAGAAACCCCCCCCCCCTCATGTTTCAAATGCCCCCCATTGTTAACGCCACCCCAGTATTGACGCCAACCCGAAGCGTGGCGAGGCAGCGAGCCCGCGAGGTTTGGCGGTACGCGTCCTCCGACCTTTTCATACCCCTACTATCCACGTCGGCATGGTGTTGAGAATAGAAAGTGTGGCGAGCGCAGCGAGCCACCAAGCCTGAAGCGTGGCGAGCGCAGCGAGCCCGCGAGGGGACGCAGATACATTCACAGTTACGCGTCCCATCGCGGGCTTCACAGGTATCCGCATGCGCTCGCCGTGCTTCGGGCTCGGTGGCTCGCTGCGCTCGCCACACTTTCTATTCTCAACTCCACACCGACGTGGATAGTAGGGGTATGAAAAGGTCGGAGGATGCGTACCGCCGCCCCTCGCGGGCTCGCTGCGCTCGCCACGCTTTGGGTTGGCATCAATACCGGGGTGGCGTTAAAATTGTGGGGTGCATTAACCATTCTTTTTACACATATTCAATGTGAAATTGGCCATATTGGCCCATTTCACATTGTCACCTATGTAAAATCGGGTTGATCGTGTTGATCGCATTGCGGGCCATTATAATGGCCCGCGACCAACGCGATCAACCCGTTTTTTACTTTAAAATTATTTTAACATTGTTCACTATGGGAAAATTATTAGGGGCCGCGATGGACGCGATCAACGCGATTTACACTTTTACCGGCAATTGAGCTTGTAAATATAAGAAAATCGGGTCCATCGCGTCCATCGCATGCCTTAAGTACCTTAACTTAAGGCATGCGATGAACCCCAACAGGTGCCGTGCTAGGAAACAAGTAACATAGAGACTGTTCTGTCATGTGCATATGTGATGCTTGATCATACTTTTAATTTGTGTACAAATTGGGCATTGTGACTTTAACATTTACTACCAATGCTAAGCCACATCTATGCTATATTATGGGCCGTAAGTATACCACACAGTTGTTACACCTGACACATGCATTGCAGAAATACTACTGATCATGCCCTGGATGCAATTTTATTTGACAGTGCATCTACATAAGCTCCAATGTATTTATTTCCATTTTAACTTAAGGCATTGTTTAAAAACTAATAGGGCCTTCTACAAAATAAAGCTATATCACGGAGGCAGACTATGACATGTTTAACAATGTCTGCATTTCTGCAAGAATAAGACACTGGAAAAGGTAATTTTATGGTGAATATAAAAAAATAAAGTCATATAATGGCACCAACTGTGGAATGATATGACTGAACCGGGTAAACTTGTACATTTGTAAATGTGGCTAATAAAAGTGATGGCTAGCTATTAAGGAGCACATTGCAGGCTGAACTTGAAATAACCCCATTTCATGTTTTTATACATTCACAAAACAGCATTTGTAATGGGATACAGTCAGTGTCAGCCTGCAGCATGCAGGACCCAACTGCAATCTCCTTCCAGGGTCAGCAATAATAGATTTGATATAGCACACATTTGTTAGATTATAAATATACAATAATCTACATTATGCACAGATGAATTAATGTATTTAATAATCTGTCATAGTAAATGCTGGGTACTGTCACTTCTTACATGTTTTCTTTCAGCAAAACATGATGTTGAGGTCTGCTTAAGAGCAACTCTACAATTTCACATGAATATGTATTGAAGGCTTTGCATTACTGATGTGAATACTATGTTTGAAGAAACCAAATGAATAAAACCAGGCAGTCACTGCTCTGCGGCAGGCCCCTGTGTGAGGAGGGAGGTGATCCTGAACAGACCTAATTTGAAGTACACTTTCTTTGCCCTACAGCTTTTGGCGCACACACACACATAAGGCCCAACTGTTTGACACCATCCTCCATGAGCTGCTGCATTGCATCCAATTTGCTAGTACAGGGGACACGTATAGGAGTTACTGCTTCTAGATTCCCAATATAAGTCATCATAGCACACTATGGGGGCATAAACACAGGTGAGTTTTGCCTCTTTTCTAATGGGCCCTACACACATGCCGATGTGTGCAGGGCTACCTAGCTATGCTAGGTCGGGCTGTGCTGCGCCGCTATCGCCTAGCACACAGAGCTGACAGCCCACACACAGAGCAAGCTGTCAGCTCTGTGTGCTAAGCGAGCGGACAGCGCCAGTGTTCTCCGGTGGGAGAACACTGCCGATGCCGAGATTGATGGACACTGTCCATCAATCTCGGCCACCGATAAAGACGCGCGGGGACATACACCGATGTGAGGGCATTTGCTAAGCGACTTTGCAAAACTAAGCAAAATCGCTTAGAAAATGCCTTAATATCGGCATGTGTGTAGGCCGTATTAGGCATCTGTCTAGATTGCTTAGAATTGTATTATTATTTATTTCTTTATTTACAGTTTTTTTTATATAGCGCAGCATATTCCATTGTGTTTTACAATTGGATACAACAGTGATTAAACAAACTGGGTAGATACAAACCGTCATGGAGCTAGGAGGGTCCTGCTCGCAAGCTTACAATGTGTACAACCCATAGCGATGGCGATGTATCCTTTCACTAAAGACATGTAGCAGGATAATTTATTTGGAGAAAATGAAATATGTTCAGGTGTGCAGTGGTAAATTAAAAATGGCTGCAAGATATGCAGACACAATGTGTGTCCATGCAGCTCAGTGCAACTTTTGGTTCTGCTCCTCTAACACACTACCAGGTACAAGCGCTGGAAAGGTTTGCATTCTGAAACACATGGGGAAAAACTGCAGTTGAATTCGCAGCCTGAGCGTTCGGCAGGGCAGCATTGAACTGCTCACCGGGCTCCAAACATTTGCAGCCCAACGGACAGGTCTGAATCAGGCCCTTCATTATAGTTAAATACACCCACTATCTTACCACAGACAAATAACGTACAATGCATAAGCCGTTGGGTTTCCATTATGATCTATTACAGGCACATTTACACACTGCAATATGCATAGTCTCCCTTCTCAGGACCCACCACACACTACTTGTTTTTTTAAATCAAGTACAGTATTTGTATTGTTTCTAAAACACACTGCTTTTAACAGTACATGGGTATACTACAGCATGATAATTTGTGACTGGTAAATGAATGATCCTTCAATGTCAGTGAAATCTGTTGCATATTGTAATCAATCATTTATAGCTTGTGTATTACTTTGATAAGAAATAATCATAAACTCATTATTACAGGTATTTACTCTCTATAGTAGCCTATGACCAGTGTTGGATTTACCACTAAGCAAGTGAGGCTAATTGTGGTGTGGGAGCTGATGGTGGTGGGGTGAGTTCGGGGTAGCATTGTCAGTCTGGAGGTACAGTATCAGAACTGGCCCCAATATGTAGGGAGCAGTGATGTAATGGGGGTGAGCGGGGGGGGGGGGGGTGAGACCAAAAATGTGCCTAGGATGTACTGACCTCTAATTCTGCCTCTGGCAAGGCCAAAATGGGGTGTGCTGTCATGGAGTTTTATGCAGCTTCATCCCATGTAATTTAAAAAAATCTCAGCCCATAGTCATATAAATGAGATCATATAATATTTTACTGAAATGTGTTGCTAAGAATAATCATTACATTTGAAGGAAGGTGGGATTCCTGAGACAGAAAAAGAAGTAGCCTGTCATTAATACCGTTTTCAGACCACAAATACCGGGTTGCAACCAGGATTGGGACACGAGTACCATCCCCAGAGCGACATGGCATATGCAGTCTGAAAGCTCCGACATGGCTTATTGCCGTGTCGGTGACATCCCACAGGGCAGAGCTGAGCGGCGGCGAGTCACCGGGGGCTTGGGAGGAGGCAGCACTTGGGCAGGCGGCGGGGACCCCGGGCGACCGGCGGTGACCCGGGGGAAGCGCTGGAAGCGAGCAGGCGGCGGGGACCCCGGGTGACCGGTGGTGACCCGGGGGAAGCGCTGGAAGCGGGACGCGCGTGCATCTCGTGCGTGCGTGTCTCCTTCTCGCTATACAGATGGCGGCTGGCGGGGGATGGCGGCTGGCGGCGCCATCGCCATCCCCTGCAAAGAGGAGCCATGCCCCATCTGTACTATATAACAAACCATAATGCCCATTACATATTTGTCACATAAGTGCTGCCTACCTATGTGCTCATTGCTAGGGGGTTCTTGCTTGATGGCACCATAGTACCCATTACACATGATGCCGCACACCATAGTACCCATTACACATGATGCCGCACACCATAGTACCCATTACACATGATGCCACGCACCATAGTACCCATTACACATGATGCTGCACACATAATGTCCCTTACACATGATGCTGCACAGATAATGCCCCTTACACATGATGCTGCACACCGTAATGCCCCTTACACATTAAGCCACACATTATGCGTAATGCCCCCACATACCGCCACTTGTAGCGTCCCTTAAGCAATGCCCCCAAAAGTGCCACTTACTGTAAATTTTTATATGAGTCTTTGCTGCTGCTGCAGGGAGAGATGGAGAGCGGTGCAGCTACTTCTATGGGGAGACGACCAGAGCGCAGCGCAGAGCACGCTCCCACTCCCTTCCTGGTGTCCCCTCTAGCCGAGTGGACATTTTAAATATTGTGCGCGCTGTTGTTGTGCGTGACGTCGGGGGAGCACGCAGGGCGCCGGCACCACATGATTAAAGGGGGGCGGGCTGAGGTGAAAGTGTAAGAATAATAATTGGAGCGGAAGCTGCAGGGGTGACAGTCATTGACAGCTGGGCAGAGAGCAGGGGGCTGCCCAGCTGTATTCAGAGCACTGCAGGTCACGACTGTTTGAAATAATACCCCTTTCACAACAGAAAATGCAGGGATTTACCCGGGAATAGGGTCCCAGGATCATGCAGGGACATTCCCAGGCTGACCCCTTATACACAAGCCTAGTCCCTGAATTTTCTGGTGTGAGGGGGAGAGACAACCACTCCCCTCTCCCTACCCCCCTTTAACCAACCAGCTATATCTTTGGAACCAACTGACCGACTTCTGAGTTGGCTTCAAATGATTTTGGTCCCGTAAAACTGGGCGGTTTGGTTCCAGAGAAATCTGCCCTCAAAGAACATAAACAGTCATGAAATTACATTTAAGAAATGAAAAAAAAACGGTTTAACCTCAATATCCCTGGAACCAATTAGCCCATATGGATCCAGCCTGGTATCAGATTGAAGTTCCAGCGATTTGGTTTCGACTGAGATCAACCTCGAGCTTCAGTAATGCCGAAGGGGGAACTGGCGGCCGTTGAACTGGGTGGGGGTCAGAATTAGCGGGTCCCATGTTATCCTATAAGGAAAAGGTTCCTGCTTTCCCTGGCCGTATCTCCGGTTCCCAGGGGGCTAGAGACACGGGGCTGGGCTCGTTGGAAAGCCTTATCTCTCAGCTACAAAATGGGTGGTCCTGTGCACCCCCGGACCACCCCCTTGATTCACCTATGGTTTTGAGGCATTCTCCAAACACCCATAAACCAATAGTTAGAGATCAGATGTGACCTAGGAGGAGTTTATGATTGTATATACTGTACATGAATTTTGTGGTTATTGCAGGCTAACATTAGAGATGTGCGTGTTTAGATTTACACAATTGTTAATTTTAGACTGGATTTTTCTTATTGGCTATTAATAAAGCCAGGTGCTTTTTCAAGACATCAAGATACTGAGTTCAATACACTGTCAGTCAATCAATCAATAATTCTGTCACAGCTGCGATAAGAAACAAGTCACACAACAGAAGTAGTGTAACCAGGTCACTCTCTCAAATCAGCAAGAGGAAAGTGTCCGTTTATTAGTTCCAAGCAATCATTATAGCATATTAATTAGCATAGAATACAATTTAGCAAGCTAAATTCTGCCTGATGTCTACTCAAACACAGTGCAAATTATCTCCTTTGACCATTTGGCCATTAGTGTTCAGGTGTAGCCTGACCTGAACAGACTCACTATATTCTTAGAATTAGTGACCTGCAGCTTTTCTGAACAGTAAAAAAATAAAAACAGACATTGAACAACATCATCAAACAGGTAATTTCAACTTTAGATTTCGATTTTGTACTGTATGAACCATGGCTAGGAATAACAGAGGCACAGGCAAAATTTTTAAAACTATGTGTGCAAACGCTAGAAGCCTAGGAGACAAAATTCCTGATCTAATCGCAATAATGACAAGGGATGACCTAGACATTGTGGCTATCACAGAGACATGGTGGAATGAGAACCATGGCTGGGACGTAGCTATACCAGGATACAATTTATTTAGGAAGGACAGAATGGGAAGAATCGGAGGAGGGGTAGCAATGTATGTAAAGAAAAGCATAAATGCTACTTTAATACAAAACATTGAAGAAAAAACTGAGGCCCTTTGGGTGACCATAGAAATGGGGGAGAAGGACATTATTCGTACTGGGGTCATCTATAGGCCACCAGGCCAGGGGCAGGATTTGGACAGGAGCCTATTGCTTGATGTCACTAAAATGGCTTTAAAGGGAGAAGTCATAATCATGGGAGACTTTAATCTACCTGATGTGAATTGGGAGGAGTCTTTTGCAAGATCATCTACAAGTGGCAAATTTCTAAATTCCCTACAGGGAGCCTCTCTCAAGCAATTGGTGAGGGAGCCTACTCGCAAAGACTCAATATTAGATTTAATACTCACAAATGGTGACAGGATATCAGACATATATGTGGGTGAGAACCTGGGATCCAGTGATCATCAAGCAGTATGGTTTAGTATCAAGGCAGGGTCCAACTCCAGTCACACAAAAACTAAGGTGTTGGATTTTAGGAAGGCTGACTTTGCAAAAATGGGGAGATGTTTAAGCGACTCATTAGCGGATTGGACGAACTTGAAAGGAGTGCAGGAGAGGTGGAGAAAATTAAAAAGTGCAATACTAAAGGCAACGGACCTTTGTATCAAAAGGGTTAAGAAAAGTACCAGGAAAAGGAAGCCAGTGTGGTTTACAAAAGAGGTATCAACTAGTGTAAAAGCAAAAAAGATGGCCTTTAGGACATACAAGCAGACTCAAAATAATAATGACAAAGAAGTGTATCTTGCCAGACGCAAAGAGGCTAAGAAAGTGATCAGGCGTGCCAAGGCACAAGCTGAGGAGAAAATGGCTCAGTCGGTAGATAAAGGAAACAAAACTTTTTTTAAGTATATAAATGAAAGGAGAAAATCAAATGGAGGAATAATAAGACTGCGGACAGACACTGAGAATTTGGTGGAGGGAGACAAGGCAATTGCAGATCATCTAAATAATTACTTTTGCTCTGTATTCACTATAGAAGGAGAAGGGAAGGGACCACAGTTAAGTTGCAAGGACATTCATAAAAATAAGGTAGATGGAGGTACATTTACTAGGGAGAAAGTCCTAACAGAACTTTCAAGACTGAAAGTGGATAAATCAATGGGGCCAGACGGAGTGCATCCAAGGATACTAAAAGAACTAAAAGATGTGTTGGTAGCGCCATTAACAGATTTATTCAATCAGTCACTAGATACAGGTGCAGTTCCAGAGGACTGGAGAAAAGCAAATGTAGTTCCACTGCACAAAAGCGGAAGCAAAGAAGAAGCAAGTAACTACAGACCAGTGAGCCTTACATCAGTAGTAGGGAAAATAATGGAAACACTATTAAAAGAAAGAATAGTGGAATATCTTAAATTAAACAACTTACAGGATCCAAAACAGCATGGTTTTACTGCAGGGAGATCATGCCAAACAAGTCTCATTGACTTTTTTGACTCCGTGACCAAAATACTAGATGAAGGGGGGGCTGTAGATGTGGCATATCTAGACTTTAATAAGGCATTTGACACTGTCCCACATCGCAGGCTGCTAAATAAACTTGAAAGTGTGGGATTGGATTATAAAACAATTAAATGGATAAGAACCTGGTTGCAGGATAGGAAACAGACATTTGTCGTAAATGGAGTGCATTCTATGGAGGGACATGTTACCAGTGGAGTACCCCAGGGATCTGTACTTGGACCAGTGCTCTTTAATATCTTTGTTAGTGACATTGCAAATGGTATTGAAGGGAAAGTATGCCTTTTTGCAGATGATACAAAGATATGCAACAGAGTAGACACACCAGGAGGGGTAAATCAAATGACTGATGATCTAAGTAAACTTGAGAATTGGTCAAGAGAATGGCAACTACAGTGTAATGCTAAAAAATGCAAAATTATGCACTTGGGACTCAAAAACCCAAAGGCTCAATATAGTATCAAGGGTACTATAATGGAAACTACTGAGGAGGAAAGAGATCTAGGAGTCACTATTTCAAGTGACTTAAAGGCAGGGAGGCAATGTAACAAAGCAATGAGGAAGGCTAGTCAGATGCTTGGTTGCATAGGGAGAGGAATCAGTAGCAGAAAAAAAGACGTAATAATGCCACTTTATAGGTCATTGGTACGACCTCATCTGGAATACTGTGTCCAGTTCTGGAGGCCATATCTTCAGAAGGATATAAATACATTGGAGAGTGTTCAAAGAAGGGCAACTAAAATGGTTCATGGCCTACATCACAAAACTTACCTGGATAGACTAAAAGATCTTAACATGTATAGTTTGGAGCAGAGAAGGGAAAGGGGGGACATGATAGAAATCTTCAAATATATCAAGGGTTTTAACATAGTACAGGTGGGAAATTTTCTTCAAAGGAAAACAAGTAATAAAACACGAGGACATGCACTGAAACTGGAGGGAGGTAGGTTCAGGGGAAATGTTAGAAAGAATTACTTCACAGAAAGGGTAGTGGATAAGTGGAATAGCCTCCCATCAGAGGTGGTAGAGGCTAAGACAGTAGAACAATTTAAACATGCTTGGGATAGGCATATGAATATCCTTACAAAGAAATAAGGATTAAAAAGGGTTGAGTTTACCTGAAGGGTAAAAAAGGGGCAGACAAGATGGGCCAAATGGTTCTTATCTGCCGTCAAATTCTATGTTTCTATGTTTCTATGTTAAATTCTTATAGGTTGATTATCATAACTGTACCCAGTCTCTCCTACACAGAATTCCCTGATTGTTCTTAAACAATAGCTGTTCTTGATAGTTCTACGATACAATTCTACAGATACATTTGTGGACACAAACAAGGTTCAGCTGGATACCTAATAAGATGCCATTGTTGAGATCCAAGTAGAACAGTACATCCAAACCACAAATCTCTAGTAAATATAACTGTCAGTTTATCATTCTCATATTGTGAAATTGAAAACGTGTGGTTTTGCTGTGGTTTTCCAAAGGTTTTCCTTTAATAAACCTAATAGCTTGTAAACTGCACAAAAATATGCAAAAAAATTTATTATTGGTCAAATTAACAAATGTAAACTATGGTCACATCACATTTGTCCTAACTAAATGGAATTTGGCCTTAGTTTCGTGAATGGATCAAGTTGTGTTCCCTTCCTCTCCCTAGAAATTTCAGAGATTCATCAGACAGGGATGCCTTCTGTCTGCTACTCTGTGGCTATATTGACTGAGCCTCTAGCAGCTAGCATAATGCTACCAGATATCATGTGATCCTATCTCATTAAACACAGTCTTACAAGTCATTGATACACTTGGCTCATACTGTGGCCTCAAGATAAGCTACTACAAATCTTTTATACTCCAGACTGACCCAGGTCCTTAATGAAATGTAATAAAACTTGCCTATGTGGTCTGGCAAAAGTTTTGTATTCATTTTCCTAATTGTTGGAGGGGAGCACTCAAATGTGCTGTCTTCTTGTCTGCTGTCCCTTGACAGGAATAGTACCAATGTCAACAGTGTGACCCCTATACACCACTACTGCACATGCAAAACTTTTTGTACACTTCTGGACTTAGATACATGCCAATGAAATGAATACAGTTTTACTGTATAGAAACTGCTGCTGTGTATGAACTCTACACGTTCTTGTATATATTGCATTTACCCTGCAGAACCAGTGTGTATGAGCAGCCATATTTTTCCCCAGACACTGCTCGTAATCTATAATGTATTTTAGAACTCTGTTTTGGGGATTTTTTTTTTATGTTTATTATTTGTTTTTGGTTTGGCGACCCTCGTTTGTAAAAAGGCTTTTTCCCCTTTTTACAGATTAAAGTATTTTTGGATTTGAATTGGTGATCACCTTGATGATCTTGACAATTCTCTAATTTGTGTGTGTAATGGAACATAGTCACTCTCCTATATATTGAACAGCAACAGAAAATGGCTATATATATTTGTACGAACTGTTTAGGGTTAACATTTGGAGACGCCTTAAAAAAAGAAAATGCTAAAGTACAGTACATGTGTGGATAAAACCACATTCATTGTGAGTGGGGTATGCCCTCTTCATTGTATATACACGTTCCCAAAAGAAGAGTAAAAAGATACCTTTGCATGCTTCCTCATCCCTCCTTTAGAGGTGAGCGATGTACTCTATAAACAACACCAACCAGTTTGCCAGAAAAAAAACACTTGTGTAAACCGTTTGAATACAAAATTGATGCATATTGAAGATTTCTTTTTTTTTCCATTTTGTGTTTTTTCACGTTTATTAAGCAAAATACATCACTTCATGAGTATCAGTGGACATCACAAGATCCATCCCACTTCACCATTCCTCAACTACAGGATTCATACAGTGAATTTAAGGGACGTATCACACCCCACAAACTTTTGAACTTTTTATTTATATGTCACATTACCTTGTTTGTCACTAATTGCGCCACTTGATCAAGTCAATTCCTTTCTTTCTGCACTTTGCTTTATATATGGTGACATATTTAGGGTTTTGACAGGTCTCCAAGCAGCATTGCACTATCATTTTGTTTTACAAGCTCTCTGCCAAGCACACTTCTAATTGTGTCAATCACCCAGATACACAGTTCTCCATCACTTTCCAGAGGTCACACACCTCACTCTCTTTCTCCTCCCCTAGCTTCACCATAGAGTTGATTGGAGGATTGAGACTTACAAACCTTCTGGAAAGGGTATCCGCATTAAGGCACTGTTTCCCCGGGCAATGCCACACCTCAAACCTAAATGGCTGTAAGGCCAAAAACCAATGGGGTCATACTAGAATTCACTTCTTTGTTAGTGTGTATCCATTTCAAGGGCATATGGTCTGTGATCAACACAAACTCTCGTCCCAACAAATAATATTTTAAGGACTAGACTGCCCACATAACTGGCAAGCATTTCTGATCTAGAGGTAAGTGCTTGCGCCATCTGGGCAGTAATTTTCAACTAAGAAGGAGGATAAGTTTCTCCTCCCCATCTACCTCTTGGGAAAGGACTACTTTTAATCCTGTCTCAGAAGCATCCATCTGCAACACAAACTGTTTTTAAAGATGGGAGCTTGCAAGAGAGGCTTTGTACATAAAGCTCACGTCAAATCCTGCCAAGCAGTTTTCACTGGTCTAGACCAGGTTATCTTGTAGGGGAACTGTTTTTTTAGACATTCGATTAGTGAAGTTGCTGTAGTGATAAAATCCCATATAAACTTATGGTAATAACAAACTAGACCAAGAAATGTCCTAAGCTGCGAATTACATTCGGGTATACACCAAGTGAGGACTACTTCTACCTTACAAGGCTACGGTTTACCTTGTCCTCTGCCTACAATGTACCACAAATACTTTAATTAACACTGCCTCTACCTTTGGAAGGAGTGTCCTCCCAGTCAGAGCTAAAGATCACGATGTCATCTAAATATGTGGCTGCATATTCCATATGGGGCCACAGAAACATGTTCATAGCTCTCTGAAAGGTTGCTGGGGCACCATGTAAACCAAATGGAAGTACTTTATACTGGAATACTGTAAACCCTCCGGGGTAGAGAAGGCTGTTTTTGCTTTAGTAGCTTCAGTCAATGGAATCTGCCAATACTGTTTTGTTAAATCAAGTGGAAAGATACTGACTGCTAAATTTTGACTAGCTCATCAACCCAGGGCATAGCGTAAGAATCCAAGGGAGAGATTAAATTTAAGGAAGTCATTTAAAAATCTTAAAGCACCCAAAGGCTTAGGTACTAAGACAATGAGATTATTCCACTCCCTGCTTCATTCCTCTATGACCCTGTGTGTGCCAAATGTGACAAGGAATCACATAGACTGGATTGAAATGAATTCTGGTTCTTTATTTGTAGCAGGTAAACAGCATACCAGGTTAACAGCTTGGCAATTCTTAGGTTACAACAATGCAGTTCTCAGGTTACAGCAAAGGTAGGTTTCAGCCGGCAACACACACATTAATCCGCACATTCCCCCCAGCCTATTGCCCAGCTGATAAAAGGCTTTGGGAACCCTGAGCCTCTGCTCTGGACAAACATATAAAAAGAAGTATCAGGTGTTGTTAATTAAACAGTGATTCACAATAATGTACATTTTAGGAAAACTGAACTGAATCTCAATAGCCCTGCTGTTGCTCTAGAACTTGCACTGGATCTTCCCCATTAACCTCATGTAGAAGTATGCTGTCCCTACCACAGCATCCTGAAAATTAAGCTATGGCCCCCACAGAGCCCTGATCTCAACATTGAGTCTGTCTTGGATAACATGAAGAAAAAGAAGGATTTGAGCAAGGCTATATCCACAGAAGATCTCTGATTAGTTCAAAAACTGTATGCAAGTGTACCTAGAAGAATTGATACTGTTTTAAAGGTATGATTTGATTTAAGTTTATCTTCTGCTCATTCTGTTTGCATTTGGTTAATTAATAAAAAAATAAATTATTACTTCTATGTTTGAAAACTTTCTTACTTCCCATCCTTTTTACCACTTCATCCAAAAACTTTTGCACATCACTATATGTTTATAGACATATAGTAATTTTGGACTTGAGGAGCCTGCACACTGCATGCATCGAGAGTTAAGTGTCTGTTTTTTCCTTTATTGCTCATCTCCCTGATCTCACAGTGAGATAATACATACCTTGTCTGCATAGTTCAAAAACAGTCCCTAGAAATATATTTCTCAAAATAAATTCTATGTACGCAACCCTTACAGTTTTATTATATGTTTAGATTTTGCTTCCAGCTTGTACATATTAGCTTCTAATTTACTTAGTATACCTAAAATACAGCATACACAGACATCCTACTGGCTCCCTTTCCTCGCCTTTCATGCTGCAATCTCTTTTGGTGCCAAAAGCCACCCCCTTTTAAAAGCTCCACTCAATGGCTCCCCACTTCACATCAATCAAGCAGCCCTGCAATAACTCAGACTCAAGTAACACAGGAGGCGGTGCACTGCAGGGAGAAGGGACAACAGTTCCCTGCAAAACTCTGTCTGTACCGCTACTTCCATCTGACTCCTATTGCATTTTGCCTAACTGTGCTGACACACCCGGGTGTCCTCTAAGTGAGGTCTACATATACTGGGAGCCCTTAGCTATAATTAATAATTGTAATTAGGTTTATAAGTCTTACTGTACTGCTACATCTAAAAAGAATCTTTTAAAATTACTTATACCCAAATGTAGATGAGCCCCAAAGCAGTTAGTTAGAGCTACTATACTTGCTAAAGTGCTGGGAAATGGTGCTGATGATTCAAATTAAATTGATCTATCTCTCATTCCCTTTTTCCCCAAAAATATAACAGTGTAATGTGGGCTAGGTTAGGACTAATGAGGGAGAGAGGAAGATTGCTGCTATTTCAGGGAGTCTCCTGCAGAAAGCAGGAGGGTAGGCAACTATGCTATACCATTACTGTCTATAGAGCCTGGACCACTCATTCAGCTCAGCAGCCCCCTCAGACATTTGGGAATTGAGCACAGGTATTTCCCTACAAGCATAGTAGTTGTCTAGCCATATTCCCTGCTGCAGGGTGTCCGGACGCTTGAGTGGCCAGGAATGCCCCCCTCAGTTGACTGGTGACATGCGGAAGAGGGGTAGGTGGATGCAGGAAAGCACTCCCTGCTTTGTGCACGATGGGAAACCGGAAGTTTGGGTGTGGGCTTTCCGTCGATCGGGACTCTGGCACCCAACATGTGGGGAAATGGACTGGCAAGTAATGTATATATACTTCTTTGTGTATAGGATACTCGTGAAGTACATTTCTTGTTAAGACTAATAGCTTGAGGATGGGGTTGCAAGGATATATAGCTCTGCTACACAGCAATTTAGCCGTGCAGCGTTTCCATGGGACAAACCGCTGGTTTGCCCAGCAGTGTGTAAGCAGTTTTGCCTTTGGTGACATTGTTCATGCTGTGTGGTATCCAGTCCACAGAGTTGATATACTTGGTACACGTCTCTGTATGCTGTACCCTGGATGTTTACTTCCATCCATTAAAATATCTTGTTTAATGCACCATGAAGCGCACTTTTGTACTTGCTTTTGTTTAGACACACACAATATATATTCAGGGTTTTTATAAAAAGTAATGAGACCGAATTCGGGAAAAAAAATTATTGAAGATGTTGCTACAAACAATTACTATTCTTCAAAATAAGACCATTGTGCGTCAACACACTTCTGCCAATGAGTTATCCACGCTTGGAAGGTGCCCTGGAAGTCCTTTTCCGGAACGTCTTTAAGTAGCACGTCAAAACCGCTTTGATCTCTGCTATGGTCCCATGGCAGTGTCCTTTGAGGGCTGTCTTCACTTGGGGGAACAGGAAAAATGTCCGCCGGGGCCAGATCGGGACTGTAGTGGGCCTGGGGAAAGCATTGAGGTGCCATTCCGGGCCAGGTAGTTGTTGACTACAAAGCAGGTGTGGCTTGGTACATTGTCATGATGCAGCTTCCAATTGGCGGCAATGCACTTTCTGGATCATGGCCAAACACAGAATTTAATGGTGTATCTCTGTTCAATAAAACATTGCATTTTTAAGCTTCAACCGAGCCTAGGGACAGGGGTCCACTAAAACCATGATACGGACCACATGGAAGCTCATAGGCGACTGATGCTCAGTGCGTGTTGGAGCCCCCTCCATCAAACCCGACTGGAGCATGCAAGCTGCAACTCACAGTCGCGTCTGGAAAAAATAGGTCTCATTACTTTTTATACAAACCCTGTATCTATATTAGTGAGGGGCCCTAATGCACTGCTTTGCCTGGGGACCCTAATGCTCTTAAGATGGCCCTGATTAAACTTAGCCCCAATGGCATACATGGTCCACATCTTACATAACATCATGTTATACGTAACATTGAGCATGTCACAACACATCTGGAAGACACAAGAGGAGGCAGAATGACAACATGTGACTGACGGGTGAATTGCGTTTAGCCAGCTATTATTACTGTTAAACTGTATCCTGGAAGCAATTTTTGTGCTCTAAAATGTACAGGCATATTCTACCTAGGGGGTAGGGGGGCTTAATAATCTCAAGATGGGACTTTATCACCATGGAGGTCTGGGTCTCCCCTTCTGTATTTAGATATCTGAGACCACTGAGATCCATGGTTTGATTCGGTCTATATTTCAATTCAATATTGATATTTGATTGTAACAACAGACAGACTTGGAGGTAAGTGGGCCCTGCTGCAAGCTTACAATTTATAGATTTTCAACCGCATTCGATGCCGATTCGATCCTGATGCACGGAATAAAATTTGAATAGAAAAATAGACTGTGCAGGCAAGACTATCTGTACTATGTATTCCAATTAGAATGTATTTTGCTTGCAGTTCGATCCCGATTCAATCCCGATTTGATCTTAATCAAATCAGGATCGAATTGCAAGCAAAATTGCACCATGTGAACTCCCCTTCAGGGACCAGTCGGTAATGAAAAAGGAAAGGGCATTTAAATATGGGGTGGGTGGAAGACAGGTCCCCTATGGTCTATAAGGCACTAAGAAAAGGCCTGGAATCAGATTGTACAGTATAAAAAGTGAATTGACACATCTAATTTGTAAGTAGCAGGTGCTACAAACTCATTGGAGCAAAGTGGTCAAATACTTTAATAATATATAGAATTGTTCATTCAGTCTATTATACACAGGCTGAACAGCAAAACCACGCACATAGTTGTTTTTTCTATTTGTAAAATCATTTTTCTGATTCTCATTGTTTTGGTCATAAAGTGGTTAATTTTACTGGGACTTGACAGTTTATGCAAATAATGTAGATGGGAACTGTCTCTAGCCAAATAGATAGTGATGGTGCATTCCAAAAAATAATCTTTAAAAATGTTGATGTGATCAGTGGCCTCTCACCGTGATGTAACTTTCTCTGACAGTGTAAATGCAAAATTAAAGCAGGAAATTGAAAGCAGAGTGAGCCAGAAGGTGTTTTCATCACTGACTCTTTCCTTTCTTCTCTTCAATTTTATTCTCTTCACCTCTAGAAATGATGTGTGCTTTTTATTTATTTCAACTTGTCAACAGTAAGCAATTGGCATGGATGTTTCCCTAGCAACTTTCAACACTTAATTTTTAACACTTTGTTCTTTTAAAAAAGGTACAGTAAATGTCTGTACGAGAATGGACTGCAAAATGGTAAACATTTGTTTATGCAGTAGGCGCAAGATTTGGCTGTCTGTACTCAGGGGCAGATTACCCATTAGGCAACCTGAGGCCCCCTGGTCCACGGGGGATCAGTTCTACACCTGGGTATCCTGAAGCTTTTATTTAGGAGTGGAGCAGGGCTTTCTGAGTCTGCCATAGGTGCCGCAACTACTTCATTTTAGATACATACCACGTTACATAGTAGGTCAGACTGAATAAAGACATTCACCCATCACGTTCAATCTGTTTTACCTAGACTCATAGGAGTAATGGGCCCTACACACATAGCGATGTGTGTAGGGCGACCTAGCTATGCTAGGTCGGGCTGTGCTGCGCCGCTATCGCATAGCACACAGAGCTGACAGCCCACACACAGAGCGAGCTGTCAGCTCTGTGTGCTAAGCGAGCAGACAGCGCCAGTGTTCTCCGGTAGGAGAACCCTGCCGATGCCGAGATTGATGGACACTGTCCCCAATATAGTCCCCACACACACACCGATGTGAGGGCATTTTCTAAGCGACTTTGCCAAACTAAGCAAAATCGCTTAGAAAATGCCTTAATATCGGCATGTGTGTAGGCCGTATTAGTCCTAGATTTGATAGCCTCTCCCAGGATTATACATTTTTATTCCATCATTGGCATAACTAGTTTGTTGGATTTGGCCTCATTTAACCCGTTGAACCTTTTTCTAGACCATAACTTGTTGATTATAGCCCTGAATGTTAATATCCGACAAGTACTTGTCCAACCTTATCTTAAATGTATGTAATGTATCTGATATCACCACCTCCAAAGGTAGTGAGTTACACTCCTTTACTGCCCTCACCATGAAGAACCCATTCCTGCTAAGGGAATGAACCCTCCTCTAGTTTAAGTGGATGCCCAGGGCCGGCCCTAGGCATAGGCAGGCTAGGCAATTGCCTAGGGCAGCAGCCTATGCCTAGGGGCAGCATCATTACGTTCAGCAGTGGCATATTTAGCATGCCGCAACCCCCGCGCTGGCTTGGAGGAGCCAGGACCGAAGGGGGTCTGCGAGGCGCTCTCCCTGACTTGCCTTCTCTCCTGCTGTGCAGGATAAGAGAGGGCGCTGGGGTCACGGAGCTGCGCTGATTTCTTCTGTCTCCAGTCCCTGCGTGTCCTCTCAGGTCTGCTAGAGCTCACAGTGTCACACACTGGATTAAGGGATAGTCTGTAAACTATTTTCCACTTTACAAGTGTATTCAAACACTCTGGATTACACTTAGTGGCAAGTAGTTTGCAGACTGTCCCTTACTTCCAGCATGACTCGTGAGACTTTGTTTACAGGGTGGACTCTCTGGAGCCTAAGCAGCATGGAGCATAACGGGTGTTCCAGAGGGGGTGAGTGTCACACACAGTGTGTTACAGTGTGTGTGTGTGTATATCCCCTGTTAACTATGCAAAACACAGGTGTCATTTTTTCATCTGTATTAGATATCTATATATTGATACCTATATTTAATTTTTTATTTCATTTTTTTTTTATTTCCCTGTTTTGGCACTCAGAAGAGGGGGCGCTACAATTATTTTTGGGGGGAGCAAAATTTATAGTTACGCCACTGAGCTGGGGCTGGGCGACAATCCACTCTTTACATACTTTTCGCCACAGGCCCGCATACATAGCTCGCCGGATCACCACGGCCGCCTCCAGCTGCCCTGTTAATGATGTCAGGCGGAGCTTACTGTTTATCACGTCCGCCCGGCCAGACGCGGGACACCCCCACATGACGCATGCGGTGACGTGGGCAGCAGGCGGCTCAGTGCTCGCCGTTACATCTCACTCTGTCCCACCTTCTCCAGCCACCACGGTGCATGCTGGGAGTAGTGGAGGAGGGACAGTGAGCCACGCAGCAGCAAATTCTGTGTTATGGTGGCAGGTGCGACGCCACTGTCATCAGCGCCTGTATATACTATATATATATATATATATATATATATACAGTTATACAGTATGTATATATATATATATATATATATATATATATATATATATATGAACTGGCACTTCAGGGCTTAGGTAGAGCCAGAGTAACTTGCCCCGGTGCCTGCAGTTAGGAACTTTGCAGCTCCAAATGTATACTTCCAAGAAAAGGGCACTCAGGGACTCCAGATAGGTGAAACAAACGGACTGGTTTGACAACCTATGACTGAGCAATAAATCAGTCCGTTTGTTTCACCTATCTGGAGTCCCTGAGTGCCCTTTTCTTGGAAGTATATATATATATATATATATATATCTCCTCTCACCACCCGCAGGTGGCACAGGCAGCACACAGGTAATAAAGTTACTCCGACAGGGCAATCTCTTGCAACATTTCAAATTTCATTAATTCGTCATCAGTCATAACACCAAATTAAAAACACTGACCTTATATCCCCATCACCCAGTGCACGTAATCCACACTTCCGACCAGGAATTCCCCACGTCATCAGTATACATCCACCTCTCGCCCCGTCACCATGGAGACGCAAGACACCTCTCCATGGTGACGGGGCATTACGTAATAGGCATTACGGTATGTAATATGTGTAATGGGCATTACAATGTGTAATATTATCTGTAATGGGCATTACGGTGTGTAACATGTGTAATGGGCATTACGGCATGTGATATTATGTGTAATTGGCATTACGGTGTTTAGTATTATGTGTAATGGGCATTACGGTGTGTGGCTTATGTATAATGGGCAGTACAGTTTTGGTATAATGTGTAATGGGCATTATGGTGTGTGGCATAATTTGTAATGAGCATTACGGTGTGTGTCATTATGTATAATGGGTACCACAGTGTTTGGTATAATGTGTAATGGGCATTACGGTGTGTGATTTTATGTGTAATATGCATTATGGTATGTGATACGTTTTCACGGCCCCACTCACCATTTCCACGTGAGGTAGAAATGGTGAGTGCGGGGGGGTCAGTTGAATATTTGGTGGTGGTATCATCTGCTAGGGGGCGCCAACAAAAATCTTGCCTAGGGCATCAAATTGGATAAGGCCGGCTCTGTGGATGCCCTCTTGTTTTGGGCATCGACATTAAGGTAAAGAGGGTGCTTGATAGTTCCTTATATTGCCCCTTGATAGATTTATACATCTTAAGCATGTTTCCTCTTAAATTTATTTTTTCAAGTGTATTCATTCCTAGTTTTACTAATCTGTCTTCATAACACATGTTCTCCAACCCTTTAATTAGCTTAGTTGCCCTTTGCTGAAGCTTTCCCAAAGTTAATAATATAGGCAGCCTGCAGCTATATTAGCCAATAGTAAAGGCAGGGGTTTATAACGCGTGGCTCAATCAGAACCTCTTGTGAGGAAAGCCTGAATGTATTACCCTTGTACATTACCAGGGTAGCTGACATGAAAGATGAAACCATAGAGCAAATGGTAAAGAGCAAAAGGGAAAAAGATGTGGATGTGACATTGTACATGCATTGAAATCACAACAATTTGCAAATGACAACGAGACATCAATGACAATCAGACAAAGTATGTTGTTGTATTCTGACTGTCGGGATCTCTGGATGTGACTTAAAAAGAGGCAGTTGCTCTGATATCACTTGTTGTTATAACAATTACATCATGTAGATTGAAATGGGTGGTGCTTACTTGATTTTTACATATGCTGCTACATGCCTTAGCTTATTATATACCAAGCATATTATATATGGTGCGGGTCGCTCACTCTCTCTTGATGCCTTAGCTTATTGTAATACACTTTCAGTAGATTTAAATGTTTACATTTTTTTTCTCTTTTATCTTTTATCACTTCCAAAATAGTCTTCATTAAAAGCATTGGTTGCCTTTGTTTCATCTATATATATGTCTAGGGTGACATTTAATGGGATGAGATTTCTCAACCAAATTCACACGTTTTTTCTGAAATCGTCAACTTAATATGATGTTAATTGCACTTAATATCGCATTTTTCCCCTGGCAATTCTCATACGGTTACCTGATGGTTTTAATTCGCACTTCATATCGCATCCAGATGTTTTTCTCATTGATAAGTACACAAATCCCTGATATAATAGGATGCGAATTTGCAATTCGCCTCTGATTTTTTACAAAAAATCGCCACATGAACAGACCAGGTTATGATGGGTGGATTTGAAACAGACCAACTTTAAAAAAAAAAATTGTTATTTTTTACACAGGTGTCCCCTACTATAATCGGAACTGCTGTGCACCAGATCCAGATCCTCTGAGCACTTTGTGCTTCATGTAGGTACCGTGCAAGGGTGTACATGGACTCCATCTTAGATCACAAGGTGGTGGGGATGTTTCAGCTGAACCGCAATAACCTCTTGTGCTAGGGACCCCATACATACAAAGAACCCTTGAAGATGGCTTGGAGGCTTACACATACATTTGCATAAATATATGTAACTAATATCTCTGAATTCTATTATCATGTAGTGTTCTAGATTGGTTACTAATACCATTCAGTGATGTGGGGAAACCATGGATTTTTACTTACACAGTATTACCCCACCTTTCCATGCACCTGAATGGTATTAATAAACACCTGCCACTATCTTTATGCTTAGCATGTCAAGAGTGACCATGTAGGCATTCATCATGAATTGCACCCAGAAGAATGATGATGAGGTGAAAGCGGAGGCTGTATATGCCTTTCATCTATTATAAGACATACAAATCATTTAAGGAATGTTCAGTGAGGGTAACATCAGGTGGTGCAAGATGCAAGCTGGATTTAATCGAGTCCGATAGTGCTTTATTGGGAGACTTTGCACTGCCGGCTCCTCTGCTTGTCATTCTGCTAATTTGATGTTCTGCTGGACACAGGAGGTGGCATATTCAAATTGCTTAGTTTACAATATATAAACTTGCCTTTTTTCAGTAGGAAGAAGCTAGAGTATTAAACAACACTCCTACGGTAGGAGTTTGACCGGCATCCCACACCTCCATTCGATTACATTCCACTGCTAGTCTCCATTGTTTTTGTGTACTATATGTTAGAGTTTGTTTCCAGTCCCAATCCTTATCTATAAAGTTACTGCTCCATTAATCAGACCCTGTTTGTTTTCTACTCTAAAGCCTACTATGCTAGAAACAAACTCACATGTTTGCAACCTATGTTCTAAGGGCCTAATTCAGCATGGAAAGCTAGTTCGAAAAAGCAGTTGCCGGCGATCAAAAAGTTGCCACTCATACAAAAAAGAACTGCCCATTGCAAAATTGCAAATGCATCACATTCCGAAATATTGAACAGTTTTTCCATCTGGAAAAAGTCTAGGGTTTACAATAATCTGTTAAAGAACCAGGCTGGAGGTGGTCATCGCCGACTTCAGAGACCCACCAAAAACACCTGGGCATGACTACATGCTGTGAAAAACAAACACTCCTAGAAACTGCCAAACTTCCACATTAAACACTGGCTTCCTGTCAATCAAACTGCAACTTCTATGTGACTGCTATGGATATTTATTCACTAATTGCGACCGTGCATGTGCAATGTGAATGCTTCACATGCTGCAAACAGATTGCAAATTCTCTAATTAGTGATCCATGCAGAATTAGACCCTGAGTGCGGCAAAGCCCGAACTCTGTTACAGGGATCACCAGCTGCCACCCTGTCACAGTGGCCGGGCGACATTGGACCCTTGTTTGCAGCAGCTGCAGAAACCAATGCGGTCAAACCTGGCAAGTGAGCTCTGTGTTCCCATTCACTGTGACATTATTCTGCTCCTGCTTTAGAGGTGGGCACCAAACACACCACAATGATTAATGGGAAAACAATTGATTACATTTACGTAGATGCTGTGGTGCATGGACAATTTGAAAAGGACTGATATATGCCGAAGGTAGTTTTAAGGTAGGAACCTTTAACCGCAGATGCCAAGTTGATAGCTACATACTATCCCTGGTTTTAAAGTGGGGAGTTTACTTCCTTTTCCTACAGTATCTTCAAAAAATTGATCCAAGAAAAGTCTGTTCTCCTTTGCATTTAACAGTATTCATAAACAGCTGTAAGAGATACTGTCCAATAGTCTGGCAATTCAGTTAGAATAGGATGTAATCCTATATTCTTATAGGATATAATTCTCTAGAATTATAGGATAAAGAAAGGGGAGCCACCAGAAGTCTTATTGAAAAGAATATTATATGCAAACTCAGCCTACGTTAACAAGGAGACCCAATTATCCTGGTTGGTGGAAATATAAACTCTCCGAAACCCTCCAAATATTGGCTTACTTGCTCCATCTCTCCATTACTATGAGGGTGGGGCTGAAGAAGGTTGATGTTAAACCGCGTTCCAGAAGTTGTAAATAAACTGTTAGAATAATTGTCCTTAGTGAACCCTGAACATTTCTCCATTAACTTTGGTGCAGAGGGTAAATCCTTTAGTGAAATGAAGTGAGCAGCCTTTGTAAATATGATGTACTGTATAACCAGCTTGTGTTGAATCCACAACAGGAGGGAAAATCTGTAATTAAATATATGGACAATCTGGCACTGGTAGTTGATGTAGGGAACATCACATTGATGTAGGGAGGGGTAGAATCTTATGCTGAGTTCTGATACCATAGGCTGCTACAAAGTACTTAACAACAAATATTCGGCTACCAATAATCCCATAAAATTAGCTACACAGTCTTCCTCACCCATGGCCAGTGAAACTTGAATAAATGCCGACTGGAATATTTTCAAAAATGGTTCAAGTGATTAAAAAATTATGGGCATTATTATTAGTAATAATGGTCAGTTATGCAGACATTGAGCTGTTTTGAGATATTTTAGGTTCAGTGTCAACTAGCCCCATCCAACTGGTTTAGTTGGAGTTCTCCAACTTTTACAAACAATTAATTTACAACAACTCATCTATTGCAGATCCTATCACCAGAAAGGGTCAAGATACTAGGTTTTGGTTTACTAAATCAGAAGAAGCATTATTTCGATTGAAGCAATATAATAGGAGCTGCAATAGATGAGTGACAGAGACAGAAATCTAGGAAGCCATTATGCTTATGCATTTACATTGAATTTGATAAGCTATCTCATGTCCATGATTCTTTTTCATTTACGACTTAAGAAGAGGGATCAATATGGAATGGAAATTACATGGGCCTCAGCTGGACACAGTCACTGTGCTTCTTACTCCAAATTTTAAACAAATGTGTAAATAATCAGTTTTAAAAAAGCTTTAGAGTTTAGAAACACTTTCAATCTATGCAGTGAAGCCCATTTAGTAATTTCAATCCCCTAACACAAATATTTGAGAATATACTTCATATTTATTTTAAAGAGGCCTAGATACTGTGGTACCTTCAATTATATTTTAAGTAGAGATGTGCACCGAACCCATGTTTTGGTTTTGAATTTGGTTTCGGTTCTTTCATCTTCATGTTTTGTTTTTTCAAAACCACCCGCAAATGTTTTGGTTTTGGATCTATAATTTTTAAACATTTGCTTATAGCAGCTAATATCATGTCATTTTAGTCTGTTTTTGTTCTAATAGTATAATTAATCTCATCTTTCAGTCAATTTTGACAAACTTAAAGCTCACAATATTATTCACCAATAGAGGACCAAGACTAGCTATCCAAAAAAGTGATAGAGCAACAGCAGAAATACATGGCACTTAATTTAAGAATATAGCACATCTTTGAAACATTACGCTCTTCAACCCTTGTTAGGAATCCATGATGATTAACATTGCTTTCCAACCCTTTTTGGGAATCCATGACTATATTATATTAATAATATATTATTTTCTGATTAAAAATGTGTTGCAAATTTGTAATGTATTAGAGCAATATCCAATGAAAATGTTTGTCTATGAAAAAAGACTGTTCCCAATGCCCCCTAAAATATGGTCCTTTAAGAAAAAAAAGTGATGTAAGATGTAGTTGTCCATGGGACCTCCCACCTACACATACTCTATAGCAGGCATGTCCAACGTTGGCCCTCCAGATGTTGTGAAACTACACATCCCAGCATGCTTGGCAATAGTTATAGCATTATCTAATAGCAAAACTGTGGCAATGCATGCTGGGATGTGTAGTTTCACAACATCTGGAGGGCCAACGTTGGACATGCCTGCTCTATAGTAAAGAGGACATGCACAATTTAACAAACCAACCCCATCAGTGACATGGACTGATCATTTTGTGGCTGAAGTGCTTGGTTGTCAGATCATTGCAATTTTTGGGAAAGACTGCTCCCGATCATTAATGAGGATATTGGTTATTAGGGTGTTTGTGTGGAGATTACATGTGCTGGTCCAAACTGCTGGTAGTTGATGCTGGCCTTCTAAATTTCATGAACTCAATGCAAATGACGTAACAGGGAGGAGATGCCTAGATGGTTAACATCCCTACCTCTACTTACTTTGGTCTAACAAATGAAAGGGATGCCTTAACAAATAGGCAACCTATTAACATAAAGTTGCAAACAAGATGCATTGTAATGGAAACAGTTGAATGAAAATATGTTCAATGTTACCTTTTTAGAAGTTATTCCAAAACTACGAACAGATATTATAATTTTTTTATTGACTATTCCATCTACTTAACAGAAAATATTAAATTCTCAGGAACATATGACTAGAAAGGATAAAACATTTTAACTTTCATTTACATAGAGACAAGACAAAGTTTGTTTGCGGTTAGAAGACCTACTGTACTATTGTACTTAGATAAAACGATTGTGATTGTGACTACTGTATTCAACATTTGTACAAATTCAAACCAAAGCATGGCGAGCAAAGCGTTACACTAATTGGGGATCCAAGTTCTACGAGATAAAAATTGACACCCCAATAAACTTAAAAAACAAATATCGACCATTTAATGTGTCAACCATTTCCACGGCTGCCGTTTGCTTCCGATTACCATTTCCCAATGTCAACCTTATGTATGTCAACCTAGAAACTGTCAAACTTTTCAACAATCAGCAAAATACGGATAAATCCTTTTGTGAAGCTCACTTTATAGTCCTCATTGGGTGAGATGTTTAAACAAACAGGAAAAAATGTATGAATTGCAATCATATAAATAATAATCATATATTTACAATGACTTCATGTTGCATGCTCTGGTGAGGAATGCATGCTAAACCAGGGAGACACACCATGCAAAATGCATATAACAGTGTGTACTTACAGTCAGACAACCATCTTCAAAAGGTTTATGAAAAAGCAACTGGTAAGCCGTGTACACACAGTGAGATATTGGGTAATGGCAATTTTTTTGGCTAGATGCACTAGAGATTTTGACTAAGCCATTTTGTCTAATGATAGTCTTTGATATTGTCAAAATTGCCTTGACTGCACAGTCTATCTATGCTAGGCGATACTGTCTTAGCGGCACCACGCATCGGTATCGTAAGTAGGGCAAACACTGGTAGATTTTGACTTATCTTCTAGGTGATTTTAACTATCTACTCAAAATCTCCTGTCAAAATTGCACCTTCTGTATACCCCTTATCAGACCATCTGTATACACAGCCATGTACGTAAATATATCTGTATATATTTAAGCCATTGGATACCCTGTGGGGCCAATGTAATATGTGAACAACAACGTTCATAGATATATTAGGGGATACACAACTGCCAATGTGCTTGTGATATACCAGCTGTTTGATTGAATAGCCAATATATCGTTTAGTGTGTACACATTTTAAGAATATATAATAGCACTGCAATGGTACTATATGCCCTTAATCTTCTATTCCACTGCTTCATATTACAGGAAGTGGCCAAGGGGTTTCTCAAATCCTTATGGGTATAATCAAATCATATATCATCATATAAGTTTTGTGTTTATCCCAATATTAGTATGACATCAAAATGTATTGATATCTACATAAAAAGCTTATATATTTTGTAAGTCCCATTCAACTATTTGAGTATCAACACAGAATTGTACCTTATGCATGTCATATAATTTATAGTGCTCAAAGAATTAGAAAAAAATATTTAAAGCCATGGAATACAGAACTTTAAACTGGTGTGCCTGTAATAGACAAGCATAAAAGTACACAAAAGTATGTTTCTCTGTTATTATGGTTTTTGTGCCACAGAGTGAGGGTTAAACTGGCAGCAAATCAGCGACCATCTGCACAACCACAGATGAATTGTGGGATTGGACCTAAAATAATGCAGGCCCGCATGTTACTGTAGTAGCAGGGAAACACTCCATTACACTGTACTGGCACGGGGAGGAGGAAGATCTGTGGTTATTATTGACAAAATTTCAAAGTGCATTAGATGGCAGGTTTTGGCAGGCAGTTCAGAAAATGACTGGTGAACGAAGTTTTTTTTCTCTCTCTCTTCTTTGAAAGAGTATTTTTATTGAAGTTGTTATATTGTACTGTCATTTCAGGACAAAGTACTGTGCTCTGCTTTTGAATAACCCATGGATCTTTTCTTTCTGCTTTACCACCTGCTTTCTAGCAGGATCCCTTTTCTCCCTATACATTTTCCCTTTTCACACTAAACATAATAAGTCTTTATATTGGTTAAAATAAAATAATTTCAATGGAATTAGAGATGTTCCGATTGGCAGTTTTAGCGTTCTGCCCCTTCCATTCAATAAGCTATTATTTTTCATAATACAACATCAGTGTCTTTAGAATTACAGAGAAGTGGAACTTAATTGCATAATATATGTCCTTGGCTTTACAAGTAGACAAATATTCTGTAGCAAACAAATCACTGTAGGCGTTAACTCATTGTGGCTTAATTTCTCAGAATTTGAGCATTTATAGAAAACTTTCTATTTTACCATGTAATAAAAGTGCACCCACCAACTGTAGTGGAGGCAGCCATATTGGCGTACAGAAAACCTTCATGAAGATGCAGTCTATGAGCTCATTAAGAAGTAGTGTATGCTGAACCTGTAAAGACTTTAATCCAGGTCTCTGCATTACTGTAAGGCGGACTTTGTGCAGTAAGCCACTCGTGCCTTCAACAACTTTTGGCTTAATTATATTGCCATTAAACAAGTGCAGCATTGCACTGGACAGGTGGATTAACATTCAGTGACTCTTAATGAATTGACAGCACATTCATCATCCTCTAAGCCTACAGCAGGTAAATTGTTTTTTTGCAACTGGATTTGCTTACTGCCAGATCATTGTTGTGTTTCCGACATCTTCATTAGTTCCCAGAATTAAAGGTACCTTGCAGTGGCGGCTCCTGCCTTTAGACTTAAGGGGGGCTGCAATTGCCTGGGTACTGCTCATTGCAAAAGGAACACAAAATACAGATAATCTACTTTAAATCACCTTAAACTATGGAATAAAGTAACCTTGAATGTGATTGTTCTGTACCAGTGTTTTGTGCATATACTGTAAACATACGATGTACCCATATGCACAGTGGCGCAAGTTCGTCCCAGTTGCCCGGAGGCAAGATAAATATTGGTGCCCCCCCCCCCTAACACACACACCATCTCATATAAATATATGTATGCATGTGTGTATGTTATGGATATTATATTTAGAATAAAGAGAGTGTGACATCTATGGTCCTGCTAAGAGGAGGAGTCAGCCACAGAAGCAATATCTACAGCTTTCAATTAACGGATTCAAACTCGCAGGGGAGGAGAGGTGCCCCCTAAGGAGCAGGAGCCTGG
This sequence comes from Crinia signifera, assembly GCF_055691185.1. Taxonomy (NCBI): domain Eukaryota; kingdom Metazoa; phylum Chordata; class Amphibia; order Anura; family Myobatrachidae; genus Crinia; species Crinia signifera. The sequence continues at coordinate 151,741,406 of NC_139222.1, read as the reverse complement.
CGGCAGATGACTCCATTGCCTCCGAGAGTTCTGCCTCTGCATATGCACACAAACACAGGTACAGAGCAAAATACACACTTTCAATAATGTTAATATTAATTAAAGTACAGACAATTATACTCCTAATAAAGATCTACACACAAATAATAGTTTAAATAAATATTATTCACAGAGGCTCAAATACTACATATGCATATCTTCTTTCTTGAGTGACTCACTGAAGTCTGGGCATGCTCACTGCAGAGGATTGCTTCTGTTGGGCTGCACAGGCAGTGGCCCAAGGAAGCACTGTAGCTCCGGTGATGTGCACAGAATCTCCACACAATGATACTGAGCGCTGATTGTATATTCGGTACTGCTGCTGAGCCTGTAGGGGGATTACCAAAAAATAATCTGGCCAATTAGACACACAAGACACACAAACATAAAACAAGAACTCCCCCCTAAGTATTACAAGTATGCAGTTGCAGACTTTCATTACTCTTTAGCAGAGCCAGTTAGTAGGTTTAGAAAGGTCAGAGTTCAAGTCCCCACAAACATGTGCACATTGATATTGTGGTTATACTTATTGTAATCCAGGGGTATTAGTGGCTTGTAGCTTCAGCGACGAATTTCTCCGACCGCCCACACTGCGGTCATATCCGAGATCAATCCTATTTGCTGGATAAAATATCAGCCTGAAAGTCCCCTCTCAACGCGTTTCTCCGCCTACGTCCTTCAGCAGCTTCCTCAGGAGAATGTGCACAGAATGGCTTCATGCTGGAAAGCTATTGCTGTCAACACTCCATGTACTGGCAGCCCAAGTGTAGGAAGATTTTTCAGTCCTCTGTATGATGGGCAGTAGCAGCTTCCATTCCCCACATGAGAGTAGGTCACACATGGAGCCTGGTGTTGTGACACCTAACAGGAAAGACATATGTGATCATGTGACACATGAGGACTGGGAGAGAACCAGCAGAGAGCTCCCGAAGTAGATCCCGTAACAACTCCCCCTACCACCACCAAACAGGGGGGGTGTAAAGAATACTTACCACCTGGGTGTCAGGATTCTGCACATTGGGATGGCGCTTTTCTACTTCTAACCACCAGCCTCCTTACACTGCAATCCAATGTGTGTGTGTCCTCGCAGAACACCTGCACCCCCCCCCCATGTACCGCACCTAATGTCTGATACACACTAGAACGATCCTGATTGTTAGTAGATTGTTAGCAGATTGTGCGATGTTTGCACGATCTGTTGGAGCACACTATCTGCTAAAGATCTGTATCCGATCCGATCCCAATCTGATCTGAGTCTGTATCCAGTTGAATAAATCTTTTACAGATCCTACCTGCAGCAGGTAGGATCTGTAAAATGACCAACGACAGTGGGGACGCGCATCGGATTGGAATCGGATCGGAATTGGATCTAAACATGAAAAAACATGCCCAATCTACATAAAATCTACATATAATCAGTTGGAATTGGATCCAGATTGATGGTATTGAGCCCTAATCGTTCTGGTGTGTACCCTACATAACTCGCATTAAACACTGCACCCACCCACCCACACACACACACACACACAGTTGTCTTGTGCTTGAGAAGGATTTCAACAGAGAGGGTTGATCCCAAAAGTCTTGTAACTGGGAGAAAAATTATGTATTGTGTGTACATAAGATGAAAACAAATACAAGTGAGCTGTTTTTATGTGTTATTACAAATAAATAAATACACATAATGTTCCCTTTTTTGGGTGGAATTCTACAGGACAACTTCCTCTAAAATCTCCAGCAGGGAGAAAAAACAACAAGGACAACTCATCAATTGTAATTTAAGGAACTTTACATAAGCTGAAATCAGCCAGAAAACTCACCAAGATAAGAGCTGAAGATGTTGTGCAGAGAGGAGGCGTCGAATTTGGATATATACAGTATGTTTATGGCTTTATATGTTAGTATAAGTATTTTATTTTGGTTCTAGTAGTAGTTCTAGTAGAGACAGCCAGTGTAGGACAGCAACATTTTAATTATCAGGTTTTATCCTATAAGACTCACTGGGCGGGATTCTCTAATAACTCCGGCTGCACATCGCCGGCACTCGCAGTGTTAATAATCGCATATGCAGTAACATATGCGATCATTAACACAAAAGCGATGGCCGGCGATGTGCAGTGGGTCCCTCCCTGAACCCTTACTTGCTTTGTGGGTGCTCCGTTTCCACCTCCCTGCACCCGGAAGCTGTGCAGGGAGGAGGCGGTCACTGGTCCGGGCAGCACAGCAGGAATCTACCCGGACACAGGTGAGGGGAGGGCAGCTCGTATCGGCGGGGGTGCGCAAGGTGGCGGGGACACGAAGGGAAGCCTATAGGCTTCTATGGAGTTACGCCATCTAGAACTGGCGTAACCCCCTGCAGCGAATCCCCAGTGGTGGGGCTTTGCTGCATATGAAAATGTGGTAAAAACCCCGAAAACTGGGTTTTTACAGCATTTTTAGTTTGGAGAATCCCGCCAACTGTTCCTTTACATACATCAAAAAGACATCCTTTGCATACATCAAAAATAGTACATACAGTAGCTGCAATAACCAACCCCAGTCAGATCCCAGAGTTCTTCCTACACAATAACCATCCTGTCTGTCTTTTGCAAAGGACAACTAATAAGCATAAGTGACACAAACAATAAAAATATGCTCTAATGTTCATTTGAAAAAATATATAGTGTAATATATTAAAATGAGAACACTGTATTGATTAACTTTTGTATGTATCAAGGAGAAGTACTTTTCTTCTGGATACTTAAACAAGTAAGTATATACTTTTGCTTTTACAGCACATAATACTTAACAAGCGTATCAGTAGATATTAGTTCATTGTTTGTGTAGATAAAGTAGGTAAATCGTAAGTCTAGTGTGGGGGTTCCCAAATTGTGCAGACCAAGGAGTTCCATAGATTTAGAGCAACAAAGCTGAAAACTCGACCCCCAGATGAATTCAAGGAGATATTAGGTACAGATTTTAGTCCATCATTTGCAGATTGCAGTAATCAAGCAGGACAGTAAGGAATTAGAAGCTGTTTCAAGTACTGTGGGCCTTGGTCATGAAGGGCTTTGAAAGTAAGAAAGCTAATCTTGAAAACAAATCGCCAGTGAAGGAACTAGAGAATGGGTGTAATGTGGCTGGACGAGGTCTGGTTTGTTAATAGCCTGGCAGCTGCATTTTGTAATTGCAATTGCACTCTTTTAATGTGTGATACAGTATGTTCAATAAAAACATGTTAAAAAAAATAGTGAATGCTGTTTCTCACCCAGGACACTGAAGCCAAACACCAAAATTAACAAAATAGATTACTTAGATTAGCACAGATATCCAAACTTTAAAACCAAAACCAGCCATATCTAGTTTTATGATAATTGTTCTAATAATTTTTTTTTTTTACTTTTATTTAGATTTTACCCCCAAATTAGCACAAGTTCAGGTATAACTGGATTTGTGTTAGTGGCAATTTAAAACACATGACAGCCAGATTGCCAAAAATATCCTTAAAACTGGGGAAATCAGAATGTGCACATCTCTACAATAAACAAAATAAAATGATTTATTAAGATAACCAGTATTGTAGTAGTATTATTCCCAATTGGCCTAATATGTAGCCAGATGTCTAAAGCTTCAAAAACGTCAGGAGTGAAAAATACCAAGCCAATAAACTTCTGTCATTTCTCAAACTCAGCCGTAACGTGATAGATAGAAGCTGGTTGGCTGGTTGATTATTACTCCCCATTTTATCACTATTTGAAGCTTGATACATCTGGCCTTAAATCCCTTATTATAATTTCTCAAAAGGGTTCTTTGAATTTCACAGTAATACCTATTTCTACAAATACTGTAAAATAACCAGGTCTCAGATAATTCAATAACAAGTTTATAGTGGGTTATATTAGAGGGAAATACAATTAGCCAAGGGTGATTACTCCTGGGTAAATGGGAGGAGTTATTAAATCAGCCATCTGTGGTAAGTCTGTAATTAGGCACCAGACACCACTTAACATCTTGCATCTCCTGGGGCAGAGCATTCGGAAGCTTTCAAATTTGTGAGGACAATTACTAGGCACATGAACCTACTGTACCTACAGTAGGTCATGTGGAAAAAATACTGTTGGCTGCATCTGTACTGTAAGCAGCCTATTCAGGCAACTGGGTTCCAAGTTTAGAATGAAGGTCAGCCTTGATCTGATAATATATCACAATGGTTTTTACACAGGAAAACTAAATACAAAATAGTTGTAATAAAAACAAATTTCAGGGAGCAGTTTTATGAATTTGAAATGATTTTGGTAAGAAATATAAAGCACAGCCAATGTGTACGTCATATTTCCTTTTGTGCCTTTGATAAAGAGCCATCTGCCTTCCTCATTTTTTGCTGGACCTATATGAAAGGGATATGGGATGCAAAGAGAACAGCCAAACCTCCTGATTGACCACTCTAATTATCATCGTGGAACACTACGGAATACTTATGATTTAGTCATTTTGTGGTAGAAAGAATGTTTACATATGAGTTTACTAAAAAAATGATCTAGAAATATTTCACATTTTTAAAAAGTATGTGGTGCTCTGATGTAGCCTGCACTGTGGAATAATGACATAAGTGTAGTGCTATCGTGCAAAATGTAACTACTGTATACATTATATCTCCTGTAATACAGCGCAATTTGCATCGCTATATACCAGATACCATTATCACTTGAAAAATCACATGCACAACCCAAGATAACATAAATCCGATCTGGGGCTGTGTTTAACTGTTCTCCCGCCGGCTTTTCATAGCAGTATTTAGAGTAATTTGTCACCATCACTGGAGTGGATTATCTGATGATAGGTACACAGGCTGTGCAATTACTCCTTTGCCATTTCGAAAGCTTGTAATAGCCCTGGGTTATAATCACTGATCAAGCCTTCTCATGGGTGAGTGGATTATTCGTACCTAACTGATTTTCATTATACATATTGGGATTGCCTGGATGCAATTTAAACACATAAAGGATTAAATCTGATCACTACGGAGAGGATTGCCAGCACAAAAGGACTGGGGTAGTTGCTTGTAGAGAAAACAAGCAATATGATTTGTAATGTCATTTTGTTTCAGTTACGTGGAAGCATTGGATTTCATTATGACATTTCAGGTCTCAGTAATCAGGCTTGATGGTCCAATATGCCCTCTTTTACAAAGTGCCTGCTGTTGTGTCCAGTACAGATCTGATGACCCATAAAACAGCTGTTAAAACAGTGAAATCATAAGCAGCTGTGTCAGAATGTACAGAATATAATATCTGCCTGATCTACAATCACAATTTATTCTACATAGCAATAAATCGTGGTGAGTATGGGTAAAAACAGATGACCACGGATGTCTTTTTATGTTATTTAACCAATGAATTATGTGGATATTTATTGGGAAAAAATGGGTACTTATGTAGTATCTGGGCTGCCGATTTTTTGATTGTATGCCTTAAGTTAAGGCATACAATCAGATGCGATGCGATATCGCATCGCATCGCATCGCATGCGACCATCGGATGCGATGACCCGATTTTTCCATAGGAATCAATGTTAAAATGGACTGAGTCCATTTTAACATGGAATTCAATGGGAAAAAGGGGTCCTTTTCATACCCCTACTATCCAAGTGGGCATGGAGTTGGATATAAACCTGTGGCGAGCGTAGCGATCCACCGAGCCCGAAGCGTGGCGAGCGAACGGTATTCTGTGTCCCCTCGCGGGGCTCGCTACGCTCGCCACGCTTCGGGCTCGGTGGCTCGCTACGCTCGCCACAGGTTTATATCCAACTCCATGCCCACTTGGATAGTAGGGGTATGAAAAGGACCCCTTTTTCCCATTGAATTCCATGTTAAAATGGAATCAGTCCATTTTAACATTGATTCCTATGGAAAAATCGGGTCATCGCATCGCATCGCATCCGATGGTCGCATGCGATGCGATGCGATGTACCCGATTTAGAAATCGGCAGCCCAGATACTACATAAGTACCAAAAAATGTCCAAGGCGCTAGGGAACGCTAGTGTGTGATGTGTATCCCAGCAGCCACTATGAGGGAGGAATACAAGCCTCCAAACTACAGCAAAGAATTGGAAGGATGTGAGGCATTTACTAATACATTTGAAAACAATAAATGAAAGTTATAACAAAAACAAGCAATTTATTAATAACAACATATATGCACAGACACTACAAAATGGAAACGAATATAGAAATTAAATTAAAAAGGTAAATAATAATAAATGTACCCGAGAGTAAAACATATTTAAGAATAATAGCTCATGATGGAAAGTAGCACACTTGCTCTTTTTGGTGTATCCACTCAATATATGAGTGGCCTTAAGTTCTTGATCCTATAATGATTAGTTTTTCCTTGTAAGAGCGGCTGGGTTCCGGCCACTGGCTTAGGCCAATGGCGATATGACTGGCAGGGTGTCCTGTATGGGAGGTTCCTCTGGAAAATGTGTATTTATTTTTTTTTGCAAAGGAATTGATAGAAAGTTACAGATTAAGCACAATGATGCATGGTGTGATGAGTGCCCTGAATCTCTTGTATCATTCCTGCATGTATTGCATTTTTATTATAGATGAGCAGTCCAGGTTTTCTGAAAACTGAGCCCTCCCAAACTTTGGAGTTCCAAGTAGAATGAACTCCGTCATGTTTTGAGATGTGTGCTGCCGATTGTGTTTTGGTTTTGGTTATACTGTAGTTCGTCATCAGGTTTTGGTTTTGCCAAAACCACTCTCAATGGTTTTGGATCTGTATTTGGGGATGGGAAAAGAAAAGCTAGATGGAGCAGATGCCAACACAAATGTAGGTGTGACAGGCTGACTGACACGGTGTGGTGTTGTACCTGGTTTCCAGATGATGGGTGGGTTCAGCACTCAGTAACTTCTTCTTCCTTAGCAGGAGCCTGTGGCAGAAGGATGAACACCCCAAGCAATACACACAATAACTAACATACACAAAGGCGGTGACAATAATATTTATTAACTAGGGAACTGGTCGCCGCTGCAAGTCAATTTAGGTTAAAAGTTAGGTAAATGCAACAAGCATCACGTTACAAGATATACAATCAAAGGCAATGCAGTTAATAAGGCTTTGGTGGTAAATATGATAACAATTAATCATTCAGGCAAACAGTCACTATACTACTATGCTATCTATACCATTAAAGTTATTCAGAGCATTAACTGTCCTGCTCTTAAATGTCCTCCAAGGATAATGAAGAGTTTAATTGGAACTGTGCACGATTGTTTGTAATCCACAAATAGGGGGCGATGTAGATCATGCATGTCATATCAGAGTCACCAATAGAGGGCGCATTGGATGTAGGCAATGACAGTTCCTACCAATTGAGGGCGCTTTGCAATAACAGCTCTCACCAATGTGTGTAGAAAGTGGCTGAAGAAATATATATATATGCATCCAAAGTTTAAGGTCACGTGTATAAATAAACAATGTCATTTATAATCTTGGGCAATAGTCACACACTTTTCTCTCTGAATGGCAATCTCCCCTCCACAAACTTGTGCAAGTGTTCTTTTAGTTTGAGATAGGTTGGTAGCTGGCCCAAACACTCCCTTTAAATGGCTTGATCAGGGATCACAGGCATCTATTGATAGTACTCACTCAGTCTCCCACACAACACTGTGTCCGGCTGCAGGATTCCTCTCTGTGAACAGGACTTCCCACTCTGCACTGGCTGTTAGATACACGCCGTGACAGGGGTTTCTCCCAAATTGCTTTCCATGCTTCTTTAGGGCTGTAAGCAGATGGCTGCAGTGACACTGCTATCAGCACTCTGTCTGGGGATGTCTCAACACTCACCCCCACATGCATCACCAGTCCTGGCTTCTGTGATCCTTCCAGTTTCTCACATGGGCTCTCTGTCACACCATGCTGCTGCTTCTCTCTCTCTCTCCTACACGTGCTGCCTGCCTGGCTGACCTCTCACCTCTCCTTCCTGCATCCCAGCAGGCTTCTCTCTGCAGGACATGATTAGAGCAGCCAGCAGGGTCCTAGTGCTGGCCAGGTTAGTTTAACCCTTGCAGCTCTGATTACAGGGAAGGGGTTTTACTGGGCAGCTCTTGCAACCAACCTGCAGTGGGGTGCCACATAGGCATGATTTGAGGTCAAATAATTCTACACCCTCAAGGTATGCCCAAGCATTGCAATGGCTTCCTTTTTTACAGGTGGCTAACTTACACAAAGAACAATCTCAATATCCTGATCCTCATCATCCTCATCCGCAGTAGCCTCAAATAGTATACAAAAATCCCCCTTATACTGTACATCATTATTATCATTTTCATCATCATCTTTACTTGTACTGCTCATCCCACATTTACAGATAGTGCAGAGAAATGGTGGAAGGAGACGAAGGAGGCTTTTATATGAGCACAGTTTGAGGAATATCAGATTCACAAAAAGCTAACAAGGACACCCCTAGATTCGCAAGTTAGTACTTCAGCCTTATTGTTCTTTTTGGGGGGACTAATTTGTTGTTTTTTAATTGACATCTCTACCCCCATTTTTAACAATGTTACATATTTTAATTTCAGGAGCCCTTTCCTAAACTTTCTGCCCCCCCTGGACCACCTTTACTATATTTTGTAGTACAATTGTGACTGGCAGCAGCAATGGCACTAGTACTTGGCAGCTTTTCCCGCTCTTCTTGATCATGATTCATATTGACTTTTGTGCTTATATTTATGGGAACACTGTGGGGTAGAGCACCTACAGCACACACAAGTTCTGCAAAAAAGAAAAACAACATGCCACATTGCTTACTATGTTTCCAGCTCACTTTAACAAAGGCTGTAAACAAGGAGAAACCTTTTGACTGATGGTGTCAAGCTCACTGCTAAGCTGTGCCTGTCAGGGTAAAAAATAAGCATTAGAGAGGGATCATATCAGTGTCGAGCTTTACTGAAAGGAAAAGATAGAGACTGCCACCTTTATGAGCACTAACAAGTTACCCTTTTCAGGCTTTGTGATGGGCCAAGCAATTCCCAAATATTCGTAGACATATAAAGAGGCACTTCTAGTGAGTAGGAGGGGCGTGTGCAGACTCTGAGGCCCCTCCTCTCTAGCCAGCAGCACTGTATACACTGGGCACTAGAGTCACTAGGGCAGGGGTGGCCAAACCTGTCTTCAAGATCTACCAACATGTTTCTCAGGCAACCATAGTAGGAATAAATGCAGCATGTATGGAATGACTACAGCTGTGCACCAGCTAGGTAATTTGATAAACTAGGACCATTAGTAGATCTCGAGGACCAGTTTGGCCCCCTGCACTAGGGGATCCTAGCACTGCCTTAGAGCGTACTGCACATGTGTAGGTCTCTGGGAAAATGTCACGGCAGCCATTTACACAGTGATTTTCTTACTGTGCATGCGCAAATCACCTGGAACATAGCCACAGCGCCGTTTTAATGTTGATTTCTGCAATGCTGCTACTGATGATGCAGTACTCTGGAGGGTAAATGTTGAAAAAAATGGGTGAATGATGTGCACTGCACACACTGTCCTATTCTAAATAGGCCAGTGAACATATACAGTATATTACCAGTGTACAGGGCGCTCATCCTTTGGGCCATATATCAAGGGTACTCCTTGCACCCACTATAGCTACGCCCATGTATAAAAGAGAACACAAACACATATAAGAATAATAAGCAATAACATATACACTGTATGTTTAATGAAATGCAGTAACTCAAAAACAGAATAGTATCATACAACACAAATTGAACACAGGATATCTGATTCCTAATTCATATGTTGGACAGAATACATCAACTCCTATGTAGAACATCATATACCAACAAACACATATGTAAAACAGAATATACTATCCAATGCTGTATGTAACATAATACAGCAAAACATTTGTTGAACAGAATACAACTACATATACAGTACAGTAAGTATATGGAGAATAAAGCAGGAAATTCTGTTAATGATCAAAGTGCATTTAGATAATGTCTCCCTTAGTAATCCTGAAATACTGTAGTCATGACATTTAATGAATAAGTCATAAATGTTTATGAATCTCTCAACTTGAACATTTGGTTAATTAGAGCCATCATGAATATCCCATAAATTGCAATGCTCATAAAATAAGGCTCCAGCATTCATGAATAGTTCATAAACCTTTAAAAGTTAAATCTGTAGATATGTGTCATTGCAGTCTGCAAAGTCATGTGGGCAGATTCCAAGTACATGACCTCCTCTGCACAAGATGGCTGCTGTTAGGATGTTCTGAGGTGGCCAACAAACATTATTATTACATTCATACTTATTTCTATCAACTTGTCTGTAATCAATTCATTTGGCAACAACAAAATAAAAACACAATATGGAAAGGTCGTGTCTGCTTCATTTTTATATCATACTATAGGAAGGAATAGATAGATAGATAGATAGATAGATAGATAGATAGATAGATAGATAGATAGATAGAAGTGCATGTGGTCGCTTCATTTCTCCTTCAGCACTACTGCACAGTACAGTGTGCTGACCATGCATGCAAGAGTGGAGAGTTCTTGCTGGGGATTGATGCTACAGATCCATTTATTGCAAATCTTGCAATGTATGGCCCACAGGCTACAGCTGCTGAAGCCATCTGGAGATGGCATTAGCTGCCAAAACTACACTCCTTATAATGAAGATGCCATGAATTGTATACAGAACAAGAAAAGTACTATGCAGTCAACCACAAAATATGGGGACCATACTCACCTAATCCAAATTTTTGTAAGATCATAGATATTGGCAACTTCTATTCACTTCTAATCATATCATCATGTCATGAATTTATTTACCACACCTACTTCACTTGCCTTCCTTTGACCTCCACTCTTGAAGATACCAGAGGGAGTGACTAAAATTAAGCAAGTATGATAACCAGACTATATCAAGCAAAATGTTCATAGAAACATTTTTAAGCTGTAATTTTCTTTGGTACTATATATCTATAATCATTTCTTCTTACTATGAGACCTTACAATCAGATTGAGTTTTATTTAAGCAATATGTAGATCCTTTCATAACCCTTTCCTGTAACATTGCTGCCTGCATTGGCTATTCTGCTTCACAGTGACAGACAAAACCTACTCTATTGCTCCTGCTACTCTCACCCTTTCCCATTTTCAATTGGGTACATTACAATTTGGTAAAACACCTTATTGGCTTGTTCCGTGTCACTCCTTCTCAGACGGCGCTTCAGTTTATCAGGTTCAGTTGTGCTGCATCTCCTTCTTTTGCATTCTCTGTTTTTATATGTTCCTTGATACTGGGACTTACTTTATTTTTCATTTTTTATATAATTGAATTTTCTATTTGGAAATTGAATGAAACCTTTTGAGAAAACAGAGAGTGATTAAAAACTGTGGTGCTGCAGGTAGTCTTAGATGCAAATAAAAAAGAGTGCCATGATTAGAGTGTTGTTTTTACATGGGAAGGGGATCATTTGCTTAAGGCATTTTTTTTTTTTTAAATCTGCAATTTTCTAGTGACATGATGAATGTGCCAATTTAAGGTAACCTCTGCATTTTCATATGCTCTGTAAATCTAGGTGACGGATGAAGCTCCCATAGTGGGGATCCCTACAGTCAGTATCCTGACGTGTGGATCACGACTGCTGGTGCTACACCAAGGGGGATCCTGTCTCACAGGGGCTTTACTCCCTTGTGGGGGTCCACAACCTGTGGCAAGCGCACAAGCCATCGGGCCCGCAGTGTGGTGAGCACAGCGAGCCCGCAAGGGGCTTCTTTGTGCTCAACCCCCTGTTGGAGCACCGGCAGTCGGGATCCCGACATTGGGATACTGACTGTTGGGATCCCGACTGTCGGAGACCCATAACACACCCGTAAATCTATTGGCTAATTAAGTAATTTTAGAGCTAATTAACTTCAGAATGTATAGGCACAAAACCACCACCAATCACAGTCAGGTAAGATCTGGTGGAAGGAGGGAGATTTATTGCATCCAGTGACTACAAGGATGTACCAGCCACAAGGATGCACCTTGTATTGTGTGCCAGTCACAAGGATAATCCCGGTATTGAATGCAACTACAAAGATGCTCTCTTAGGTCACAAGAATAGTGGACAGGTGGTAAATGTTGTATTTGATTACAGATCTTTTACAATTATTTTCTTTTTTTCCCACATAGATTAAGGAGGGGAACATTGAGTGGTCAACAAACACATTATAACAAATACCAAATTTATCAGGTTTGCAGGAGGGGGGGTGTCAAAATCTTGTGTTCAATTAAAAAAAAAATATCTTAAACAATACGGACTATCAATCCGGCACCCACCTCCCTTTGTGTGGCCTGGGGAGAACCCTTTATTGGGGGGTCCCCATTGCCCCAGAGAACCCAGCAAGGGCTGACCAGTTGGGGGAATAATGTAACAGCTGCAGGGACCAATATAAAAGTGTCTGGTGACTGGTAGAGCCCGATGCTAGTTTTAAAAATACAGGGAACCTCTATGCCACTTTTTTCTTGTATTTTTGGAACCAGGACTAGCTCAAAGAGCCCAGGGCTAGTTTTTGCACAGGAGGGGGAACCCCATGCCATCTTAATTTTAACTCTTTTTCTTTTACATACAGAAGCATGCATGGATCTGACTGACCAAGGCCTGCTTCTGCACACACAAATGGCAAAAGGTGGCCTAGTATTGCCATTCTTATTTTGAGCTGAATTCACAGCTGAATTTGCTCATTCGAGTGGTTGTAAATATGGCTATGTGTTTGTCTATGGTAAAGACCTGCTATGGTAGGACTATGGTCAAGTTTAACTGATGGTCCAATAATACGTACTTGTGTTTTCCCCCATGATTTTTATTAGTAAATGAGCAAATTTGGACTAATTTTTACCTTCAGAAGTTTGCCGATGTGCGATTCGTGGTCGTGAATGGAATAGAACGGATATGAATGGGTATTTTCGTACCCATCTGATGTTAGTAAATTGCTCTCTGAAATTAAGTGTATGTTCACAGAACTGTGATGAAAATATAATACACTGAATATCAGTGGAATACATATGAATATTTAGTGGTGGGGATGCCAATGGGCAGCATACTGACACGGGTATCCCAATGGAGGGAATCCTGACACGGGACAAATAAGTATACCTACCTTCCCCCTGCTCCTTACTTACCCTCCATCCCCAATGCTTAACCTTAACCCCAGCAACCTATCCCTAACCCTGATCCTTAGTGCCTAACCCTAATCCTTGCAAACCGATGCCAAAACTTAATCCCCTTACCCCACAGCCTTACCCTACCATGCTATCTAAGTGCCTAACCATCCCTCCCGCAGCCTAACTCTAACCCCAATGCAAACTAACCTTAAGTACCCCCCTAGTACCTAAACATCCCTCCCATAGCCTAACACTACCGCTCCCTCACATACTTACACACACATACTGTACTCATTTGTCAATGTTGGCATTCCATCACCTGTTTCCTGGGGTAGTCAGGATGCTGGCATCAGTATTATGTCTGCTGGCATCCTGTCCATCGGGATATTAAATGCATCCCACCTCAGCACCCCTACATTTCTTCTACCAGTCTAGTAACACTTTCTATCATCAATTGTTTAATGTTATTAGTGAGAGCAGAACAATTCCATAATATCCCCCTCTTCCCCATTAAATTTGCAATTGTGTCCCAAAAGAAGGTAGTAACAAATTCAGTAAATTAGACTGTGTAAGTGCTCATCATACTTTTAGAACTAGAATAACAAGATTTAGGGTAATGTAATGGTTAGTATTTATAACTAATGCTATCATTTACTCTAAGCTTTTTAACTTTATATTTCACTTGAGCATAGATGGCAGCCTTTCATAGTAATTTGCAGGGACATTTAGAAGCTGAGCAGATGCACTGAAGCATGTTTTGCAATATTACTATATCTCGGAGAACCTTGGAGCACTACAATCTTCTTTGTCATGTTTGCTCAGCTTTATTATATCATGCTATTTTGCATCTTAAAAATATTGAATTAAGCCTAGAGAATAAGAAGTAAGTGGTAAGAATTCCGTATCTAACATGGAAATATCTAACTGAAAGCCCAAATTGGGCTTTACTGTATTTAAACTGCTAACTTTCCTGTACGGGGGTATCTGGAATAGATGAAGCACCATTGACGCATTCCTAAACTTTTGTTTTGGGGCTCCGTGCTTATCGTCCTTTCTTACAAACTTTAAAATACACATTTATGGTGACATCTCCTGTTTAGCAGAAACCACAGAACATTTATTGACTTGTTTTTCACTTTTCCTTGTACATGGCGATAATCAAGACTTTGCCTTATCTCCAGATAGCTGCATGTGGTACAGCCCAAACATTTGGTGTAGTTGGGATTCTTGGATAGAAAATTAATGGGGGCCTCTAAACCCTGAGATATCATTGGTAACCAACCAATCATTTAAATGCTGTTCTCTTTGAAAGCTAGTTAGTAAAGAGGATTTAGAAAACAGCTTTATATCTGATTTGAGTCCAATATTATAGCCCATAGATTTCTAGCCATTTTCGCAATGTTCTTAATTGTCCCTTTAAGACATTGTACAAAAGGATTTTTGTTATTAGTATCCCCTCTCCTATCTTTGGCTTCTTCAAGGACAGATTTTCTGGGCAATGCCATCACTCTATTCTTTTCTTGTAATAAATCAAATTGTTTATTGCCCCCGTCTTCCTTTTTTCAATCTTGACATCGATTTCTCTCTCAGTTTCTGTCAGTGTATCGCAAAAGCAATGAACCTGCAGAAACTGGGAGAATGGAAAATCTTTTTTAGTAGACAAAGACCAGTGTTGGCTGGTATGGGGCAGAATGGTGTTACGATCAGTCTTATAAAGACCATATGCAACACCCATCCTAAATGAAATCTGCACATCTAGATAAAGAACACTGAACTCACTAATATCATAGGTGAATTTGATGGTGATATTTAGGCTGGAAATCTATGGCAAAAGTTGAACAAACTCTTGTTTCTTTTCAGACCAGATTACCAATAAGTCATCTATATACCTGCCGTGCTATGGTGTCACCCGCAAAGAAAAACCCTTCAATACATCAAACATGTAGCAATTGGCAAACACTGGAGCTACACAAGACATCATTGCATAGCCCTGGCGCTGCAGACACCATTTATTGTCAAACTTAAAATAATTCCTTTTGAGGGTAAAGGTAAACAAATACAGAAAAAAATTATAATGCAGGACCAAAACGCAGTGGGCTCTTCGTTAGTCATCTCCTTGTCACCTCCACTCCTGCTCCGTGCAGAATGTTAGTATAAAGACTAATAATGTAAAGCATGCATAAGAAGTACTGTGGTGGTATTTGAGGTAATTGCTGTAATTTTATAATCAAAGTGGTCATATCTTTCAAATAGACGCTTTGAACCTGTATTACCGGTTGAAAGTACCTATCCAGGTATTTTGAGACTTTGGAATAGATGGAATCCCTTGCCGCAATAATTGGGCAGTCAGGTTGGGGGTGACTCCCTGCTTTTATATATCTTGGGGATGATGTACAAATACTGGAGCAATAGGATGCTCTTGATATAATGCTTTCAGTGTTGAACTGAACATAGTTCCTTCTTTACCCGCATTCTGCAGAACTGATCATTCCTGATTAAATCCATTTGTGGGGTTCTCAGGCAATTAACAATAAACGTCCACATTCCCCAACTGAGAGTGGATCTCAGCTCTGTATTGCTTTAATCCCTGTGGGGGGGGGATCTTAGAATGCACACCCAATATACATGAGGTGCTATCATGCTGGGACTTGTAGTTCTGCAAAGAAAAACATGTGGTGCAGATGTACACTCCATATTATTAATCAATCAATCAATAACAGAGGTTCTTGGTATATCAATTGGCCAATAAATAATTTAATCCCTTTAATCCCTGTACACCAGTGGTTGTGCAGAGGCATATAATAATGCTTTGATCTTTGATCAAATTCTTGAGGCACTCCATTTTTTTGCGTGAAACGTTGGGATGATGGTTTTAAACTCCCAGCCTATGCATAGAACTTTGTGGTCCAGGTCCCATTTAAAACATTTAAAACATTTCAGTGAATGGTTATTAGTGATTGAACCAAGGGTAGAGGGAGGCCTGATACAGTATCTGGAACTACTTCCAATTGCTCAGTAGTTGTCAGTGGGACTTTATAATAATACTTTGTAAGCCTAATTTTTTTTGTTGAATTTATATGAGTCTACAGTATCTTCCATTTGAAGTGGTCAAAGTTAGACAAAGGATTGAAGGCTTTCTCTTAGATAGCCTGCAGATTATGGTTTCTTCTTGCTATTTGCCCCTGTTCTTGAGGTCCCTGGGTCACTGCACTTCTCTAAAGGGAATTTCTTAGTTTGGCTATTGTCCTTGGACAAAATGGGCTATATAGTTATAAAGTGATATTGTATGCCTTTTTATGTGTGTGTGTGTGTGTGTGTGTGTGTGTGTGTGTGTGTGTGTGTATATATATATATATAGCTATATATATATATAGCTATATATATATATATATATATAAAGGTAGGTGTACCTGCACTCGCACACAATTTTTTATGGCAACTGTTGGGGTGCCCCAAGGTCACACCGAGGTGTGCCAAACATATTCTCCAGATCCCTATGAAGGGACATAAAGAGAACTCGCTAATATTTTTAAACAACAAGGTGAAAAATGTAAAAAAAGCACATACCAAGTGACGCAATAAGTCCAGAAAAATCTCCAAAGTTTCAGTCCAATCACTGGGACCTTTGTCAAGGAGTAAGTCAGCCGAGGTTAGGACATCAAAAAAGTGGTCACAGAGAGTCACCGGAGTCGAGGTCCAACTGCTGCACCAGCAAATAGTGACCTGTATATAGACCTATATATAGACAGTACTTGGATTTAATAGATACACAATATAGGTAGAATTGATGGTGTCGAAAAGTCAGTTGGAAGTCTTACTCACTCGCATATCTAGTGACATTTTTCTTTCTATTAAGGGCTGCATCCCATGTAATAACTGTAAAGTTTGCCCTTTCATTAATAAGGGCTGTAATGTGTGGGATTCAGAACACAGGATTAGGGATTTCATTAATTGTAATTCTACCTATATTGTGTATCTATTAATATGCGGGTGTGGATCCAAACACATAGGGAAAACCAGACATTGTCTGGAGCTCTCTGTCCATCACTCTATTTTATTCGATTTTACCTGTATTGGAAAAACTTTTTACCATTTACAATAAATTATCCACTTTTTGGAAATCTTGTTGTCCGGAGTTGGGAATTCACTGTGCTGGCTGGGACGTGACAAAGAAACCCCTATGTGAACATAGGGAACTGGTACCAGGTCAGTACTATCTAAAATATAGTGTGTGATTGACACAGAAAATTGAAGCCTTACAAGAAACCGTGATGTGTACATAGGGACCTATCATCAGGTCAGTTGTAATCTCCTCCAGCTTGAGTAGAAGTGTAAAAGACCTTGTGGATTTGAACCTGTAAAGAAACCTTGTTTTGCACATAGGGACCAACACCAAGGTCAGTGTGGTCCCATAGTGTATATATCCTGGAACATCGGGTGCATATCATTAATTGGACCCAATCAGCGCTGGGAAGTTATCCTCTATTTGTTTTCTGACTAAATATGGAGTGATGAACCATAGTGTCTCTCGACACTTTAAAGAAGTACATGGATGTGATCCGTCCAGTCTTTCGGTTAAAGGTATAGAAAAAATACACCCAGCCAAAAGAGGAGGTGATATAGATAAATTCTTACTGAAACATGAAACATTTTAGATCCTCACCCTCAACAATACTTTAGCACCAGTTGGTCTTAACGAGGGGTATGAGATCACCCCTTTTATTAATTAATTAGTTTTTACTAATGATTGTGACATACTAATATGTGGGTCTTGTGTAACTGAGTATATGGACATCTTGAGATGTATATTAGTCATACTGTATACACATATATATATTTTACTTTTTATTGTTTTATAAAATATATTGTATGCATTACTTTATGTATATCATGTATGTTTTTATATGTGTATACCTTTTAATGCTTTGGCCAAATAATTAATTGGGTGAATTTGAATATGGCAACATTAGCCGTTGATTATATGAGTAGGTGGCATAATAAATATGCACCACATGACGGCTTACACTAACCTATGTAAAAAAACATACACTATGTAGTCCGCTATGGATAAGTAGATTACCTGTAAATCTGACGGGAAAATAATCAGGCATTGAAAGCGGCTTGAAGTCCGTTGCCCTGATTGGTTACTGGTAACCAGGCCCCCTCAAAATGATTGACAGTGGCTCACTATGTAATGACCACGAACATAAGCAGTACGCAGACCCTGTTACTCATCGGACGGCTGACCTGAACTCCGGGATCCCATGTCCATGCAGCGCAACCAGCGCATGCAGCAACAGTGACCCGGCACACTGACCAGCACGGACCGCGTGAGCTGTATTTGCCTTGTTTGGTTGTATTTTAAACCTTGTGGTAGCCAGCCCACAGAGCTTTTACTTTAGGTACGAGCATACACTTGTAGTACCTCACAGTTTTTATACTCATTTTCTATAAAATAAATCTCTTTTAATGCACCAGGAAGAGCCGTCTTCCTTTCTCTTGTTTTGCCTATATATATATATATATATATATATATATATATATATATATATATATATATATATATATATATAGTAAAAAGGCACTAGTGGGAGCATTATGTGTGTAATAATCTGTAAGGGGCATTACTATAAGAAGGAAAAATGACATACCCTTGCTCCGGGCATCCTGTCACCTACCTACTCCTCCGCTCTTCTGGAAAGACACTGCAACACTGGAAAGGTTGTACTTCCTTTAACTTGTGTGGATGAATCACCAGGATGAGAAAAAAAGATTTTGTATTTGTATTCTAATTTTTTCAAAGATTTTGCCCTTGTGTTCTAATGGCCTCAAAAGGGATAATACTTAAAAGTAACAAACAGGGGTTGCCAACACATAAGTGAGGCTAAACTGAGCAGTATTTTATGAATAAAACTGGGAAGCCTTAAGTGGTAGCATAATCAACTTTGATTTTCATCTGGGCAGGAAATTACACAAAATATTTATGAGATTGCTTTTACACAAACTGGTGCACAAACGTTCCAAAACCGAGGACCCAGGACAGGTGTGATGCATGTTGTATAAACCACAGATAATTTAGCACATTTGCACAAAAAAGAAATGTATATTGCTCCACAACATTATTTTATGCTACATTTACAGAAGGGTCCCATTTAAAATGTGTTACCACTCTAAAAGTGTGCAGGAAAAGATGCATGTAACCAAAAAAGCTCTTATTCACATATGTTCAGCAACACATCTATTTGCACGGGACATATGAGACGTGTAAAGATATGTATACGTATGTCCCATGATAGCATAGACATGTGTCTTGACAATGATAGTAGTTAAGTTTTGTAACACTATTTGTTCTCAACATAATATAATGAAGTTTCATGAATACAATAATTGTCTTTTTTAACATTAATGTCTCATTTCCCATATAATTACATAAAATCACAAAAGTGCCTCATTAACAGTATAGAGAGGATCCATGATTTATTACATTGCAATTACAGTACTTGAGTACTCCCTTACTGTACCTGCCCTATGCTTTCTGCTTCTGCACATTCCATTCAGCCTCTTCAGGAGTAAATAGATGAAAGTTAATTATATGCTTTTTTGCATATGCACTTTTAGTGTACCTGAGCCATAAGGAAATCCATACTGTATATACAGTAAGATATTATGCAGGAAAAAAATCATGCTATCACACTCAAATGAACATATATATATATATATATATATATATATCTGTGTGTATAAATACTATATATATATATATATATATATATATATATATATATATATATATATTGTATACTGTATATATACAGTGTTTGTGTGTGTACATACCGTGTAATGTAACCTATTAAGATATTACTTTTAGTGATGATGACATCATCAGTCAGAGTGGACCTAGCTTCCTGCTTCCATTTTATGTACATTTATTGCATTCATAATTTAAAGTCATGAATAGATGTAGAATCAAATGAATAATTCTTTATTAAAAAAAAACAAGTTATTTGTTTAACCCTTCAAGTCTACAGCCCTCTCTGTATCTCTGTGGCAGGCAAATCTTTTGTTCGATGTGGCATAGAATGGGTTATTATTATGCTGAAGAGGAGGCTGTTTCTATTGTTGACTAGGAAAATAGCCACTTTTTTTGTGAACTCAAATGTCTCTTTCAATAGAAGTGCAAAATGTCAGCGGCAAAAAGCAGGCCTGCCTCTCTTGTTACCATGACAACGGGCCTGCAGGCTTTGTATCAAATGGTTTGATAACCATGATGAGGTTGTAGATGTTCATGCTGTAAAATTGGTTTTACTGTTCCTAAGGAAGGCCGATTTCATTTTTAATTTATATCAGAGGAGACTTTTGTTAAGGCGAAAATGGAAGGACAGAAGGAGCGGAGGGGGGTGGAATAGAGGAGAAGCAAGAAGAGAGAGAAAGTAGATATAGGAGGGTGTGGAAATAGTAGTAAATTCAAATGGCAAGGAACTGATAGACTGAATGGCAGAACTGAGAGTCATTGGAACAAGGTACAGAGAAAGACGGAGGGAATAATGTATATGGAGAGGATGGTAAAATTAGACAAAAACTAAAGTGGGGATAATAAATAAAAAAAAAATCAGAACAGCATTATGGCTTGTTACACATTTTAAAAGGAGAGAAATGAAATACAGTAAAAATGACTTGGTTGTATTCCTTGTGAGTGATTTGCATATGAGATATATGCATATATCCCAGCATTATGTATCTGATATAGGACACTGCAGAGTGAAGGTAAAAAAGAAGTATGGGCAGATGATGTTGCCATAACTCCCTGGTCAAGACCACAACTAGGGGGGGCGGGGGGTTCTAGGGAGTCACATGCCCTGGGTGCTGGATGTTATACCCATACAAGCATGCAGGGGGGGAGGGGGGAGGCAAAATGGAGCGAAATTGCTGCCTTTCCCCAGGTTACGAAAATCCCAGTTTCAGCCCTGTCCTGGGGAAATACAAAGTCAAGCAGAAGCCTTATTTCTTCCTCTCTAGAGTTATGACTGTCCTGTACAACATGCTATATGGAATATTACACTCTCTGTGGTAAATGATAGGGATTTCAGATGTCTCTGAAAAGTTCTGTCACATAATGCCATTGAAATATAAGGTAACTTTTAATATTCAAAATTGTTTCATTTGGAGGAGCAATATTTCTTATTTTACACAAGATTTGACATCAGGAAGCTCAGGTTATATGTATGTTTAGTTACACTACATATGTAAGAATCACTTATTCATGGTAGTTACTCATACAGTATAAATACTGTATATGTTCAGTTTTCACCCTCCACATCAGTGACATGTCAATGTGATTTCTGTTGGCAGTGCCAGCTGGACATTTTACATTCTCCAAGCAGGAAGCTACAGCAGTGTCAAGTTACTATGGGGTAGATTTATTATAGCGGCGATAACAGCGCCGCTATAACAGTTCCTGCTTCGCCTCAGTAGCAAGGCAAAGCAGGAGGGCACACCGACAAGATCTACTAAAGGTGCCCACACACGCACCGATCCCGGCGGTGCGATGCTATGTGATGGGGTGCGCGCTCCTGCGGCACCTCATCGCACAGTACAAAAAGTATGTGCTGCACATACTTTTTGTACTAGCTTTCTATCGCATCGCATCGCATGCACAAGGCATACGATGCAATGCTATGTGTACTAGTTAAGCACAGAACGCACGCCGGGATCGATGCGTCTGTGGGCACCTTTAGATCTTGCCGCCAAAGGGGGGAGCGCTAACTCCCCCCTCTGGCGATGTCCCCTCCAGCTGACAGCACGTCAGTTAACACTGCAACCAGTGCTCGGTCAACATTCACAAGTTCAACATGTCAACCTTTTGCTTGTGTCAAACTTTTGTCAATGTCAACTTCGTGCATGTCAACCTTTTGTGTCAACCTTTTGACTGACGACCTAAATGGAGTCGACATATTATCCGGATACCAAGGCACTACACCCAGCAGCTAGCAAAACTTTTGCAGAGCTTCCTAGAGCTCTGTGCACACACCTTGCAGCTTGTACAGACACCCAGAGTGAACTCTCAGTATGACCAGTCCTGAGGATAGGAGATAACAAGGGGCACAATTGTACTGGTCTCTGAAGGGGCCCACATATATATACAACCACTGCCTGTGGTATGCTGATCACTGCAGCAGTCAGGAACATATTGGCCCTAGGCCTTGTAGTGAATATTCCCAGTTGGCCAACGCACCTGCGAGGCCACATGTCAGTCAGGCCCTTATTCTAATTTAGTTGATGGCTCCGAATGCGGACGGACGGCCAATGGTTGGTGTTTGCGCATGTGCAGAGGTGTATCTGCGCATGTGCGACTGCCACGCACATCTCAATACGGTGTGAATTCTGTACAATCCGAACAGGGGGTGGAGAGGGGCGTGAAGGGCTTGTGTTTTACTGTATGTGTTGGGAAAAATTTAGTCTGCGCTTTTAGCTGCCTATATTCTTTCCAAAACCAAAGGAGACCACCTAGTCTCCCTACAATGAACAATGTATGGGGAAAAATGTTTTGGAATGGGAATAAGGGCGCTCATATACAAGAACAGAAAAAAAAAAAAGAGGCTAATACTCCCCTGTAATTTCCAGTGTATCCTGATGTGATTTTTCGTTGTGCTTCTCTTGTTGAGGAATATGAAATGACAGGAGAAAAAGAGAGGGCCGTTCCCCTCGTGTAATACTGTTTTTGAGTTTTAATCACTCTATCAATATAATATGGACAATACTATGATGTTATCCAATTCAATTTAATCGGGGTACCTCCCCCTTACAGTAGCACTCACAAAAATTAGCAGATCAAAATCGCATATCAGTTGATACTTCCAAGGTCATAAAACTGCAATCAGATGATAAGAGACGGGGTGCTCCCCCTAAACCATATACACACAAAGTAGTGGATTTTAGGGCGCATAGAGCAGGTTCTTTATCCACTCGGTTTCCTCTCCCCGACATAAATGGATTAAATAAATTCTGGATCCTTGTATATAAAAACAGGTATCCTTTATTGTAACATAAACAATTAAAATCAACTGGCAAGAATGGGGCTACTGAGCTGTATGGAACCAGTTAGGGCTGGACGGAATGATGTTCCACCAGGTGGAGTTCCCTTTGCCTGTGGAGGCAAACAGCTGGTGGAGCGGAAAGGACGTGGACTGGAAATGGACAAGGAACAGGGGCCTGGTAAACTTGTTCCACAAACTTGAACAAAGATGACCAATCCCCCAATAATTCAATTTACAGTACACAGTCGGCTATTGGCTACTGTGTACAGAATGGGTGGGCGGATGGGTGTGCTGGGGTGGCCTGGAATGTGTCGGAGCCAGGGGAATCAGCAGTGTCTGCTGGTCATTTTGCCTCTCTCCTGCTTCAGTTTCTCCGTTATGCATGTGACGTCATCACATCACATGCTGGCGAAGAGCCAGGGGGGGGCGCCACAAACTTTTTGGCATTGGGGAGCAAAGTTTTTAGTTACGCCACTGGGTGAGGTATTATTTGACATAGGGGTGGCCTGAAGGGGCACTTGCATGTACAACAGCACCTCTATAGTTCAAATTGGGATCAAAATTTAACCAATACTCTTCCAATGGATTTCTACAATCCTAACAATTGTAATAGGGGACAGGGTGGCTCCCACCTGGTACCACTTGACCTCTGCTAGTGGCAGTGCACCTTAATGTCTGTGAGTCTGACCCACCGTCCAATCTCACACAGCAATTACAGTAGCTGGAGCCATGCCAATCCACTATGGCCTCCGGCACACACACACTCATACCTCCCAACTTTGACGGATGAGCAGGCGGGACAATGATGATGCGCGCCTAAGGCGCGCCGACATTTTTGGGGGCGTGGCCTAATTTTGAAGGCCTAATTTTGCCCCCATTTGACGCTATGGGGGCATGACCCAGAGGCTCTGCGAGCCTCTAGCCATGCCCCCAGCCCCCTGGCTATGGGAATAGACGCTGTGCGCATGCTCACAGCGTTTATTCCCCGCTGCTTAGCAGCCGACAGGGGGGACTCCCATCAGCCCCCCCTCACCGAGGGACACTGTCGGCTGCGGGAGGGACAGCGGGACAGGCCCTGATAATCGGGACTGTCCCACTAAAATCGGGACTGTTGGGAGGTATGCACACACACAAACACAATATTTGTTTTCATTTAATTTTAAATGAGGAAGGGGGCACCAAACTCTCTGCCTCTCTGATTTGACATGTGGAGGTTTGTGGTTTGTCCCAGCAGCTTAAAGGTCTGGCGACCACTAGATCATCCACTACATCTTCAAACTAACGACCCAGATATATAAATGAATAAATGTATAAATGAATCCTGCATATTTTGATGTTGGTCACGCCTACATTTGATTTAGTGCCACCCAATTGAAGCTAATTTTAGACATTTTTCCAGGGTCACTTGGAGTTCCCAATCTGCTCCTGGCAGCAAAACAGGCAGCAGTTCTAGATGAATGTATCTGTGGGATTCAGTTATTTTTGTTTATATTGTAACACAGTGCACATGACAAATGCACATACTGCCATGGCACATGGCTGAAAGAAAGAGGAATCACACCTTGGAGAGCAACAGCCATAAAACAAAGAAGACGGTAAGTATTTGTGGCTGGAGCCAGGGGGTTGTAATGGCTGAACCTGGAGAAACATTGGAGTCTGGAGAGTTAGAATGGGGCTGGCTGGAGTGAGATTAACAATGGGGCTGGAGAGACAGAAGTGGGCTGTCTGGAGTTGTAGTGCAATAGGGGTGCTGGAAATACAGAAGTGGGCTGCATGGAGGTTGAGAGACATTGAGATGCACAATAAACAGATAGAGGCTGGCTGGAGCTATAGAATTTTAGGGGTGCAGGATAGACAGAAGCGGGCTGGCTGGAGTTACACTGGATGGCCGAAGAAACAGAAGGGGGTTGGCATGAGCTAGATACACACTGAGCTGCTACAAATGAGAATAATCTAAACAAAAGTTTACATTTTTCTCTGCATCGAAGCTTATGTTACTATGCATTATCCAGTTGTAACTTTGCTATACTGTCTGATGATGACATTGGTTATGGAACCAGACATCTTCCAGACAATGTGATCCACTATGTGAATAGTGGATACCAACTGAAGTCAATAGAGGAACTATTTTTACACTGGTTCCCTGTTGCACAGAAACTGCATATACTGTAGATTAAGAAGACTCTCAAGCGACTGGCCTGTACCTTCCATGGAACCTGAGATGGGGTTAACCCCTGAAACCTGAATGATTTATTTTACAAACCCAGGGCAAGACATCATGTCTTCAGGGGACACAACCACACAGAGTGTAGTGCTGTTTGGCTGTGGTACTAATGCTAGAAACAGTGGTAATGAAAACCTAAAATGTAAAGCAGATGCATTTATATACTGTATGACTTGTGTGCAATACAAAATATTAAATGAGTAGCAAATATTTGTCAAGTATGGGCATAGTAAAGCATTACATTTTAGACAGATTATGTAGAAGCAGCTGTCATTTGCCAGCATGAGCAAAGCACATCATTCAGACCTTTTCACTAGGCTGAAAATACTTGCAATCTAGCAAAACAGGCCTGTGCTGCCTGCTGCCCCACTGCACTGGAGAACCCTGCATTCTGGTACTTGTGGTTCTCCAAGTCCCAGCATGCAGGGGAGCTTGCTTGGCCTTGCATTCCCACTGGTTAAATACAGTATTTACTCTTAATTCTACACTGAAAGCTATAAACTCGGCACATACCAACCAGGGATGTCGGAGATAGCCCCGGCTTCTACCTAGGCTCATGGGTGTCCTGGAGGGGAGGGACCCCTTTATTGGGGGTTCCCCACTCCCACAGGAACCACTATATATATATATATATATGTCCCCCCCCCTCCGGCTATGACATACTCTTACTGACTAGTGGATCCCGGTGCTCTCTTTAAAAATATGGGGGGCACCCACATCATTTGTCCCCCATACTTTTGAAACTAGGACATGTCCAAAAGCTCAGTGCTGGTTCTTTAAATACAGGGAACCCCTATGTACTGTATGTTTGGAACCCGCAGCAGCTCAAAGAGCCCAGGTTGGTTATACTTTGAAGGGTGGACCCCAGGATGTTTTGAAGGTTTTTTTTAACTCTTTCTTTTACTTTTACACACAGAAGCACTGCATGTATCTCACTGATCTGTGCATGCTTCTACAAACTGGATTGCCAAAATGTAACATATTTTGAGCTGAGTTATCGACAGAGTTTGCCGATATGAATGATAGTAAATGTTGGTGTTGCCCTGCTGCCTATAGAAAGTTTTTCTGAGTTTGGCCAATGGTCTATTGATTTGTACATGTGTGTGTTCTACTGTGAATATTCATTGTTATTTGAGCAAACTCTGCCGTTTTCTGTGTTTAAAAAATTCGCAACCATCCGATCTTAGTAAATTTTGCTTTTACAGATACAGGGTTAGATTTAATGGGATGAGAAATTCAGAAAGTGAGAGATTTGGTGAGGAATCTCCAATTTTTTTAAAGCGGCAATCATTTACACTTCAAAATCAAACTGGTTTTGCAGTGTGAATGATTGCCGCTTTAAAAAAAACCTGGAGATTTCTTACAAAATCTCTCACTTTCTGAATGTCTCATCCTATTAAATCTCACCCACAGTATTTATTATTTAGAGATCAATATTATATTTAATTATATGGTTGTAAAAGTAAAAAATTTGCCTTTTTGTACCTTTTTGGTGAATTCAACTCACAGCCCCTGATTAAACTCATTAACTTAATTAAGAGAAGCTTCAAACTGTAACTTCTTTAAAGAACTTCACTTTAAGACTTCACTTTAAAACATTGTTTTAGAAAACAACTTTACTTTTGTCTGCAAGTTCAGATGCAACTTCCTTAACTTTAAGTCAATCCTGAGATAACTTGACTCTTGAGAGGTAAGCCCATAAGCTAAGTCAGTAGAATCCAACAGAAAAATAAACAGTCAAAAATAAAAACTCTGGAAGAAAACACCAGGTGGCAACCATTTAATGTGACCAGTGTATCAATTAAAATTAAAAATAAAAAATATTTTAATCTAAATATATTTAGAATGATTAAATTATACACTTTATTTAAATGACACAGAAGTTAACAGAAACACTGGTATTCCTACAGCATACACTGTATAGAGATACAAGTTATCTAATGCAAAATTGAGAGAAAAACTAGTTTAACATATTACATTCACTAGTAAAAAATAACTATATAATTTTTTCAATTTTATATTTAAAATAATTACCAGCCTGTCAAAATTATGGAACAACATAGCAGTAATGTCAGTGCCGGTGGCTATGAGAGCCTGAAAGAGAACAACACTGGAATTGCTTTGTTGGATGCCCTCAAGTGGCCTCTGGCATGCAAAACAGTTAAATTCCCCCAATAGAGGTGAGGAGCAGTGTTAGCCTTTCATTATATAGGATAAACATGAGTTTGTTATGTATGAATGTTCAAATTCAATAAAGTACAATAATATGCCAGGTTCAAAAAAGTTAAATAATCTTAAAATAAGGTTTATGATATGTAATGATCCATCAAGATCTTTGGGTTATTTCTCCTCTGGCTTCTACTCCATACTCCTACTCACTGCTTCATACATCTAGCCCTGTGTTTCAAACTGCGATCATCAACAATACTACTTCAGGACGAACTAAGATAAATAATCATTTATACCTAAAAAAACTTCATTTTACTTTGTTAAACTTATTGTTACCTCAAACCATATTAGATTCTTAGGGCTTTATTTAGACCTGTTAGCAAGGCTGCAATTGCAGGTGGGGCAGATGAAATGTGAATAGGAATAAAGCAACTAGAAAAGCAGGCGCTGATTTGCATATAAATGGGTATAAAATGTATGGTCGCATATATCAGATACATTTCATTTATGCTGAGCTGCAGGTCTTTTTAGATGTATCAGTGTAATACATCAAATAGTTACCTTAAACTAAGACCACATATGGGAGTTCAGGATCAGGTAGAAAAATACACCAACTAAACAATTGAAAACTCTGCGCTAATTAGCTTAATGAGCACCATGGACCATTTTCACATGCACATAACAATAGACAAATTATATTTATTAATATACAATTTTATTGGAAAATGTCAGTTTTTAGGGTGGCCACCTTATTTGTATAAAACAATAACATTTAATAAAACATAAACAGCAAAAATAGATTAAATAGATAAAGTAACACATTCTAATTAATTGGGTTGATCCCAAGAAGCAAATCAACTACAAGTGATATGTCCCATTCACATAAATAGTTCAGTCAGCCACTTACCCGCTAGTGGATGTAAGTTTGCGGCACCCGGGCCGTGCTCATCTGCCCAGAGCCTTAGGGAGAATAGATGTATGCGGCTGACACATCTCTCACCCGTGATCTTACTGGCTCCGGGTGTCGCTGGAGTGTCCAGTCACAGTACTTTCAGCTGGGAGTTCTGTAGTGGAGGAGCAGTCACCTGCTTGGTGACCTGGGGGCTGGTGGATGTGGACGGGGATCGCCTCTCTCTCCTATGTCACTGTTCTCCCTGGCTCAACTCTACAGATCTCTTGCACAGTGGTTGTAATTAGGTGGTTGTTGGACTTGAATTTGCCGTCCAATGGAAAAACAATGCGGTGCACCAATTCTGTTAGTAATGAATGTTGGAAAACTGCGCAGGGGTCAGGGTAATAATTAGATAATACATTTTATTTTAAAAATGAAAGAGTAAAAAAATTATTAAACATATAGATAATGTCATAACTGGCCTTGTTATTCAAAAATTGTCACTAATCTGATGGAATCAATATCAGTGTTAAGCCAGATCACAATTTTGGATGTAGGAAGCTGGGTAGTGAAATTTCTAACTGGTTTCGCTCTTCTAAGGAGCTTTTTCAAAGAGAAAACAAGTACCAAGAAAAGACATACACTACAGTATTTTGAAAACCACATCTTGGTACTTGCAACGTATAGTGGCTAACGACCGTCCCATACATATTGGCCCTCATTCTGCGCAGCTCACAGATTACCAAGCAGTTGAAGCTCAACCCCTCCAAATTGCCTCCCCCCCCCCCCCCTCCGCCGCCATATCTCCTCGCATCCATGCTAGGGGACGTGCTATGAAAACATTGTTTGTGCCCGCTGCTGGAGAAATCATTCGATGGTCGTTGAACCATTATGCGCATGTGCACAAGAAAAAAATCGGTCCCCCATGCGAACGCACGGGGAACCAAACTAGTCAGAATTAGGTCCTTTGATTCAATGCTAGCCTGAATATATTAATTAACTAAGGTTGAGATTGGGGTGGGGGGGAAGTGAAATGTAGAGCGAGAAAATTTTAATTTATTTTTAATGTTATTGTCTATATTATTTTCTTATAGTTTTGTTGTACTTTATGCTATAGTACAGACCGACAAATATAAAAAGACAGGATGTATACTAATTTTCAATATTATATTATTACATCCATCATCTATGAATACAAATTCTACTTTATGAAAGTTGGATGTCAATGTTCTATAATTCTCTATGATTCAACACCAAACCCATCAACATTTTCTATCTGAATTCCATTGATTCTGTATAAATCACTGTCACAACTTAACGATTTATAATAATGAAACTGTACAAAATGCATGTTGTATTAACGGTTTTATCGTATAACTTACAGTGCCTTAATAAAATAACTTTTGGGGAAAAAAAAGACATACACGACATGAAACATATAAACATTAATTCTCATGGTGTTTTACTTACCTTTCTATGACAGCCAATCTGAGTGACAGGAACAGTGTCCATTTGTTAGAATATAATGGGGAGATCACTAAACAATGCTATGCTTACCCATATTTAATTCTTTCCAGATAATTTACTTTACAATTTACTTATATTTATTGAGGGGAGAACACTGCCTGTAATCTTTCCCTAATATATCATTTAACCAGTTTAGAATCTGATCCCAAGAGTTGAAGTTCATTTAACAGTCTGCAATGTGGGACAATGTCAAAAGTCTTACTAAAGTCTAGATTACTTTAGTAACACCAGGCAAAAAAAACTCAATAAGATGTGTTTGAAATTTATCTCCCACCTGTATATTTATGCTGCTTGGGATCATGTAAATTCCTCTTTCTTTTAAGAGTCTTTCCCTACTACTCTTAAAAGGCTCACTTGTTGGTAGTTGCTTGTGTCTTCCTTGCTTCCACTTTTGTGCAGTGGGACAACATTCACTCTTTTCACAGACAATGGTGCCTGTCACGTTATAGGGCAGAATTTGAGTAAGTGGGGGCAGTGTTGGATTAAATATTTGATGAGCCAAAATCACTTATGACAGGAAAGGCCAAAGTTATACAGACATGCATAATCCCACAGACACACATACAGGTAAATAATAGAATCCTGTAAAGCATAACGGAATCTGCTGCGCTATATAAGAAACTGTAAATAAATAAATACATAGAATCTGAGATTGCTGGAGGTGCATGACACCTGCCGATGTTGGTTGGCTTTCTACTTCCGGAAGAGTCCGGGGATGGACGCATGCACGTGGAGCTCCGTCCCCCATCCACGGCCTCAGAAGTAGCGTGCAGCGTGCGGTGGAGGGGACAGAGGCAGAGAAGGCAGGCGGGCAGCGGTGACAGAGGAGTAAGGAACCATGCGCTGCAAGTGGAGGACAATGCGGCCAGAGCTGGGAGAATGCTGACCCGCACGCTGCCGCAATTCACCTGTAGTGGGCGGGTGTGAGATCATTTCACAGATGCCACTCACCCCTCCGCGCCCCCCCCCCCGGGACCCGCCGAGCACTCCGACGCACCCACCTGACTGTGGCCTCCGGAGAATTGAGGCCTGGATCAAGTGGTGCAGCCACGGCCTCTCCTGCCGGCTCTGATGCAGCCCCTGCATCACGGGTGACACAGCCGGCGCATCGCGGCCGAGAAGCAAGCGGATGCCCCCAGCAACACTGTGCATATGTATCATGTGTTAACTGTACTGTCCCTGTTTAACTGTACTGTCCCTGCTTATATTGCTACCTTCCTGGCTGCTGCAGCGACCAGTGGCACCCGCTGACGGCTGCCTAGGCACTGTGCAGCTCGGCGGGTATGTGTTCCTTGTGTGATGACTGTACTGTCCCTGCTTATATTGCTACCTACCTGGCTGCTGCAACGACCAGTGGCGCCGCTGAATGGCTGCCTAGGCACTGTGCAGCTCGGAGGGTATATGTTCCCGGTGTGATAACTGTACTGTCCCTGCTTATATTGCTACCTACCTGGCTGCCGCAACGACCAGTGGCGCTGCTGATGGCTGCCTAGGCGCTGTGCAGCTCGGCGGGTATATGTTCCCGGTGTGATAACTGTACTGTCCCTGCTTATATTGCTACCTACCTGGCTGCCGCAACGACCAGTAGCGCTGCTGATGGCTGCCTAGGCGCTGTGCAGCTTGGCGGGCATGTGATCACCGCCCATAAGTCTAAATGCTCTCAATGTAATGTGTATAATGTCTCAATGGAATGTGTGTAATGTCCCCCCCCCCCATTTCCATCCCTGCTTGATGCTGCACTGTAATCCACAAAAAATTCCTAGGGCAGTATTCAATGAGAAAGTTCTCCGTGCATGGAGAGCGTTTTATTTCGCTCTCCATGCACTCTCCGTGTTTTAGCAGAGATTCTCCCTGTTCCGGAGCCTCCTGCTCCCACTATTCAATGTATTTAAGACTCGCCGCCACTCGCGGCGAGTCTTAACCCCTGCAGCGGACGAGCGTCCGCGGCAGGGAGCTTTCAGGGAGCCGGGGGACGGAAGCAGCCAGAGAGATTAAAGTCTCCCTGGCTGCTCCAGAGGAATGTGGAGGGGAGGTGGGCTCCCCTGGACCCAGGCAGCACAGGCTGCCCCCCCCCCCCCCCTATAGCCAGCGGGGGACCCAGTATTCACTGCACCCGATCGTGCATATTAATGATCGGGTGCAGTGAATATATGAATATCTAATGAGTGGCTCGAGCGCTCCGGCCCCCTGCTGGCTGCACTGTGTAAAAAAAAAATAATAATTTTTTTTAAAATTAAATATATATTCATGTGCTATAAGCACATGAATAAAAATAACATGCCCCTTCACAGAAAAAAACCTGATTTTTTTACACCAAAATTTAAAAAAAAAACCTTTTAGTTTAAAAGTTCACATTCCAGATCTCCATCAAAAGATGGAGAATTTCTACACGGAGAGAGACGGAGAAAATCACTTAGAAAGATGGAGAATATTTCACATTGAATAGTGTTGCTCGCTTTTGGAGAGCAAAATGCTCCGTCCAAGGCGAACAAAGCACAAATTCTCCATAAAACACGGAGAATTTTTCTCATTGAATACTGCCCCTAGTGTGCCCATACATGGCCAATAAAGTTGATTCTATTCTATTCTAAATAGGCAATCCTTTACAAGGCAAATACATGCCTTATAAATGATTGGCGCTTTAAAGAAAACATCCAAGATCTGTGTACTTTATTTTTATAACAAAGCTTTGTCCGATTAATTTCAATGGACAATGCATAGATAAAAATTGCTATATTCATTTTCCAGATCAAAATTTACTAGAATCTCATTGTTATACATATTACAGAAAACAATGCTCACAATATTTTATTGGTTTAAGTATGTAAAAGTTGATTAGGTGACTTGAAAATTGCCATGTACTGTACAGTGAAAAAAAGGTAATGTCACAGAAACAGCATTTTATAGTTCTCCCTCTTAATTTTATAACTTGGAACACCATACTGTACACCCACTTTTCCATGCACCCATTAGCATGCTGATAATTAAATGTATAGCAGTGTTCCTCACATATTATATAGCAATAGAACAGTATGTATTTTAGCAGATGTTCATCATTTATTGTATGCTAGCTTTCTCATTTCACCTATCTTGCAATTTCCAAATTATTAACCAACAGGCTAAAACTGACTGAAAATACAAAGATGATTATGTGCTATTAATAATTGAATGTATAACAAAATGAGACATTCTTTGCAATACACTGGATGTAAAAAGTCCATCCAAAATTCATTGTCCATTAAAGGGTCATAAAAAACTGAATTTGGCACAGTTTGTACTACATAATCCACTGCCTTAAACAACATTCAGAATATTTTACAGGAAATTGAACAGTTAGTGGCATACATATACCTCGAACTTTGTTTAAAAAAAATGTAGACATAATAAATGTAAATGCAAAAACCAGGTCCATTGTTTCAATAAATTAATGTTGTGGAATTATTATCAGTCCTGGAATTGCTGAAGGGCACATCCTAGAGACAGACACATAGGGAGAGGAAGAGAATAGTGACAGACTCATTGGGGTGTATTTAGTAAGATGGGAGTTCTATTGAGATGGGATATTTCCCATAGCAACTAATCAGATTCTACTTCTTATTTATTTAGTACCTTCTAGAAGATAATAGATAGAATCTCATTGGTTGCTATGGGTATCATCCAATCTTCAATAGAACTCCATCACTAGGTCTATAAGCATTAGGTCAACACCACTAGGTGGAAATGCATGAAGGTCAACATGACTGACGGTCGACATGGGTTAGGTGCTGTGTTGAAATTCGGGATAAAAATAGTGAAAAACCCCATGTCGACCCTTTGACTTTCAGCCTTCCACATATCTACCTAATGTTTGTGTCGACCTAATGACCCTGTCGACCTAACCCATGTTGACCTTCAGTCACGTCAACCTTCCTGCATGCCGACCAGTAATTTCGACCTTCATGCATGTCGACCTAGTTGTGTCGATCCAGTGGTGTCGACCTAATGCTTGTCGACCTAGTTGCTGTCTATCCTATGATCCATACCCCAATGGGCTGCCTCTGTAAGCCAAAATGTACCAGCATATTTAGATGCTTATCTATATAATAAGTTGAAGAGTGTGTGTGTGTGCGTGTGTGCGTGTGCGTGTCTGTTGCATTGCGGACACACCGTGGACCCAGTGGTGTGCACCGAAGCCGTTTTTGGGAAATTTCACTTAGAAATTTAAATTGATGATCTGGGGAAAAGATCGACGACCTGGGAAACCGTTGACGTTGACAACTCAACACCTGATTTCATTGCTGTCATTGAGTATGAATGCCACATTCTAACAATATGGTGAAGGCTTTAAACAATTAGGAATAATTGAGGATATACATAGACCACACATAACACACACACGTACACATTATACACGCGCACACACACAGTACACCATATACGCACACATAGCACACAACACACACACACACATATATATATATACATAGTGCACTTCACACACTTACACATTGGACAGATACACACACCAAAACACACACATAACACACCACATGCAGTACAACACAAACCCATATACACTACAACACACACCCAAAAACAGTACAACAAACACACAGAACACATACACACATTTAAACATTGTGCAGATACAGAAACACACAGAACACACACACTTAAACATTGCCAGGATACAACACACTACACACACATATATATGTAGTGCACCTCACAAAAGTACACATTCGGCAGATACACACAACACACACACACATTACACACCACTCACAGTACAACACACACCCACATTCACTACAACACACACCCAAAAACAGTACAACACACAGACCACACACACTTAAACATTGCACAGATACACACAGCACACTACACACACATTTATACATAGCACACCTTACGCACTTACACATTGCGCAGATACACACAACACACACACACATAACATACCTCTAACAGCACAAAACACACCCACATTCACCACACACACCCAAAAAAACAGTACAACACACACAAAACACACACTTAAACATTGCACAGATACACAAAGACACAACACACACTTACACATACTGTATATACATAGCACACCTCTCACACTTACGCATTGGACAGATACATACAACACAACACACCACACACAACCACATGCACTACAACACACACAAAAACAGTACAACACACACAAAAACACAGAACACATAAAAAAGAATTTGCCATTTATTTAACACTTTGTACCGGCAAATAAAAACTGCACCTAATGTACTGTTTTTTTCTTTTTTTCCCATATCCATCTTCAGTCCTCCAGCCTGTCACTGCTCTCCCCAGTCGGT
The DNA here is from genome assembly GCF_055691185.1 of Crinia signifera. Taxonomy (NCBI): domain Eukaryota; kingdom Metazoa; phylum Chordata; class Amphibia; order Anura; family Myobatrachidae; genus Crinia; species Crinia signifera. The sequence continues at coordinate 151,706,048 of NC_139222.1, read as the reverse complement.
TGCACTGAGAAATCTTTGTCCTGGCCAATGCACCCATTGATCAATACAAAGTGGGTACACTGCACTCACCCTGTTAGTCAGTTGGATGTTAGGCACTGCTCTGCCTTAAGGGTTTCCAAGACTCTTTTGGTTCATAAATAATGTTTGGTCGAAGGGCAAGAGCGCTGCATGTATTTGTTTGAATATTATGTCACTGCTCTCCCTGGCCTCCCCGACACTATAGTGAAAATCCCATCAAATGAGGACCCCCTGTAGGTGTACCAAACCTCAATTATGCCCACAATATCCATACCCCACACCTATAGATTTGTTTCATAACCCACTCGCATCCAAACAATTATCAGTTTCAATCAGAACTTATTTTTTAATCCAACTTTCATTGCTTGATTGTACTTCTATGTACACATATTCATTTTCAAAATGTATTGAGTAAATTGTACACTTTAACATGGCAAATCTTTATCTCAGTGTTATTCTTCAACTTCTTACACTCCAAACCTTATCAATACACCCATTGATGATTGTGATGGCTGGATTGGCCCGGCGGCTGTAGGGAAGAATTTGGCCCATTGCACCCGTTCCCAGTGGTGCATTGCAGTCCAGGTAGCGTGCCTTGCATCATGACATCATGTGGCCAGGCCCGTGGACCTGCTCGCACACTCAGGGGCTGCCCCACTGTTTGGTAGAGACGGCCGGTGCATGTGTTTTACAGATCTCCAGACCTCATATACTGCTGCAGGCAGGATCGGTGAGGGGAGGGGCAGTGGCAGGGAGAACCCTGCCACCCTAGAAACTGTACCGTTCAAAGTATAGAAATGGAGGTGTGGTCATGCCCCCTTTCCCGTGGCCACGTCCCTTTCTGATTTTGTACCGATTTCTGACCCTCAGATGTTGGAGTGTATCTCATAGGTGCTAAATCTCAGGAGTGGATGTGGAATTCATCAACACATGCAAGTTATCAACTTAGGAGCATTGTGTTTCAAACAATAACTCCACACCTGATTTCATTGCCATCATTGAGTATCAATGCAAACACATTCAAACATTATGGTGGAATCTATAACAAATAACAATCTTAGGTCTTTGGCACAGCATACTGTAAGATGACATTTTTCAGCAATTTTGGAAATAAAAAAACCCAAGGTTTTCCCGGGCAACGCCGGGTGGGTCAGCTAGTTATAAAATATTATCACCAATCATATGCGCACATATCAAATACTGTAAAAAAAACATGTATGTTTGGGATTACATACATTGCGCATCCATATAACAATGGAAGCCAACCTACAAAGCAAATCTATTTGATGTTGAACCAATATAAAATAACCGATCTAGATGTTACTAGAAATATTCCTGGTAACACCTATGGCACATTCACCCCTGCTTTTCACCTGTTTGTGGTACACAAGTGCATGTGAATTTTTGTGGTAAGATGCAAGTGAACACATTTTGCAGTGATGTGTTTGAGCATTCCACCATGTTGAAAGATGCTGTAGCTACAATAATAGATACAAAGAAACATAGAATTTGACGGCAGCTAAGAATCCTTTTGCCCATCTAGTCTGCCCTTTCTTTGATCCTTATTTCTTTGAAAGGATGTCCTTATGTCCAGAGGTGGATTTACCACTGGGCATAAGTGCCCCCGGCGCTGCCTCCACTTTCCCAGCGCTGCCTCCACTTTCCCAGCAGCTGTCCTGCGCTCCGTCCGTGATGCATGGGACCCAATGCAGCGCTCCCTACATCCCTTCTGCTGTCCAGCACTTCCTCCACTGTCCCCAATGCACAGGAACTGCTGCAGCCCAGCTGATAACAGGAGGTCTAGCTGCTGCCCAGCCAGTCCTGAGAGCGGAGGTCCAAGATGGTCTTAGGTAACTTTATGTAAATTAAGGAAGGGAGGTCTGGGATTATTACCACATTGTGATACCTTTGCTGTGGGGGGAGATGTTTTAACCCTCTCTCTCTCTCTCCTTCTCCGTCACTCTACTCTCCTCTCTCACTCTCTGCTCCCTCTCATTCTCCTCTCTCTCTGTACCCGCTCTCCTTCATTGTCTCTCAGCTCTTCTCTCTCCAAACTTTTTTTTGCTCTCCTTTCTGCTCTCCACTATCTCCACTCCACTCTCCTCCACTGTCTCTCTCTGCTCTCCTTCACTTTCATTTTCTCTTTCCCTTCTCTCTAATCTCTCTGCTCTCCTGTCTGCTCTCCTTCTTTCTCTATGCTCTCCTCTCTGCTCTCCTTCACTCTCTCCACGCTCTCACTTTCTATTTCTTTTCCAGTCTCTCCACTCTCCCCTTTCCTCTCCTTCTCTCTCACTCTCCCCTCTGCTCTCCCCTCTCCACTCTCCTTCTCTTCTCTCTCTGCACTGTCCTTCTCTCTCTCCTGACCTCTCTTTCCTGTTCTCCTTCTCTCTCTCTCTTTCTGCTCTCCTTCACTCTCTCCACACTCTCCTTTTCTCATTCCTCTCCACTCCACTCTCTCTGCTCTGCTTTCTGCTCTCCTTCTCTCTCTATGCTCTCTTCTCTGCTCTCTTTCACTCTCTCCGCTCTCCTTCTCTCTTCCAACATTCTCCTTTTCTCTCTCTCCACTCTCCTTTCTGCTCTCCTCTTTCTATGCTTTGCTCTCCACTCTCTCTCTCTCTCTCTCTCTCTCTCTCTCTCCTCTCCTTCTCTTTCTCTATCTCCCACACTCTCATTTTCTCTCTCTCTATTCTCTCTCTCTGCTCTCCTATATGGATGCTCTCCTTCTCTCTCTTCACTCTCTCTTGCTCTCCCTCTCTCTTCTTCTGCTTTGCTCTCCTTTCTCTCTGCTCTCCACCTCGCTCCGCTCCCATCTCCTTCCCTCTGTCCAGTCTCTTGTTCTCCTTCTCACTCTCTTTGCTCCACTTTCCTTCTCTCTCTCTCTCTCTCTCTCTCTCTCTCTCCACTCCCCTTTCCTTCTTTTTCTGTGTCTCTTCACTCTTCTTCTGTCTCTCTCTCTCTCTTCACCTCTCTTCACTTTCCCTATCTCTACTTTCTCCTCCCTCTCCACTCTTTTTTTTTCACAGTTTTGCTATTAGGGAATGCTAAAACTATGCTGGGATGTGTAGTTTCACAGCAGCTGGAGGGCCACGGTTTGGACATGCCTGATCTAAAGGTTAGGTGTATAAGGTGACACTGAGCTATACACCAACCACCAACAACTCTGCATGGAACCTATAGGGGGACATTCAACTAATTGAATATCCCCCTATGATCTGGAGCTCTGCTGAAGTGGTTTTAATCATATACTGTACAAATAAAAAATAAAAAAATAGAAAAAATAATATGAATTTTAATATGTGTACTCCCAGTCCAATATCAAAATGATATGCATCTTTTTTTTTTCACTTTAAATCTTTATTTCGTTTTCATTTATAACAAAGACATAACAAGACATACATTAACATTCACAAACACAGTGTAGGTACTTGTACATAGATCTTCAGTATTTATACAGGGACTGTGCAGGCCATCTGCCCTTCATATCAATATGCAGATATATCCCTTGATTTCTCAAACTTGACCGTTCCATATCGCCTTATTCATCCCAGATCAAATATAGGGGGGTTCTACTTTCTTCATTTAGCCTTAGTTATCGCCACCTCATCTTATCCTTCTCACCCTCTGGTCTTAATTCAGACATGTTACCAGTCTGTGTCGGGGTAACAGAGCAGCAAAAAAAAATAAAAAATATATATATTTATTTAGTGTACTAAGGTGTACGCTTTAAATATTTTTATGTTGTTTATCCTCTAATTTAGTGTGTTAACTCTCATCCAAGACATGTGAATCTCTGCTTTACCTCTTAATTTATATCCCTAGTGGAGGAGAAAAAAAAATTAATGTACTTAAATGTGCGCATTACTTATTTTTATCGTTTCATATTATTTATACTCTAAATTTGTGTATTATCTCTTATCAATATTATGTGAATAATCTCGTATTACATCTTAATTTGTGTTGCTAGTGCAAATTAATTTGCTTATATTGGGGTGATTGTATCCAGTGGTTCCAAATCAAATAAAATTGACTTAACGTGTTGCGACCTTGTGCTAAATATTTCTCTTGCTCTATAATATAGTTAACACGTGACTTCCATGCTTCAATATCAGGTGCGACATTAGACATCCATCTGCTTCCCACCAAAACTTTTGCAATAGAAATAAGATTGATAACATACAATTTATTATTCGTTCCAATATCCCCATTCACTATTCCCAGTAAACAACATCTTGGAGTTAGAATTTCCATTGATATCCCTGTCGCCGCTATAGATGATTTAACTTTATCCCAGAATTCAGAAACCAACCTACACTCCCAAATTAGATGTATAAATGACCCTGGGAAGTTACCACATTTGGGGCACTCCCTCTCCACTCTTACATTAAACCCCCATGTTTTTTCTGCCTTTTCCCTAAACTTATGTTTTCCCTTTATGTCCCAGTGAACCCTTTCCGCCCTATTTTCCACCTGTACTCACTCATATAGAGACCAGATACCATCTGTCTCTCCACATCACCCTCTGCTTCTCCCTGTAACCCACTGCTTATCACTCTGTTTTTCTTTCACCCACTCCTGTTCACCCTCTGTCTCACTGCTTTTTCCTGTCACATTTCCATCTCTCTGTTACCTTATCCTTGTCACTCTGTGCTTGTCATCCTCTCTCTGTCTTTCTCTATCTCCCTATTTTCCACTATCACCTATTTTTCTGAAAGCAGGTGCACCCTGGCACCTATAGTATAACCCCAACTTCTATAATGGTCCCCCCCCCTGTCATTTTCTTCTGGATCCACCTTTGCTTTATCCCATAAATGTTTAAATTGCTCTACTGTCTTAGCCTCTACCACCTCTGATAGGCGGCTAATCCACTTGTCCACTACTCTTTCTGTACTATACTGACCTAGGTGCCTGATCCATTAATACAATAACCAATTTTGTAAAAATAAATTATTAAGTATTCTGGAGATTGTCCCATTATAGGCTTTTAAGTCAAGGCACATGATACTGAAAGTTACACTGCCACTGAGGTGGAATAAATTATTTTATCAATAATGTTCTTACTGACCATTCAAGCAATATACTTTTTATTGAGTTGGGGCATGTGTAAAAGTATCATTGTGACATACAATACTTTTCTGCATATTGCTCTCTTGTAACAGCCAGAACCAAGCTTTATTTTGTTAATGACCATCAGTAAATGCACTTATTATAAGGGTTTCATTACTATTCAAGTCCTGTTTTATTTAGCATACTGCCTGTAACTCTTCTCACAGTCCTCATTTCTACATGATTCTATAATTTCATTCTATAGAGGCATGAGAAGAGTGCTGATATAGAATGGTTTATTTCCTGATTAATAAAGGAAGTCCCTAGACAGAGAGCAAACAGTTAGCTACCCATTATTTATTAATTTTTAATTATTAGTTTGATAACAGAATATTACATTTTTGCTTTCTACCACACAACTATAAACCTTACTAAGACAGCAATAAAGTTCTATTTTTTTATTTCAGGATTTATTACAGTATACTTGTATTAAAACAATTCCTCAAGGTTATCATTTAAAACACACTAACACAAACACACACACACACCGGAGAGTCTGCTGAACCATGTTTCAGAATGAATCAGCTTTCAAATATTTTTTTCTCTTTTTCATTTCATTCGCATAATTGCTTTCCCGTATCAAGTAACCTTTAGAAGATAAGTTTAAAAATTAGTCATCATGGTAAAAAAAAGATACATCCTGTCCTCATGAACATTAACTCTTTCAGGTCTGAAAATGGTACCAAAAATACATTTAAAAGACTGTAAACAGCAGAAATATATAAACACGGAAATACTCACATGTACAGGTAAAATAAAATCAACTTGGATATATTAAATAAATGCTTTGCTAGAAGTGGGGTACACAGTATATTAGAACATAGAACATAAGATTAAAGTAACTATAATAAAATGAGTCTTATATTTAAAATGATTACGCTTCAGAATTAAAATTTATACAAGTCAATGTGGTCTAGCTAAATATCGCATTCAAATTTCAATATAATGGGAGTCACCTTATTTAGATTACATAAATATTTATGTTCACAGACAATATTAATGTTTAGTAATTTCATATTTAATCTAAATTAAATATTAGTAATGTTTTAAAAATTTGTTTGTGATTAAGTGACGTTTGTCTTTTAAAATGAATTATATTAATCAATTCATAAATGCCACAGTTACAATTTTTTTTTTTTTTTTTTCAAATTGTTTTACCACATTTTCTCTACTGAAATAAAATGTTGTCAAGTTACTTAAGATGCAAGTTTGGGACAAGACATGTTTGCAGTAGTGATGAAATTATTGGTATATTCTCTCATCTTTGGTGCATGCAAGAAAGAGCAAATCATTGTACAAATAATTGAGCCTCCAGGCTAAATTGTTTAGTGACAAAAGGCGATTATGTGAAAGAGTGTGCAAACGAATTCAACAGAATAAAATTAGAAATTATTATTTTCAATCCTATTGAATAATCAGTACATAATTCAGCAATGTAGGAATAATGCTGTCAATGCTGTTTCATTAAAGTTTTCATTATTTAATCAATCCATTATTTTACATGCAACACCTTGTGGTAGTTAGAAATGCATTAAAAGTTTTAGTGAATTTCAAGTTTTAGTGTTTCATAGTCTGTGAATTATGTTAAGAATAATTTTAGAAAGAACACAATTGTATTTTAAATGTTTATTTCATAACATACTACATTAAAATATATGTTTAAAAAGGTAAATTTCTAAAGTTTAAATTTATTTTTATGCTTTTGTAACAGTCTATTTCAAATGTTTTAACTTTGTTTGGGAATAAAAACACATACATGATTACACAGAAATGTCTTGGCTCAAGTTGACATGTAAACTGCCTTACCTGACATTTTCTAATATTTTTGTGAATGAGACAGCTTATTTGTCCACAGCTAGTTCTAACTGCTGTTCTATTTGACCTGGTTTATACATTTTCAAACCAATGCTGGGATAATTAGTTTGACAGACCCAGCTAGTCTTGATATGACAGGTTTAGGAGAATTATTGCACATGTTAAGGTCAAAGTGGTCAATTTCTGTTTCAAATTGTTGGGAGACCAAAATTAGATATTCATTATAAGATACAGTACTATACCAAAGTAATCTATAACTCCTTTGATATTTTCCTTTCTATTTTTAGGACAGATTTACATATGTCGAAGGAGAGATTTTTTGTTGTGAATAAAAGCAAGTAAACTTCAAAAAATAAAATGGTGTATAATCTAGCTTTACCTTCATTTGTGAAATTCTTTCAATGAAACCTCTTGAGTGGCACAAAAAAAGCACCAAGAAAGTGACTGGCCTAGTGGTAGAGAAACATGTCAAGGATGTGACTTTACGATATTTGCAGAAGTGGATCATGCAATCATGCATAGCCTATATTCAGACATACAGAATGTTTGGGATCCTGTGTTACAAAGAATATTGTATTAACACAAAATATATGATGTTGCCTTGGTGGAATGTCCTAAATGCAATACAAGAACAGTGAGAATTTTCTCAAACCATCCTAATATCACTGCATAGTTGACTTACATTGAAGGAAATATTTATTGGTTCCAGATGAATAGATCTCTTATAATTGCTGAATGCCCAGATTTTGCCCTGTGTGTTGCTAGGACTTTTGGAAGGTCATTCAAGGTATGCTGTGGAAAGAATTTTTCATTCAAGAGATGTTCCCGGTCAAGTCCACTACTTGGTCCATTGGAAAGGAAATGGGTCTCAAAAACAGATCTTGATTTCTAGTAGACTAAACATAACTACATTAAACCAAACCTCAAAATTGGGGGTTTATGTTAGGAGCATGGTGCCATGTTTCACCAAAAAAACATGGATCTACTTTGCAGGATTTGGTCTGGGAAACTTTGGAACTGAAAACCAACAGTTAAGCCACAGCAGTTGCATTGTGTTTGGTATCAATGAAAATCCTGCAATGTACTGGCTATTCACCCAATCCCCTGCAGTTAGAGACATGACATCTGGAACATGCCTACACTAAATTGCCCCTACCTGTACTGACTTTTGCTTAAGTGGACATGGCAGCATGAGAGGCTACTTTAAAATAGAGGGGGGGGGGGAGAGACATCATAATTGGTTTACCGAGAGCATTTATTGCTGGATGAAAAAACCCTTCCTCCTCAATTTGACTTTCTATACCTACCCCTCTCCACCAATGGCACACCTACACTTTCCACCCAGGGAGGAGGACACATTGCCAATTTTACTCGAGCTATGCTTTCCATACAGTGGCATATCTATAAGATGCAACGTGTATGTACCCACAGGTCCCTGGGTCAATTGGGTACCACACTGTACACCCTACACCCATTTATTGAATACTTACTCCTCCAGAGTCTTGCATTAGAGACAGCAGTGATGGATATATCACTAAGAAAAACATTTTAGTGGCCATTTTCCCACCATTTCATGGTCAAAACCATGTGCACTGCAGGTGGGGGAGATGTAAAATGTGCAGAAATAATTAGATTTGGGTGAGTTATTTTGTTTCTTTGCAGGGAAAATACTGACTGTTTTAATTTTTACACTGCAATATAGATCTCACTTTGAAGTAAAACCCCACCCAAATCTAATTCTATCTGCACGTTATATCTGCCCCACCTGCAGTGCACATGGTTTTGTTTCACATTGCAAAAACCTGCTTTCAACCCGTTCTTGTAAACGTGTCTTAAAACGGGTCAAAAGTCAGTTAAACCCCTTTCATATTGCATGTTGTAAAGGGATATTGCAGTTTCAATACCGTTTTTTTGTACCTTTAGATTCAACCCGTTTTACCCATAGAAAGCCATACAATGTAATTTTAAATGTTTTTTTCCTGCTTGTGGGTGGGGATCAAGTGTGGTTATCATTTGTGGCAAATACCGTTTCTGAGCTGTTCAGACTGCAGGGAAAATGGCTCTGAAACGTGTAGGATCCTGCTTTTAACACGTTTCAAAATACCGGTATTTTGTAACCGGTAAATTGATTGTGGAGCTTTCATATTGCAGCTGGTACCGTTTTAAAGCAGTTAAAAATCGTCAATATGCCGTGTTAAAACTGCAATGTGAAAGGGGCTATAGAAATAGGGCCCTAGGAATTTGCTAGGGGATGCGGTCATTTGGTCTACAGCATGATGGTCGACAGTCATTAGGTCAACACCATTAGGTTGACATGAGAAAAGGTCAACATGGGTCTAGGTCGACATAGAAAAAGGTTGACATGGTTCTAGGTCGGAAGGTCATTAGTTCGACAGGTCGTTAGTTCGACAGGTCATTCGTTCGACATTGTCTAGGTCGACAGTCAAAAGGTCTACATGGGGGGGGCGTGGCCTGGCACGCAAGCGGTGTAGACGTGTCCCTCTGGAGCTCCTGCTGAGCCCCAGGGTTTTTACCTTATTCCCTGCCCTAACTCCAACTACAAGCTTTCCCTACACCCACAGCAGCCCACCCTAGACCTCTGCCTACCTCGGACCACGGTTGCGGAGCCGGGCAGCACTTTTCAGAGCTGCCGCGGGTTGCGGCCTGGTCCGGGAACGGAAGCCGGGGCCTCTATTTGGAAGCCGGAAGCTGGACGGCGGTTCAGCGCGTACCGCCGCGGATACACCTGGGAGCAGGATATCTCTCTGCTTCCCCCCCGCTGGACTCGGACTCCTGCTGCAGCCGCCCTCCCGCAATACAGACGGCCAGAAGCGGCCACGGCGAGGAAGCACTTCCCTTTAGGCGGCCATTGTCACGGCCGGCACCCCCCGCATCGGCGCCCTGCACGGTCCGACACCTCCCGCATCGGAGCCCTACACTATACCACCAACGCAGTGAGTAGGTCGGACAGCGGGGCTGAATTTACCCGCCCGCATAACCCCAATCACTGGCTGTGGCTGGTCCCAGCCATACATACCCCCCGCACGTGGCCACCGCCATTTTCCCCTGAATACCACACAAACCTGTAGCCTACAGTGAAACCTGTCCTGGGGATCCCATAGACCCTCTGTTACATCTGCATATATATACCAGAGGTTGGGTCCCAGAGCAACAGCCAGTTTAACAACAGGTCGGGCTAACTTGCTGGCCCCCCAGTCCCTGTTGTGTCACCCAGGGCCTGCTCCCCTCCCTCCAGAGCCCCGGCTTACAAAACTTCCTGGGGTTAGAGCTCGTACCAACCAGCAGTCCCACCATCAAGCAAGTGGGGATACTCCCCCCCCTGGCTATTACAGCTGCTCGGGCACAGCTAAATTTCAGACACGCACTGCTCTGACGCTGTTCGGACCAAGGTGTCTCTGTATACAGTTCCTCCCTTACTAATCCAAATGTGATACGTCACCCCACATGGCGGCCACTCAGTGACGACCTCAACCTGACCCTGCACATGTAGGACTGCCCCACTGCATATACCCCCACGGTGCCTTACTCCATTACACGTCTGCTTTATAGAACGTGCCTGACCTGATTATGCCCCCAAAGAAGCCCAAGGAAATAGCCCCTGCTAAAATAACCATGCCAGTCAAGAAATCCTCTCAGATCCCCCCATCTCAAATAAGCCCAGCGAAACAGGGGCCCAGTCCCCTGGGAATGCATGCAGAGATAAATCCCCTTTCCGGGATGACGGGAATAGATGCAGACTCAAATGAGCCTGTGACGGTGAAGTCCCTCTGCCAGGTTTTCTCTGCCTTCCAAGCAGAGTTAACCAAGGATCTAAAGCTGGCCATCCGTGAGGTCAAAACCGAGTTGGTGGCGATTGGCGATAGAACGGACCACCTAGAGAGGAAAATGGAGGAGCTGGTCACCTCTCATAATGACCTTATATCGTCTTATGACCGACAGCAACTCGAGATTACACAATTTAAAACCAAACTTGCTGACATGGAGGACAGGTCCAGACGGAATAATATCAAGATCAGAGGCATTCCTGACTCCGTGTCGAACCCTGAACTTGAGGACTTTGCCACCTCCCTATTCCGCAGGCTCCTCCCCTCTACTGACCCCAAAGATCTCCTCATCGACCGAATTCACCGCCTACCAAGACCCAAAACCATCCCCGCTGACCTCCCCAAGGACACCCTCCTCCGGGTCCACTTCTTTACAGTTAAAGAACAGCTCCTGAAGGCAGCCCGTGAGGCAAAGAACTCCGGCACACTAGGCGGCCTCCAGCTTTTCCAGGACTTCTCCCCTGCCACCCTGGCTAGCAGAAGAGCGTTCGCTCCCATCACCCTGGCACTACGTTCTCATGATATAAGGTACCGCTGGGGGTTTCCAGTAAAGCTGATCATCCACCATGACGACACCACCTACAGCGTCTCTTCCCTAGAAGCGGGAATGAAGCTGCTACTAGACTGGGACATTTCGATTTCGGGATCCCAGGGGCAGAAGCGCCCGCCGACCATCCGTCAGGAATGGGCCGTTGCCTGATCACCTATGTGTCGTCACAGCCATCCTTACTTCTCGATTGACTGCCCAGACCTCCCCGCCTTGCTCTCCTCCCCAAAGCGGGTAGAGGTTATAGCGATAAGTATCAGTTTTGTTATTTGATAGATACTGCGGGAGTCTGGGTTTAGATAAAGGAACTATGTTACCAGATGTTAAGAGTTGTTTACAGTTACTCTACCAGAGGTTTCTGCTTCCCTGAGTTAAAATTTGCCTATTTACCTAGAAACCTATATACTTATTCTGACAAGTTATTCATAATAGTATGGTTCTTTTTTCTTATGTTTGTTTTCTCCCTCCTGAGCTCCACAGGTGGAATGTTAGTTTAAATTGTTATGTTTTATTTAAAATTGTCGTTACTAGAGGGGCGGCCTCCCCTTCTCTCTTTCTCTAGAGATACCAGGCCACCAACCCCACACTTTCTCACACTACTGCATGAAAACCCCATTCCTTTCCCCTGCAGTAGTCATGCGGGTCCAAGTTGACGGACCCTTTGGTTTTACCTTTCCCTTTACCTCCCTTTTTTTCTTTTCTTCTCTCTATCTGTCCCTCTCCCCCCCCCCCCCTCCCCCCCCTGGACCGCATTACCCATTATCAACCCATCCCTACCAATATCCCCCCTTTGGATTTACTCTGTGTACCCCCAGCACTCCCTGAACCTGTTCCATGCCCAAGCTAATCTCATTAAATGTTAAGGGGTTAAACTCCCCAAACAAGCGTAGGTTAGCCTTGTCATACTTCCACAAACAGAAGGCGGACATAGTAGCCCTCCAAGAGACGCACTTTGCCTCCCCTAACCCCCCCGCATTTAAAGATACGAATTACCCAACGGCTTACTATGCTAATGGGCCCTTTAAGCGTAACGGAGTTGCTATCCTGTTTAATCGCCATACCCCCTTTGCATGCCACTCCCAAACTGCTGACAAAAATGGCAGATACCTGATCCTCACTGGCCTTCTAGAAGACAGATTGACTACTATTGTTTCTTTATATGCCCCCAACACAAATCAAGTAGCATTCCTCCGCAAACTCTTCTCTCTCGTACAAAAAATCTCTAAGGGCTCCCTGATACTATTGGGCGATTTTAACCTAACGCTGGACCCCATGCTCGATAAATCCCGACTCCCCGCTAGTCACCAATCCCACTCAGACAACCAATCTACTGCTTTACGTAATCTTCTCTTAGAATTTGATTTGTATGATACTTGGAGAACAACCTACCCCACAGGCCGAGAATATACTTTCCATTCCCCAGTCCATAACACCTATTCTAGAATTGACTTCATTTTATGTGATAAATGGTCCCTGCAACACTCCACTGGAGTTGATATCCTTCCCATTACATGGTCGGACCACGCCCCTGTTGTTTGGCTCTGGAACTTTCTCCCATCTAAAATTCCCCCCAGACCATGGCGTCTATTCCCCCACCTCCTATCAGACCCAATAGCTAAAGACATCATCTCTAAAGCAATAAATGAATATATGTCTAATAACCAGGTAGCGGATACCTCTGTAATCAACCACTGGTGCGCATTCAAAGCAGTCACCAGGGGGGCGGCCATACAAGCAGGCGCCACCCTGAAGCGTATGGCCATTGCAACCCAAAAATCCCTCGAATCCAAACTAATAGAACTCGAAAATAAGAACAAAAAGTCCCCTTCCAACTCCCTAAAGACTGAGCTGGCCTCAATACGTAGTCAACTACAAAAACTGCTTTCAGCACGCACCCAATCAGCCCTAAACAGGCTGAGACACAGATTCTATCTCGCTAGTAACAGATCAGGCAGAATGCTGGCCCGAAAACTGCGGGCTCAACAAGCCAGAAATAGGATCAAACATATAATTTCCCCCAATAAAGAGAAAATTAGCAATCCTAAAGACATCGCAAATCAATTCGCCGACTACTATTCTAAACTCTATAACCTTTCCCTAGACTCCTCCATAGTCCACCCCACTAATGCCACTATCCGCGATTTCCTAGATAGTTTACATTTTCCATCCCTTACTCAAGAGCAGCTAGATTCCTTAAACGCCCCTTGGTCACAGTTAGAAATCATGACGACTATTAGCTCACTCCCGCGCAACAAAGCCCCAGGTCCCGACGGGTTCATAACAGACTTTTACATCTCCTATAGTGAACTGTTATCTCCCTATTTAAAAGATTTGTTCAATGAACTATCTTCCACAGGACACACTCCCCCGGAATTATTAGAAGCCCGTATAGTGACCATCCCGAAACCTGGTAAAAACCCTGCCCTGTGCCAAAACTACCGCCCGATAGCCTTACTGAACAGCGACATCAAGATTTTCGCCAAACTAATGGCGTCCCGAATTAACCAGTTCCTGCCCTTGCTGGTGCACCCGGACCAGACGGGGTTCGTCCCGAGGCGACAGGCCCCGGATAACACTAGGAGGGTGTTCAACTTAATTGACTCTCTATCCGAGGAGCAAGGCCTCCTGCTTCTTTCTCTCGATGCTGAAAAAGCATTTGACCGTCTGAACTGGCAATACATGAGAGAGGTCTTAACACGCTTCGGTTTTAAGGACCGGATTCTGTCGTCAATCATGTCACTTTATAGCGCCCCGTCGGCCCGGGTGTTTAGCAATGGCTTCCTCTCTTCCCCATTTTCAATCTCCAATGGCACAAGGCAGGGCTGCCCCCTCTCGCCCTTAATATTTGTCCTTTCCATAGAACCATTAGCTATGTCAATTCGAAATAACCCTAACATTCCGGGTCTCCGGGTGGGTTCCACCAACCATAAACTCAGTTTATTTGCGGATGATGTTCTGCTCTTTGTGACGGACCCCACCAAAACCCTCCCGTTTATCCACACAACACTAGCCTCCTACAGCGCTGCATCTTATTACAAGCTCAATACGTCCAAGACCGATGCCCTCCCGATTAACCTCTCAACCTCCCTCCCCACATTGAAGGCCACATATCACTATAACTGGCAGGCGAACTCTATAAAATACCTGGGTATTCATATCCCCCCTAATATGAGATCTGTTTTTGATGTCAACCTGACCCCCCTCTTAACCTCCCTTGCATCTCTCTCCAGGTCTTGGCTAACATTTGAGGTTTCTTGGATGGGTCGGATGGCAGCATTTAAGATGTCGCTGCTCCCCAAGTTAATGTATCTATTTCGCACCATCCCCTATACCTTCCCTAAAAAGTCCCTCCAACTAGCTACCTCCATTCTGATGAAGTATGTCTGGTCAACTAAACCTCCAGCTATGGCCCGTTCTAAAATGTCAATACCAAAGGCATTCGGGGGACTTGACCTGCCAGACCTATCCCAATATCAAGCAGCCTGCCTTCTTGCCTCGACTAAATACTATTTTGAAAGAGATGCACCCGTGGCGTGGGTGTGCGTTGAGCAGGTTTACTCCCCTCTAATTCCTCTCCCTGACCTACTTAAGATCCCAAAACACATTAGACCCCCACTAACTGGCCTCCTCCCTGCAACTGTCGCCACTCTCCATATATGGGACCAATTACTAACCACCCTCCGTGCCCCTACAGCCCTTATTAACACTTTGACCATTACCACAGTGGCAAAACTGATACCAAATCTCAATCTGAATCGCTGGAAAAACTGTGGGATTAACTCTTTAGGAGACGTATTGGACGCCCACTCAATCCTCCCCTTCGCCTCCCTGCGAGAAACATACTCCCTCCCCCCCCAGGAATATCACCACTACCTACAACTGTCCCACTGGTGGAGTGCCCACTTCTCCACCCGCTCTGCCCCAGAACCACATTGCCAGGCAGCCCTCTCCCGACCCACCCAGACGACATCCAGGGGAGACATCTCCTTTTGGTATGGCACCCTGACTACTCCCCTTGAGTTCACCAAGACCTCCGCCCATAGAAAATGGGAAGCAGACTTAGGCATACAACTATCTGCCCCTCAGTGGCGTAAGATCTTTTTAACCTCCTACACTATGTCTCGCTGCATCAACCACTCGGAGATGCACATCAAGCTAATCAATCGACTTTACTTAACGCCAGATCGCCTCCACACCTTTTGGCCTACATGTTCTAATATGTGCTGGCGGCGGTGTGGGAATGTAGGCAACATATACCACATCTTCTGGTCCTGCCCCAAGCTCAGGGAATACTGGGAAGAGGTCTTTAAGTTAATCTCCACGGTGCTCCAGATATCCCTCCTCCCTGACCCACTCATAGCCTTGTTCCATATGTACCCCCAGGATCTCCCTGCAAGGAACACATATGTCCTCGGTCATATCTTGATTGCGGCACGAGCAAATTTAGCCCAACTATGGAAACAACCCTCCCCTCCGACCCTCCTTCAGGTCATTTTAAAAACAAACCATCATTATTATATGGAAACTGGCTTTACCTCTTATTCGTCTAAACCTTCCTCACCCCACATCAGATGGGCCTCTTGGTGTAGCTATATGACAGATGGAGCAGGTGCCGGCCCTTCTACCGACAGCCTCCCTGGACAGACGTTACTGTTTAGCCTGAATGAACCCCCAGACCCAGACCCACCCACGCCCCAAGTACCCGATCAGTGACCACCCCCTCTCTCTAGGGGTGATGGCCAGGTCAGGGCGGAGGCCAACAGTAGTGATACCCTTAGATACGAGTTCCCAGTTACTAACACCAGCTTGCTGGCCATATCTCGATGCTTTATGTTATACTGTATGTAATATGTCTTATGTACACCTCGCTCTGCGCAGCGACAGGTTCTCGCTTTGATCGCTTTGATACATTTGATACGCTTGTTTTATTTACTGTATTTACTATATTGTTCTCACCATTGAATGTAGTCCACCCCTCCCCCCCCCCCCCCCCTAAGTACCCCTCTTTCTCTTTTGTACCCCTTATAAAATTTGTGCTAATAAAAATTTATTGATGGAAAAAAAAAAAAGGTCTACATGGGGGTTTTCGCTGTTTCTTGAGCCGTGTGCCGACAGGCGGTATTTCATGCCCTACCATCCACTAGGGCGTGGCGGGAGAATAAAATAGTGTGCCGAGCGCAGTGAGGCACCGTGCTCGACGCATTGCGAGCGCACAAACTAATGACCTGTCGAACTAGCGACCTGTCAAACTAGCGACCTGTCGAACTAATGGCCTTTCAACCTAGAAACATGTCGACCTTTTCCCATGTCGACCTAGACCCATGTCGACCTTTTATCATGTCGACATAATAGTATCGACCTAATGACTGTCGACCATCATGCTGTAGACCAAATGATCCCAACCCTTTGCCAGAAGGAGTGAACCAAAATTACCCCCTTTGTGTCTAACAAACTATGTTGCCATGCAAGGAAGCAAGTACATTTATATTTTTTCTGTACAGGGTAAATTCTGGCTGTTTTTACATGTAGTCCATAAATGCAAGACAGCTTTATTTTTAGACTGCAATTTGGATTTCAGTTTGAACAGACGCCACTCAAATATTAATCTCTCTGCAAATGTTACATCTGCTCCACCTACAGTGGTTTGACCAGTTGCTTGCTTTTTGCTAACACAATCTAAAGAGACCATCTAATGTGGCAATATATGAAAAATCTGCTGATAATAAATGTAAGAAATACATAGAGACCTAAAGTGATGCAGTAAAACTTACAAAAACTGCAGTTTACAGAAGTTTTAATGATACATCTCTTCCTTAGGGGATATTTACCATACCGTCTAATGAGGACAAGTGATGGTACTGTACTATCCATGGCAATCAAATTCTAGCTCTCGTTTTTTTTTTAGAAAGTACTAGGTAAATGATATCTAGAATCTGATTGTTTGCTACAGCATCACATCCACTTCTCTCTTCAGTAGGTTTGACATATTTCCCCCTTAGAGAAGTATTCAGTGCCCCTGACGGCGAGCAATGATGGTGGGAAGTGCCGATAGTTTGCTGTCAAGTATTCAACTCCCTTCCCCTCACTCACCGTTTCCACCTTGCTGGTTCCCTTTAGCGAGGTGGAAATTGCAAGTGTGTCAATTAAAACAGCGGGGCTCACCACAAAATACAGTGGACTCGCTGCATTTGCAGCGAACCTCACCATTTAAGGGGATCCTTGCCAGCCTCTGATGGCGAGGATTCTGGCCAAACATTGAATACGGGGAGGGGGTTTGACGGGGAGGATGGCTTCTCCTTACCGAAAAGAAGTAATCTTAACAATAGAAAACGCCTTGCCATGGCATTGAATACCACCCTTAATGTAGCTTGTTCCACAACAAATTTCCTACATAAATTTGTTCTCAGAAAATACAGTAGCTGGGCGAGTAGAGTGAGTGGTTGATTTCACTGCATACTTCTACCTCCATGTCAAATAGGGTAACCACCGTTTTGTTGAGAGATTCCCGGACAGTGGCCCGCCCCTTGATACACCCACAGCCCACCCATTGACCTGCCCCAGCCTTGCCCCTTGACCCGCCTTATCACTTTTTGTTTTTTACCTTTGCTCCAATTCTATTCTTGATTTTGCACACCGTAATGCCACTTATACATTATGCCACACACAGTAATGCCTATTACACAATATGCAACACACCACAATGCCCATTACACATTTTGCCACACACTGCGATGCCCATTACATGTTTTGCCACACACCATGATTCCCATTACACGTTACGCCACACATGCCCATTATACATTATGCCAGGGCTTGGCAATTTGAAAAAAAATGTAGGAACCAGGATGAAAGTGTGGGAGCCAGAGAAACCAAAAACAGAGATAGTGCGCGCCAAAGGTGCACGCCAAAAATGTACA